>NW_026571190.1:12661036-13017036 GCF_026225935.1 Boleophthalmus pectinirostris | reverse complement strand
GCTAAGAAATATCCACCTGCCCAAGGAAGCAGTCATGTGCTGGGATGGCAAATGCAAAAACTCTGAACACAGATTAGCTGTTAGTGCCATGTATGAGGAGATTGTCAAAGTGAGGTTTAAGTGAAGTGTATCCCTTTAAAAAAACAATCTAAAAAGAAAGGAAGGCCAGGTTGGAATGCCTATGTGGCTGAATTTTATTCTATAATCTTCCCAGGAGTGGCAGATAATGGCAGGAAGACCAAGACATGGTCCTGTTCATGAACAAAAGAGGGTCACAAATGCTCGGTATAACCACACAGTGCATTTTATAACCAAGAATGAACAAGCTATGAGAGTGGACTCAATGGACAAAAAACTCTCTTGTAACAACACATTTGACTTTTGGAAAGAAGTAAAAAGCATGACTGCCAGTAAATCATCACTTCTATGTGCAATGGATGGCACCACTGGCCCTAACATTTTGGAGCTTTGGTGTCAGCACTACAGCAGCTTATTTAACTGTGTTTAGAGTGAGTCTTGTATTTTGAATGATGTTGATCATGCAGATGTAATTGTGTCACATGAAGTCATTAAAGCTATTACCAAACTATCTAATAATAAGGCCAGTGAGCTGGATGATGTTTCAGCAGAGCATTTAAAGTTTGCAAGTGTGAGGTTAGCACCACTGCTTTCCATCTGTCTCACAGCTTTCATTGTTCCTTGTTGTTTTACCTGACTGTGTGTGAACTGTTTTGCTAGTCCCTGTATTAAAGATAAAATCGGGAAAGTTGGCAGTTCTGACAATTACAGACCTAAAGCTCTGGCCAGCATAGTGTCAAAAATTATTGAAATAATCCTGCTGGACAGGATCTCACAGTTTAGTAAATCTACAGAAACCAGTTTGAGTTTAAGGCTCTGCTGGGCACAGACGTGTGTGTATGCTCTAAAAGAGATTATTGATGCATCCAAAGCATTCGATAGGGTGAATCACTGAAAATGATTTGAGAAGTTGATTCAGAAAGGTGTTCCCAAATACACTGTGCATATTTTGATTTACTGGTAACAGCAGACAATGCAGATTAAGGGGGAAATGGTGTGTCTGCCCAATTAAGGGTCAGCATTGGGGTCAGACGGGGGGGATTCTGTTCCCAGTTTTATTTAATTTGTATCTAGAGGAACTGTCAACAAAGCTTAAAACGTGTAAAACTGGTTGTGTGACTGGAAATCTGGTTGTGAATCATTTAATGTATGCAAGTGACTTGGTTGTTTTTAGTCCAAGCACCGCTGGTCTCCCGCAGCTACTCAACATCTGTTCATCTTATGGTGTGGAGCATAATATAAAGTATAATGCAACCAAGAGTATGGTCATGATCTGTAGGACCAAAGAAGACAAGCATATGCGATATCCTGACTTTTGCCTGTTGAATGTTGTGTTGACTGTTACAACAAAAATTAAATATCTTGAGCATATCATCACTGCGGACATGACAGATAATGATGGTACAGACAATGTAGGATGCTCTATGCTCAGGCAAATACTTAATTTACTCTTAAGTGTAAGTTTGGCTCTTGTATAAATTATGTAAAATTGTTATTGTTTAAATCATATTGTACACAGCCCACCTCTGGACTAATTATACAAAAGTCAGTTTGCAAAGACTGCAGGTGGCCTACAATGATGCTATGTGGGTGCTATTAAGTAGGCAATGATGGATGAGTGCGACTGTTTGGTACTGCATGAGTGAACACTCTGCAAGCTGTACTAAGACCTATAATGTACAGTTTTATTTGCAGACTGAACAAATCAGACAATGAAATAATAACTCACTCAAGTCACTCACAAATATGAGATTCAGTGCAATACCATATCAGTCCAATATATGGAGACACTGGTATGGTTGTCTTTTAAAAACATAAATGTTTATTGTTTTGTATTGTCAGTGTTGTTGTCTGTTTTAAAAATGGACTATGAGTCTGGCGTAAAGATGAATTGAATTGAACTGCATATCCATATGAAACAAAATAGCCAAGGTTTAACATTTTCTGCACACATAATCCAGACATGAAAGATTTTTGTGGTCTGTAATCAACCACAAAAAACAGGGATATAAACAAAAGGAAGATTTTCTACTCACAATAAATAACAGCAGATGGCCGTGAGGATCAGACTGGTGACAATCACTCTGTAAAAGAGAACAATACAACTGTTATAACATGTAAAGTGGTGTCAGTTGTAACCAGGACAGTTTCGTTGCATTTACAGCCTTAATGTGGCTCATTTAGGTAAAAATCAAATATGAATCAAATCATATGAAGATAAACCATGCTTATTTATTTATTCATGTATTTATTTTTTTAGAAGAAAGAATCTCAGACTCACAGCAAGGATTTATCAATGGTTTACAAATCTGAATTTGTGCATGAAAGCTTATTGGAAGTTTGTCTTAAACCTACTCAGGGATAACAAATTTTCTAAATTAACTGTTATATAGTGTTGAATTTAAAATGTGTATCTTAATTTATTCATAGAGTTTCTATGGCAGCCGCTTTCACTCGTTAGACAGATGCATGGAAAGGTGACGCACAGGCCTCCTCTTTACGCACGCACAGCTTAAATGTTCACACAAATATTAAAGATGCTTTATCGAATTATAAGAAAATAAATAAAAATAACCATGTCTAATGTCTTTCCACGCGATATCATTCGCCCTTAGGAAATGTTGGCGTGGGCGTGCAGGGTAAAATAGATGGTTTTGATGCACCTACCCTCTGTTTGGTCCTTTTGGCACTAAAAACGGAGCCACGACGCCGACCAGGCCCCATAACGTCGTGAAGCAGATCATCGGTAAAGCGAGAGAGTGCGATACCATGATTTTATCTCAAGAAAACAGCAAAAGTGAAGAGAAAATTGCGTTTGTCCTGGAACAAATCTGACGCATCAATGGCCGCTGAGCTCGCTACTCGCATCCGCCGTGGTCCCACCTACCTGCGCAAAAATTGCAGCTGATTGGACAGTTGTTGAGAAATAGAGACCTGCGATTGGTTGACTGGTGTGTCTTTCAGGATTATGGGCAGAGTTGTTGGCCGGAAGATGAAAGGATTCCTACATCTCCATCCTTGATAGGACTCAGATCTGCATCCAATACTTGATGCACTCAGTTTAGGAAAATTAACCAAAGATAGATTTCGGAATAGGCAGTCAACTTCTTTACACTACAATTGAAAGTAATGAAATAAAGAAGTAAAATAGTAAAAAAAAAACTAACAAACAAACAAAAAAACATTAAAAGTTGTAAACTGTATAGCTTGTATAGCTTGTATACAGTTTGGCATATACATACACTCCTGTCAGAAATTAGTTTGTAAATGATTCAATAAATTATGAACCTACTGTGTTATAGCCCGAATGATTATAAATATTCTAATATAAATAGGCCTAAATATTTCTGTTGCTCTGTCTGGTTCAAGTTCCAGGTAAATGGGCCAAACAAAATCCATAATGTTATGTATTTGAACAATACACATAAAGACACATGGACATTGTTGCAAGCAATACTATTATAAATTTGTAAAGAAATAATAAGCAGGCCTATGTATTAGACATAGACAAATTGGTGACAATACAGCGAGTTTTAAATCGCACCACCCCTTTACCCCTACTTTCTAAAAAAAATATAGCTGTTGAAAACCAAAATATACAGATGATTTTATAGTTGCAGATTTGACTGTAGACCAAAGTGCTCCTGGTACGTTGTCTGTAAGCGCTTCTCAGGCCTGAAGCTCATAGACACTGCTCTGAGAGTTTGTACATCAAAACTGGACTTGTAGGTTTGGTTTGAAAGTTCATTTGCAGCCACAAAAAACAGCAGAGGTCTTCCACTCCGGACTTCATGACTGAAAAAACAAATAACATAATAATTAAAGCCCAATGGTTAGGATTTCCACCAAAAAAATAGACAGGTGTATTTAGTAACCTTGAAAAGCATGCCTGCTTGCTTGTCTCCATGGAGCTGTCTATCAAATGATCTAACTCTGTTTTTTACTTTGGTTGAGTTTGTCAGTAAGAATAATGAAAACTGCTATGGTTGTTGGGAAGTTATGCTCTGTTATAGCATTTGACATAAATTATCTTTTCATAGAGCATATTTTGAAAATGTTTATTGTGCAAATAAGGGGAGAAACATTTTGCACTCGAAAACACTTCCTTACCTACGATCCCCTTGTTGAGCAGGGTGCACTCTTCCTAACTGTCCTGGATACAGCCCATGTGTGTCTCTGCCCTGTCGAGACGCTCTATAAGATATCATGTACAAAATAGTTACTTGAGTCAGTGGTCGTTGTACCATAGTTTTCATACCATTCTAGAGATAGACTGATATATTGGTTAGCTGATATTTGCCCATTTAATGTATCATCTATCAGCCTTAAATATGAAGCAGAGGTTATATAGGGTATAGGATATTTTGTTTGGCCCAAACATATACCTAAATATGCATAAATAATATATGCATAAAGCTTTATTTGAGCACCTTATTTCAAAGAGGATACTGCAAAAATGTAAGTACACGTGTCTCATATGTAGTTTGTAGTAACAAAAGGTTGTGGATGAGTTTGTACTAATTTCAGGTTAGATCATTTGGAGGAAATGACCAAAATCAGGCCTACATACCGTGTCTGCCAAAAATATTGGCCATTGTATTTTGGATACTACACAATCAGTATTGCATCGGCCAAAAAACAAAACAAACCAAAAAAAACCAACATAGCTGTCAATCTCTACCAAATACCAACTAAGAGAATAATATTTGGCTTTCTGAATACCACCAGATCCAGACCCAGACTATATTAGGTCAAAATTAGGGTTGAACCAGGTCAACAAAGAGACCAAACAATAGATAATGATAAACCCAAGAGAGGACAAAAATAATATGTGTCAGGTAACAAATACACAAACTGCAGAGGTACCACCAGAAGTATGCACACACACATACCACAGTTTCAGAAACACTGCTCTAAGTAACTGTAAGATAAACAACAATGATGATAAAATTCTTTGGATACCAAAAGTAATAACTTGATTTCGTAGCTTTTTTCTGTTTGATTTGACCTGTTTTGTCGGTCGAGGTGCTCACAATGCAGAAATTCTTTGAACTCATGAAGTCGAAGAGCAACCCCTGATCCCGCCATCACTGTCTGCAACACAATAAAATACTAAATGTGTGACTCATTTTGCCTCCAGATTTGAATCAACTATATGTGCTTCAGCTTGGTCCACATATTATGCCTTATCTTCATATATTTTTGATCAATTCTGGGTTTGTTTTAGGTTAGTGCTGCTTACCTGTTGCCGGCCAGGTGCTTGAATCCAGGACACAGTAATCGGACACTGTGGTCATTGGAGCCTTGAAAGTGGACACTGCTCTTGTCTCCTGGGGTCCAAAGCAAAATAATGTGTCAGAAGAAGACAGAGACAAACTAAATACATTGAAGGTGATGATAGTAGACTGGATCATTTAAGATACAGTTTCAGACTAAGCTGCCATGTTATGTATATATTATATACAACTCTCCATTAATTAAAGTTTGAGATTGATTAAAAAAAAGTCTATATATTTTAGGAGCTTTGGGAGTTCTGGTAATTTTTTTTTGGCTAACATTTTCACTGATTGATTGGCTAGATTGTAAAAAATAAATATGTGATTTAATTAATAAAATTGTATTGTTTTCAAAGAGAACACAGCTTCTATAGTTTGCTCCTCATCGTGGGAATCAGGGCCAATTGAGTCGAGAGCCGAAGGACCGAGAAATTGTTCCACAGACAAATTTGGGCTCCAATTTTGAATTCCCTGCCTTGACCCTAAATTCTGTGTTTCAAATATTTTTTTACATAATATGGTATTTTTGGTTAAATGCAAACGTGATTGAGATTATCTCGAGAAGTCTCACATATAACATTAGGCGCTTTATTTTGCACAATTCTGCCCAAAATGTACATTCTGAGCCAAGGTATTGCTGAATTCCATTGTTTTCTCGGAGCCCGTGAACGCAGCAGGGTCCTCCCAGTCGGATCCATCCCCGTGAACGTGACGCTCTGTCTGTCTGTCCCCGGCGGTGCGTCAGTCCAACGCCTCAGCCTCTGTCTCCCTCACCCGCTTCCTTCCAGTCTTGCTTGGATATTTTACCGAGAAATACACCCTTTTGGAGTGGACCACCGCTGTCTGGGGCCTGGAGATGCGAAAGGCGACCATGGATCCCTCGCTGCCCTGCGCCTTTCTCCACTGACGCACGGTCGGATGCCATAGCCCGTAGAGGAGGAAAGGGAGGAGGGGCATCCCAACCATTCTTCGACCCCGCCAGGTGAATTTATTACAACAAGACGTTTTAGCATGATGGTAGAAGGGTGAGTGGAGTTTTATGGCGAGGATGGCGTGATGGACGCGGGTTTCGAGGGTGGAACAGAGGGGTAAGCATGACGGCTAGCTGCGGTTAGCCCCTGCTTCGTCATTCGCCAGGCTGCAAGGGATGCGGAGCCGGTGTTGTGCCCAATTCAGCACCCCAGACAGAAAATGTTACCCTATTGAGTATTGAATTATCCTGGGATTTCTCTTTTGACCAATATTTGAACGGTTGTGGTTCAGATGGATAGATCCAAATTTGCTCACAAAATTGAAGGATCACGCATGCAACAGACCACATGCTTTCTTGTAGTGATTTGACATGGTTGGTGGTTTTAGGACCAGTGAAATATTAAAATAACCTGTAATTCAGAAATATAATGTTAGGCATATAGTATACTAGGCATATGGGTTGACGTTTTGCTAAACTAGCAAGTCTCATTGAGGATATTTCATTGGAATAGGCCTATTATACATGTGGATCAAACATCTGTCTGTATATATATATTATAAAAATTTACAAACTATAAAATAATAAAATAATTTTAAAACTGTTTTGTAACAGTCTGCTTCTAAATTTGTTTAAAAATGATGAGCAAATGGCTTGTTTCCAAGGTAGAAATGCACATTGGTACAACATGTGCTTCTGTAGACAGGGGTGAGCTGGGGACACTGCCTTTTTTACTGATGAGCAGCACCGCCAGTGAAATTTTGTCTCAATCAACATACAAAGATGCAATTGATTTGGGAAGTAAATATATCCTTTATCTAAATCTACCACAGCTAAATGTTTGCTGTATAGACATTTTTTTTAAATTTCACTAAACAACCACATTCATTTTGAAAGAGCACAATGGTCCAAAGTAATAACTTGATTGACCTAATATATCAAGGCCTATTTATTATATTGATATTTACAGATTCAAAAACATGCAGTAGTATTTGCCAATCAGTATATATTTTTTTAAAGCAACGAGCTGTGTTTCCTCTTTATACTGAGGACCATGCAATTAGCTTATAGAATTTTCACAATTAAACTTGTAATTTCACAGACTCTACAAATTAATCTATTTTGATATTTTAAGTCAACTGGCTTTTAAATGGTACCTACATTGTGTCTACCTCCTGACAGAAAAGTGTTGTAATTATTAAGAAACTCTATCAATGAATGCCCACAGAAATGTAAACTATGCATGTTAATTATTTGTAAAGCCAGGAAGGAGACTTTTAATTTGGGGTCATTTTGTCTCACAAAACAGAGCAAGATGAAACAGTTGTCCATTATTGTCTAAAGATCCAAAAGCCATGATTTTAAACAGCTTCATTTTTTACATTATAAGTTAGGCAAAGTGGTTCATACTTTTCTGAACAAAAACAGCCGTAAAAGCACAATCTTCACGTGCTCATTTATAACATGTATAAAATATATAAATAAATAAGATTAAGTGGTATTCTATAAACCATATGCATCTGTACCCCTTTAGCTCTGAATTCTGCTCAACAGTAAATTAACTAAAAGGTGGAACATCCTAGCTATTCTGTTATTTGGCATATTATGGCTCTTTAAAAACCGTGCACATTATGTAAATTAAGAGTAAGAAATGCACTTTAAATGTTTAGCCGCTATCAGTAATTGCCCAGTGAAAACAGTAACTATGCGTAAAAGAGGTTTGGCTCATCCTGTCTTGGCCAATGTCCACAGATTCAGGGGGAGTCTTAACTCGGCACAACACCGGCTAACATTAGCTGTAGCATCCCTAGCATCACCACCACCCCCCACTACTACTAGCATCCCTGGCTAGCCCTCGCATCCTCCAGTCTACAGGCCGGACCAGTGCACTCAGACGCCGCTACCCGCTGACCTCGCCTCTCCAGCCTGCTTTACGCACGCACATTCATTGCCTCAAAACGCTATCAATCAGGACAATAACCAGACATTCATCCTTGTCTGCCCCAGTGAAATATAAAGCTCCTCGCCAAGCCGGATGTTGTTATGTAACCATTAATGACACCACACGTCCTTGAAACAAAAGCTGTTGTTTGGAGTGTTTGTGTGGTCGCTGCTGCGGGGAGCTAGAGGCTGGACGCCGGGGTTTTGGGGTTCGTTCTGACCGGAGGCCTGCGCCCTCAGCCGGCTATTGAAACACAGCCCCTCCGCTGGTGTCAGCCATTGTTTTTGTTGTCATTGGGGGCTCACGTTTGTTTTGCACGCTATGTCCCGATGATGGCGATCACTAAGGGCATTCCACCAGCTGCACACGTACGCTGCACGATAATATGCGCTAATACAATGCAGAATATGTGCTAACTGCTTGTAATGTTGGTTATTATATTTTTGTGTAGCTTAAGTCTAGGTTATGCACTAATAAACAAGCACTGAGTTGCAGACTGTCAGGTAGGCCTAGTAGTCCTTTTCTGGCTATGCATGTTTTCTATAGCATAAGCATCTATTCTTTGGATTGAAGTTAGAATGCTGTATGCCTAGATTAAATTAATTTTGGTAACTGTAAGACTTTTGCAACATTCAACTATCAATTGTATTAGGGCTGGGTTATTTAGGGGAAAAAACTAATATATTTCTAATGTTGCAACTGTGATTAAAAAATGTGATTCTTTTCAAAGCGCACATTGTTAAAAATCTCGAGGAATATTATCATTTGAGAGAAGACTGAAATCTGAACTGCTAAACTAATACAGAAAACCCACAAATTTCAGAACATGTCGGGACACAATATTTTTCTGTGCAGAGGACATCATATGCACATTATAATTGCACCCACAACTGTCACTGTTCTACTGTCAACAAAATGAAAACCACATTGTCCCATATCTGTGCGGCTGGTCTACACAAGGAAGGAGGAATAATAAAATGCATCTTTCATTCAGTAATTATGGAAGTACAGTAATGCTATGATGATAAATTTTTTTAGTAGAGTGCTGTTCAAACAGTCTGCAACTACTTTACTCTACCTGTAGGCTATTATTTATGTATTATGCATTGCAAGTATTGTAAGTTGATTTGAATTGTCATTTTTCTTTAGGATGTGCAGATCTTGTATGTTTAAAATTATTGCTATTTTTATTATTAAGTAATTTATGATGAGTTTAATGGCACATTTATCGCTGGACTGTGCTTGACTAATACTATACAATTATGAATACAATGATTCGATGTTTAAAAAAAAAAAAAAGGGCCTGTCACAATAATACATTTTGTGATATATTGTTGAAGAAAATATAGGCGATAAATGAGAATATTGGAATTACTTTATCGTGCCAATACAATAACGAAATTCCTGCTGGTACAAAAACAATAACTATTGGCCTCCCCAACATTCGTTGATATAGTAATTACATGGCTTGTACTACATCAGTCAATAAAATTTACAAATATTGCAAACCCATATCATTAATTCTATACTTGAAATTGGGTCATTTGGACATGTTCTGGACATGATGTTCTGGTGTGCAGTTTGTTTCTCTGTCATCTTTGGTACTTAGTTTTGAAAGCTCTAAGTTTCTAAAATGATGAATGCCACTGTAACAACATCATACATCATGTGTTATAGTCTACCTCCACCTGTCATAATTCTTTCATCTGATTGGTCCATAAACAGGAAATGTGTAAGCTCAAGGTGGGAAACTAACTTCCTTTGTGTGTGTTTTTTTTTCTCTGCCTTTTCTCTGCTTCCTTCCAGGTTGACTCACGGTAGCAGCGCCCAAGTTTAAAACAAGTGAATAGCCAAGGAAGTATAGGAAGTAACAAAAACAGGAGAAGAGGGAATATTGGGTGGTGAGAGAAAGTTGGGGACAGGAGGAACCAGGAAGTGAAGCAGAAAGTGATTGTGGAAGGGTTTATTTATTAAGTTCAGGTGAGAGCAGGAGCAGGTTGGTGGAGGCGGGGTAAGAATTGAACAGAAAGCGGCCCAGATAAAGTCATCACACTGGGAGAAGAGGGCGAGAGGGTGAGGAGACGCCACCATGAGCGACCAAAACGTCGTCAAGGAGGGCTGGGTCCAGAAAAGAGGTGAGACTGGGCCTGTTTTATATATTTATTTTCACAGCATAATATGATGAAGACAAGCATTCAATAACTACTACGTAATAACAATATTAATGCTAATATAAGACTAAGGTTGCTATAATAGGTATGTAGGATTCTCACAGTGCACATTTAAAAAGTATCCAATCCAGTTTCAGTACATGCAGCACAGATTTTATTCGGTTATAAGTTTGATATGTAATATTTTTATTTTGCAGAATACTGTATATGTTTGCATTCATAGCCTGCAGTATTTGCAATTTCTAACTCATTTAAATAGTGATTTAAATTCTGTTTAGATATATGTTGCAGTCTAGTGTAAAGGCCTTTTCAAGTGGTTCGAATGGTTTCTTTTCCAATCATTTAGGTGGGATTTTTACCATTAATTTGCTGCAAATTATATTTTTGCTTTCTCAACATTCTGACCACTTATTAGCCATTGTCTCCCTGCTATAATAAAAAAATCTGTATGTTGCAACACTGTACAATATATGTGCTATAATTCTGAATGTGGATAGTAACTGCATTGTTTATATATTTCTTTCAGGAGAGTACATAAAGAACTGGCGACCGCGTTATTTTCTGCTAAAGACAGATGGCTCTTTCATCGGATACAAAGATAAACCGCAGGACTCGGACCTTGCGTATCCACTTAACAACTTTTCTGTAGCAAGTAAGACTCAAAGCATGTGTTTTCAAATGACCTGACAAATGTTTCACTTTGGTAATGATTTCACATGTTTCAATCTACAGTCAACTTGATGTAGGGCTATGCAATTATTCAAATTTTAACTGTGAGTAAAGCATGTGCTTTGGAGCAGAGTTCACACTTTGGAGGCATAAATTGGGCTGTTTTTATTACAAATGACAATGATAAAAAGTCTATTGCAAGCCATTTTATTTGTTTTAATAAGGTTGAATTGGAAATTGGGATAGAACTACCGGTATACAAGATCTTTTTGTCATATGGCCCAGGCAGTGGAGAAATGATAGGCTGAGAAAAAGCTGAGATATCTTTGAAATTCCACGATGCTAATAGTGGCAGTTACCCCTATAACTGAATGAATGCAAAGTCTATAATAAAAGAAAGAGGTACTTAATGACAGAATTCAGAGTGCTACATCCCGTCTCCATCTTCTTAATAAATATTTTACCTATTGCATACTTATAAGAGAGAGCCATGTGAGTCTCTGTGGGATGAGAGCTGATTGACTGTCCTTGAAGGGTCCACTCTGCTTCAAATATCCTTCATGTGAAAACTAATGATGTGCAAAAGGGTTTGTGAGAACTATAAAAAGAGTTAAGTAGCTGTAAATACTACTTCCTCCTTTCACTGTTCATAAATGAGATGATTATACTTTTCATATTATGAATAAGTTGTATATTTAAACAACTGTTAAAGAATTGTACTTTGTTATAACTGAAAACAACAATGATCTAGAAGAAAAGGATAAGTAGCTTTTTTCTACACATTCTGGTAATACAATAATTATCTTTGTTAGTGATTATCATGGTTATATAAAATGTGCTACGAATGATTGTCTACCCTTCTTATCACAATAAACAATATTATTGTTTATTGTCCCATCCCTAACTTATAATTGTATTTTTTCTGTCTTTTGTCAGAATGTCAGCTGATGAAGACGGAGCGACCCAAACCCAACACGTTTATAATTCGCTGTCTGCAGTGGACCACAGTCATTGAAAGGACTTTCCACGTGGACACTCCGGACGAGAGGTGGGTCATCGTTCCATTCACACACACAAGTCCAAGAGCTGTCTGCAGCTAAAAATATCTGATACTAAAACAAGCTCTGGCTATTTATAACATCATAAAAGGTAAAGGAGAGTTTCTTTTTAAAGCCATCTTTAAAGATGACTGAAACAGGGAACACGAGTACAACTTCACCTGGGAGTATAGAGCTGAAATAACTTGCTAATGAATAATTAAAATAGTCCATACTTTTGTAGGAGTTGAATACAGTACACACTAAAACTATTTTGCTCAGACATTTTATTACCAAAATAAAATAGTACTTAAATTCCAAATGTTCATATTGGTCTATTGTGCTCTATCAAGTAAGCAGTAATAGATTCCTTTATCTTATTGTAGAAGTCATATTTAAAGATGCACTGCATAACGCTGCTTGAGGGCTTGAGGCTTGTCTCCAGATACATATTGCTTTGCCATTCTTATATATCTATCCATCTTTTAAAAAAATGCTTTAAAAATATGCAATCTTACTGTGAGCAAGGGTGCCTCTCCACAGATCTCTAACTTGGCCCGATAGCATCACCTGTTTGTCTTCTGGAGATGGGTAAGTTTATTGCTGTACTGTTGGACATTCCAACGAAAGCAACAGCATCTCCATGGAGACTGCAAGTGGCGAACCCTCCATCAGACAAGTTACATAGTGCACCTTTAAGTCCTTGTTTGCTCCTGTTTTGAATTTGGTTTACACCTGATCAAGTCATGATTGTACCTTAATTTAATACTGATGTAATATGATACTTCCTTTGAAACTTGAGGGCATATTTACTACTACAAGGTTGTTTTCCTTCCTCATATTAAATGCATCAATAATAGATTCACCATGCATACTGAGTTGTCCTGGTGGGATCTGTGTAAAAGCCCCCAAAGGAAACCTGCAGCCCTGTTCCCGGGTTGAGCTCGGTCTGTGGAGCGTATAAAGACAGGAAGTGAGGCGTGGGTGCCAGTTCCCAAACACATTTATGTCTGAGTCATATTGTTACCTGTTGACACAAACGCTCATAACATCCGCAAAACTGGCCCAAGAAGCTGACGACAGACAAAAGTGGCCCTATTGTAGTGTAAGACAAATTTCATTAGTCAAACACATGTATACATCTGCACAGTACGATTTACTTTTTTGTCATATCACCCAGCCCTTTTCCAAACTCAATTTGTAAACATTTAGGATCTGTACATATTTGGGGGAAATATGTGGGGGGTTTGCAAAAAAAACAGATCATATTTGGTGCATTTGGGAGATTAAATAAAAACTACCAAAGAGCTAAAAATCACCTCCTCTGTTCAGCACACGGACTACAATCACTGCAGCAAATACATAAGATAAACAGGGAAATGATGCAGCAAAATGATGCCAGGTTTCATATTGTGATGTACAGGCTGGCTGGCTGGCTGATTTTGGAAATCCCAGTAATATATGGGGTTGGGCAAGAGGTGAATCCAAAGCTAATTAGACATGTTAATCATGTATATTTCTAACTTCACCTTCAATACCTTGAATAAAAAACATTTGTTTCTTTTCTGTGTTTTTAGGGATGAGTGGGCAGAGGCGATCACGATGGTGGCGGAGTCTTTGGCGAAACAAGAAGAAGAAGGGATCCTGTGCAGCCCCACGTCACAGATCGAGAACGTGAACGAAGAGGAGATGGACACAACCATCAGCCACTACAAGAGGAAGGTACAAAACATTCAAGGAAACTACTGCTAAACTGCATTAAATACAGTGGCAGTGATAAAGTGTTGGGAAGTTGTTAAACTCAGTAGTTTATTTTTGAGATACATTTAGCGGTAGTTTGTGATAGCTCAACTTACTTTAAGTTTAATTCCTGACTCAGCGTTGTCATAGTCAGACAGGGCAGAAGTTTCCCATTTTGGCTTTGGAGTCAAGTTGGACCACTCAGTTTGTTTGCTTTGAGCTTAGATGCAGAGAGAAGCCACAGCCTCATCTTAGAGGGACAAGTTGTCATGTGACTGTGAACAGGTTAAATGCAGGTTTGATAATAGTGATAAAAGTGTGATGTTAAGTAATTATTTAATGGATAATTAGTATGATGCATTAAAACACATTATTATTTTTTCACACTTCGTACTTTTGTATATCATAAAATACTATTTAAAACTTTGACACATTATCACTTTGCACATACTGAACTAACTATGACAATATATCCAATATAATAGAGAGCATCTGGAGTGTAGTAACATAAACTGTACTTGATATTGATAAACTTGACCAAACTAATGAAAGAAGTTAACATAAATTGCTGTAAATTACAAATTTTATCAAAATGTATAAAAAATTGAAAATAAATTCACAAATTAAATCCTCATCAGTAAACCTTGTTTTGTTGTTTTGTTGCACTTCTGTGAATGGATAAGTGAACTGTCCAATGAAAGCTCTCCTCCGGGAGCAGTTACCATGGTGACTGACTCAGGTTTTAGGTCTCTCTGTGAAACTGAAAACTCTGAGATGATCTCTTTTCAGGATTACCAAAGTTTGACTTTAGACTACACTTTTTTTCAGACAATGAACGACTTTGACTATCTGAAGCTGCTGGGGAAAGGTACGTTTGGGAAAGTGATTCTTGTGAGAGAGAAGGCAAGCGGCACATACTACGCCATGAAGATACTCAAGAAGGAGGTCATCATAGCAAAGGTACTTACCGGGGTTTATGGATACATATGATAGCTCCAAAAGTACAATATATCCAAGTTGAATTTTACTTAAATAAATTGTCTCTTCTCCTCGTCAGGATGAAGTGGCTCACACACTCACAGAAAGTCGAGTACTAAAAAACACTAGGCATCCATTCCTTACAGTGAGTAGCATAATAAATAAATAAAAAATGTATTCATTATAAATATACCTTCACATCTCCATTAAATTTCCTCTGTTTCAGTCATTGAAGTATTCGTTCCAGACAAAAGACCGTCTCTGTTTTGTCATGGAGTACGTCAATGGAGGAGAGGTCAGCCTTTTATTATTATTTACATTTGACCTACTACAGTCTTATTTAAGTTAAAACATTATTGTCTTTTATTTTTGAGAACATTAACATCTTGTGAGAGTTAAATAGTCTGAGACAAATTAAAGACTGTTACATCCAAAAATGCAATGTGATTTTTGATGTAGACAAGTCTTTGGTACATTTGTGATAATTTTATTTACTGATAATTATTGAACTTTTTTACAGCTGTTTTTCCATTTGTCGCGGGAGAGAGTTTTCTCTGAAGACCGAACTCGTTTTTATGGAGCGGAGATCGTCTCTGCTCTGGATTACCTACATTCGGCCAAAATCGTCTACCGTGACCTCAAGGTACTGCACTGTCAGGCCCACAGTAGTAACAACTATTATATTAGAATTAAAGGGTTCTATCTGATGTTTTTGTTGAAATTATCAGTTATTCATATTTTGTTCCTGAATCTAGTCTATTCATTTTTTATCAAGATTTAAACATTTTTTTTAGGTTTCTATGGCAAAACCTCATTTCCTTTTTCCATTGTTATACTGAGCACTTATATAACTCCGTAAATGCTCAGTATTTCCACCCAGAATGTAGATAAAACTTTTATAATTCTAAGTGGACCAAATGTATTTTTACTCTACCCACATTAAAGCTTAAATTGTGTAACGTTTTTTTTTTTTTAAACATTTCATAATCTTACGTTGCTAATGCTCCGATAATTCTTTACTAATGCTTTAATGCTCTCATAAAGCTCTCATTATTCTTTCTAACTGCACACTTCCGTCTTTGTTCTTAAATGTCATACTGTTATTTGAAAGGTAATGTTTGTTTGAATTGTTTATAGCTGGAGAACTTAATGCTGGACAAAGATGGGCACATAAAGATCACAGATTTTGGTTTGTGTAAAGAAGGAATCACTGACACTGCCACCATGAAGACCTTCTGTGGGACGCCTGAGTACCTCGCACCGGAGGTAAAACTTTTTCAGAATGATTATGTTGACTATTGTGAAATCCAATGTGCATGTACTAGACCTTACGTTAAAGGTGTATTGTGTAACCTTTTTGGTGGAGGGTTATTGCTTTGGCTGGAATGTTTCACAGTATGTTATGAAACCTTTTTTATCATTATGGAAAACAAACCAGACCAAGTTACAAGCCAGATCTGTGGAGAAGCAACTCCACTCACAGTCAGAAAGCATGTTTTTCTCTATTTTTGAGCTATAAAACCACTTGTAATTGAATAAAGGTAAAGTAGAGCTGTTTCATGTCATACTGTGAAACATTCCAAGTGGACCAATGGCATATCCATAGAAACAAGCAGGCAACAGAACCCCAACTAAAATGTTACATAGTGTTTTTTATTTTTTATTCTGTGTTTAAGGGAATTATAAATAAAGGATATAGTGCTATACAAATAAATGCGTTGTTGTCTTTTTCAGGTGTTGGAGGACAATGACTATGGGCGTGCAGTGGACTGGTGGGGTCTGGGCGTAGTCACGTATGAGATGATGTGTGGGAGGCTGCCCTTTTATAACCAGGACCACGAGAAACTATTTGAGCTCATTCTGATGGAGGAGATCAAGTTTCCACGCACTCTGTCTGCGGACGCCAAGTCTCTGCTGTCCGGCCTGCTCATCAAGGACCCCAACAAACGGTACTGCCACATGATTCATACAAATACTTTCACTACTGCTATAGGTTGGGGTCATGTGACATCACAAAATGCTGTGGTCTGAAGGTATAGTTCGATTGCAGATTTGGTATCCTGGTTTATGGTTAGTATCTCTGTAATATATGAGCCTATCATCAACTGGCACAAAAGTAGTCTATATGAGAAGAAATAAATTAAAATAACATCCTTTTTTAACATTATCTTCAGAAGGTGGTGTCATTAATCAACCCTAAAGGTGTAAAAATAAGCCACATGACTATTATTTAAGTTTGTGGAGCCAATCTCTAACAAAAAATAGGGCTTGTGGATCATATGTTTGAGTTATTCATCTGAAATTATGACATCATTGCATTTTACAGTGTCAACACAACCTATTACAGCTGCTTATAATCAGGTTTCTATGAAAAAAGCATAACAAGAAAGAACACTTTGTGGAGGTGTTTTTGCCATTACCTCACAGACCAAAAATAAAACAAACACACTCACCTTTTCTTCTATTTCTGTCGTGGATATTCTGGTTTCACGTTTGATTTCTGTTTTTGGTGCAGACTCGGCGGAGGACCGGACGATGCAAAGGAGATCATGAGACACAGTTTCTTCAACACAATTGACTGGCAGGACGTCTACGACAAAAAGGTGACAGAAAAGAAAAAAATGTTACTTTCATGCTTTAGTGAGATATTTGTGGATCAGGGCTACCTTGTGTTCACTGATTGCATAAATGATTACCTCACCTAAACATGAAGGTACACAAAAGAGGAGGATAATATATAATTTGTTTTTTGAATATTTTCCAAAGGTTTTAGTGTCTATAGTAAGAAAACTCTTAAAAATCTGTAAAATGAGTTGTTATAAAAACAAAATCAAGCTCCAACACTGAATTTTGATATCAGTGACCTCACAAGCCCGGACAATTGTAATTGTGCCATCAGATTTTTTTCAGTGAGTTCATTGGTCACCCAACATTTAAAACGGTTAATCTGAGCTGGGATAAATTTGATTTTAGAGTTCAGTGCTTGGCTCCTTGATTCTGCAGAAATCCTCAGTGTTTTTCAGCTCCCTTTGATATCTCTTTCCTTTACTTTTTACTTTTTCCGTTATGGATGGACCCCCGATTGATTATCCACCTGTCAATCACACCCATTTGATAGTAGTTTCAGAAAGTAGCAATAGTTGAGATTAATATGGAAAGTTTGTGGAGCCAGTCCATTACAAACAATACTCAATATTTGTAGATAACAAGGATATTTCTTTCAAAACAGTGATTATCCCATAGTTATATTGGCCCCTGCCCTGAAATTACTATAATCAAATTCTAATATGTAAACAAAGCTATCAGCCTGCTTTTGTCAGAGTACAGTGAACGTGTCATTGACCTTTAACCTTTCTGTCTGCAGCTGGTCCCGCCCTTCATGCCACAGGTTTCCTCGGAGACGGACACACGCTACTTCGACGAGGAGTTCACAGCACAGACCATCACCATCACCCCGCCAGAGAAATGTGAGCAAAGTTACCAACCACTAAATGAAAATTAATGATCTATCAACCAGGGTACTATTTTGGCTTTTTCCTGCTACCAGCGATTTATTCCTACTTAGACTTAGCTGATAATTCTTCAGCTAGGCCTGTCACAATAACAAATTTCTAAGTGTGATTCATTGCTAAAGAAAATCTAGATGACAAATGATAATACTCTGACTAATTAATGCCACAGACACAATAACCCTAACGATGGATGATCAAAATATATATATTTTATATAATCATACATTAAAAATAAATGAATTGCAGAATGAAATGCTTTAGTCAGAGAAGTTATTTATTCTATCCAGCCCTCTACACAGAAAAATAACAAATGTTCCCCACTAATACAAAGAAAAAAAAAAACTAAATATTGACCCCCAAAAATATTGTGTCATCTGTCATTTATTAAACAATACATCAAAATAGTAACGGTAACCTGTCTCCTCTCCCTTTTCTCTCTCTTTCTGTTGCTTTGTCTCTCTCGCTCTCTCTACTGCCCTCTTCGCCTCTCCACCCTCTTTCTCTTTTTCCCTTCCCGGTCTTTCTCTCTACTCCCTCTTCCCTTTCTTTATCCTTTTTCTCCTCTTTCCCTCTCATTCTTTTCTATTTCTCTCCCTCCCCCTCTCTTCTGCTCTCTCCTTCCATTTCCTTCACTCCTTCCCTTCCAATCTCTATCACTCCCACTCCTTCAATCCCTCCCTTTCTCTCTTGCCCTCCCGCCCTCTCCTTCACTCCCTCCCTCGTTCTCCTTCACTGCCTCTTTCCCTCTATCTCTCTTTCTCTGCCTCTCCCTCTTTCTCCGCCTCTCTCCCCTCTGTCTCCATCTGTCTCCCTCTCTTTTTCCATTTCTCTACCTGTACCTCCTTTCCTCCCTCTCTTTCCCGCCTTTTCCTTCTCTCCCTCTCTCAGATGACGAGGATGGCATGGACGCGGCGGACAACGAGCGGCGACCTCACTTCCCTCAGTTCTCGTACTCTGCGAGCGGTCGTGAGTGACTCCTGCTCCTGTGCTCCAGAGGAAAACACGTAGCCATTTTAGGAAAAGTACCAGTGTCCGCTGTTTTTCTCCTCCTCCTCTCCAGTGGACGGAGAAGAGTCTTTTTAGGGACTTTAAAGAGGTTTTTGCACAGTGGGATAGCCCCACACTAAAAAATATCTCTCCTACATTTTCCGCGCTATTACAGCAGAAGGCAATGTTTTTGTTATTTATTTTTGTCAGTATTAAGTTAAGTCCATCTTTCTGCCCCTGTTTTTTCTTGTTGTTCTTTTTGACTTTTTGCACTTGGTTTGAAAGAGCCGTTTTTAGGGAACAAAAAACCAAAAATGTTGCCTTACATGTGCAGATGTGTATCATACCAACAGGGTGATAACTTTGGGGGCGGGGGGAATGTTTTTTGGGGGGTAAGTGCATGGCTTGTGGTTCACTTGATTAACTAGAAGAAAAAAAGAAAGAAAAATCTGAAAATTATGAAAAATGACGAAAAATAATTAGTCATGGGTCACTGTCTGCTGTCGATGGAGAAGTGAATGATGGAGTCCCTTCATTGTGGACGTGTCGTGTTTTTGAACAACTTTTATTTTAATGGTTTAGTTCAGCTTTATATGGGCTTGTATTGTGTCTCAATTGAAGTCTAATGCCACTACAAGTCATAGTTAATAATACTGCATTTATTTATACACTAGGTCTGCACAATATATTGCAATCTAATCTAATCGCAATTTAAGTTAAGTCTAGAAATTGCAAACGCTGAAATTATTTGGATAATAGAATTTGAAATGTTGTACTAGTTTTCCAGGAGTTGTTTACAACGTGTACCTTAAAATAATAATACTTTTAAAAGTTGTACTTGTATATAGAACTTAATCTAATTGCAATACTTGTCAGAAAAATCTGAAGTAGATTATTTTCCAAAATTGTGTAGCTCTAACACACACATTCCATGCTTCAATGGCTATTGGGTCAGGAATACCTAGCTGGTGTATTGGCTTACTTTATGGTGGAGCTCATTACAGAAAGGCCTGGGAATCTGGGAATCTAACTGGCGAACGTCTAGTTGTGAGGCGTTTGATACAGTCCTATAAGAAAGCTGAATTAGACCATATATGTCTCTGTTACATGTGTTTGTTTGTGTACAACAATAACACTAAACTGCCAGTTACTGCACAGTTCACTCAGGATCCAGAGCACAACCTCATTCACAAAAATATATTTCCACAGTTTCTCAGCTTCATACAACTTTTACCTCTTCATTAGTCTCTATAGTTACCAAAATATACTCTATTTATAGCTACAGTTAGGCATGGGACAGTATTATGTTTCAATGGAAAAGAGGACTTGGAATTAGTAAAGAGGTCTAAATTATCTTAACCCAAAATGCACTGAAAACAAAAACATTTGTATGTAAAAATGTTTTAAACGTTGTAGTTGGTGGTTGGTCAAAACGTCAGCCATATTGAAGTGAGATTTCTCCATATTGGCGTCTCCAGCAACATTTTATTGCATCCTGAAAACACTTAAGTATTTTTACATGTATTGAGAGTAAAAGCTTTATTCACTGCCTAAACAGACCTTCCTGTATTCAATTAACAGTTGGTACTGAGAATGCTGAATATTAAGACACTATCACGTACTATTTTACCCCCACCTTGAGACTTTTTATTGCCCCATGCCTAATGTGTTACTCAAATCTATAAGTTGCTAGCTTAAAATGTTTAACTTGTCAACTTTTTTCTTATAAGCTTACATTGGCTGCTAATCTACCCTACATAAGCAACAACTCTTAGCTCCATATACTTTAGCTGTATCTTTTCGCATGTCATCAGTGCATATTATACCTCCAGGCTTTCATACAGCATACATTTCTTGCAGAATTTGTGACAATTATTTTTTTTCTTCACTGCCTACAGAAATGAAACTGTCCTCTTTCTCCTTGTGGCTGTAGGAATTAGTGGAAATCCGTTCACACAGGGATCAGTGGTGTAATGTATGTTTGTAATGTTACTGTTCAGTGGCGCATGGGGCCAACTCTGTATGCTGTCATCATAGCACATAGCTCGTACTTTGGCATCTCAGCACTTAAAGGGAATTCAATTGTCTCATGTTTAAAGTCAAATATAGACAGTAGAGAAAATGGCAGAAAACAAATGTGTTTTTTAGTTAGAGATGCACTATGTAACTTTTCTATTTGAGTCTGCCACCTGCTTGTCTCTTTGGAGATGTTATTACTTGGCCTCAGATGTTCTACAGTTCTGCATTAATCTAATCTATCTTGCATTTATTATTTAGCTGTATTTATTACCTGATACCTTGGAAAACATGCATTCTTACTCTGCAGATCTGACCTCTAACTTAGCCTAGTGGCGGATTGGTGAATTTTATGGCAGATTATGGAACCATTCCAGGAAAAATAACATTTTCATGGAGACAAGCAGAAAAAGACTACAATTGGGCAAAAATACAATTATGGTATAATTTGCTGGTAAATGTAGTAGACTGAACTATCTGCTATTGAATTGTTTCTCTACCGTCTAATAAAAAACTCACTTAGATGCTCAAACGTTCAAACCTGAAATATAAAAAAAATATATTTAAATAAATAGCACTTTTATTTCCATTATTATGATCAGTTAAGTAGCTGGGATGTTCCATTGTCAGTATTACATGAATGAATTGCTGATCATGTGACTTGAGAAAACTGAGCCGATGTGTTCGAGGACTGTGGGAAATTCCTATAACGCCCCATTTTCTTGTCAATGTAAATATGCAATGCCTTTTAGTTCTGTTCATTTGTTTTTTTGTGACATCTTTGACTGGCGTGTTTATGTGCGTGACTGAAAATAACAAGTTAAAAAGGAGAGAGACAGATATTGTACACGTTTATTTTATGTTTTGGGGAATAACTTGGGGACTTTGTATCACAATGTTGTTCCTTCCTACCCTCCCCTTCGATGCCGCGAAAGCCGTACAAACTTTATACCCTTGAACTTGAAAAAATAACAAAAAGACAACGGCAAAGTGCGGCCATATTGATTTTTTGCAGTGCTGGTTCATCGGGTCCATTCCATAACTTTTGTACCATAGTTTAAGTTTGTCATCTTCTAGACAGTGTTTTCTCTATGTCGTTTTAAAATGGCACCTCCTGAGTGAAAGTCAATGGATGAAGATGATGATGTTGGATGCATTAACTAAGTCTTTTTTGTTTTGTTTTATTTTTGGGGATTGTCTGTTTGTTCGTTGCTTGTTTGTTTTCTTACCAAAACATTAGGGCAAGAACCCAGTAGTGGACTTGCATTGCCGTGGTAGTATTTATTTTGAATTAAATTAAAAGGAAATACATTTCAGGGGTTTTGGTGTCTTGACTATTCACTTTGGCTTTTTCTTAAAGAATCGCTGATACCTGCAAATGTTCCAAAGTGCATATGAAGACCTTTTTTTTTTTTAATATCTTGTTTGGGGGACCGACCTGTGGTAAACATTTATCACTATTTCAAGAAAAAAAGGAATCCCTCTATGTCATCAACACACAGAATTCAATGCAAAATGCAGGGACAATTTACACACAAAGAAAACAATTTTCTGACTGAGGTAATAATCCAAAATTATGCAAGATTTTTAACTTAATTTTACGATTTAGAATTGTAGCAGTCTGTAGCAGTCATACGTACTTACACAAGAATGTTTGAACCAGAATACAGAGAATTTTGAAAATAAGGCCAAATGAGTGAATAACCACTTTGAACATTTACTAAAAGTGAAATCTGAACAAATAAGGATTTATTTCAGTGTTCAAATGAAAAGTCCATGATATAATTTATACTATACTTTTTGTAGACTTGATACTCTTAAGGATCACAGTACAAAGGCTCAAAGCTCTCTTGCTCTCATTAAGACCAAATTAACATCTCATCTCATCCAGGTATCTTCTACGACCCTGGTCTGGCATTTGGTTTTCTGTCAGGTTTGATTTGTCCATTTCAGCGCAGCTCAAGTCGGGGTTCATTCTGGTATCGGAGGCGGCCAGTCCACATCTACAGACTGAGAAAAAGAACCATTCAGTGCATTTTACAAAAACACAGATATTATCATGTCTATGCCCTAGTAACAAATATTGAACTCATGGTCAAATCATAAAAACTAGGATAAAAATTTAATAAAATCTATCATTGTACTAATGTGATTGATCTAAGCGGGAGAGGCTGTATGCACAGATTGACAGCCACATTTGTGTACCAGGAGAGCTGTGGCAATACCAAGCCAACCATGCCAAATTGTAGAGCAAGGTTGAGCTAAGTAAAATAATTTGTGATTATATGAATGCATTATTATTCCGAATCAGGTGTACAAATAATGATAAAGACTAAACAACTATAAAAGATAGATTCTCACCTCTACATCCAGCTCTAAAATGTCTGTCTCCATCTGCAACAGTCGACACATGTTTGGTTTGGTTCGACCGAAATCTCCGTGAACAAATTCCTTTATGTATCTGGTCTGAAGTTAAGGAATTGTTAAATGATCACTACAGGATGGTCTATACAGGAAATGCATTATTACCTTGCAAAGAGACAGCAAAAAAACTAAAGTTATATCTGAATCTGCTGCTACTGAAGAGAGAAGCAGTTAAAAAGGTAAAAATTGATATGCAAGAGGGAGAGGGAAACTGCAGAACAGGCTGGGTTCACGTAGTTTAAAATTGAGCTGGAGGGCCGATCACAAGTGATATATTGCTTTGCCTGGAATGTTCCACCTTATGGCATTAAACATATCGATCTTGAATTTTCTCAATAAGAGTATTTCATTGCTAAAAAAAAACAAAAACTTTAAAAACATTCTTACTGTAAGTGGGGTCGCCTCTCCACAGATCTGACATGCAACTTGGTTTGACAATGTCAACCAGTTGTCTTCATGGAGATGCATAAGTTAGATGCCATACAGTGAAACAATATAGAGCTAGGCAATAACAGTTAATAAAAGTTATATAGTGCATTTTTAAACTGTCAGTTTGCAGATTTGTTTATATAATATCTCTAATTACTGGGCCTAGCCACAACTCAAACATGTGTAAATGAACAAACACAACTCCATGTCTGTATTTGATGAGGTAACAACATTCTAACATGCCTAAGAGTTCACAAGAGTCAATTTTGTGTAATCAATTTTAGTACACGCATCTGTAGCCGGTGAGGATACGTGCCGGCCTGTGTCTTGAGCCCCAGATAGAAGTGGTGTGGGTCCTTGTACTCTGAGCTCATACTGTGGATCACTCTGGGTCTCACGGCCAATGCACGACGATGGAGCACTCGCAGAGGGGTTTTCTGATCCACGGTCAGCTCCTGCAAAGAAAGTAATGTCATGAAACGATGGCATTACTACTTTCCTCCTCTCTTCTTCCTCTTGGTTATCTTCCTAAGGGCACAACTACAATAATATTACAATGCTCTGGCTGGAGTTGAACTAGGGTTGTCAAAATTATCAAAAATGATAAACGATGGGTATAATCTTTACATATTTACATTTTTAATGTTCATTAATGTGTTGTCTCTTTACAAATAAATAAGAAAATAAGAAAAATGTGACAGCATAACATTTGATTTTAACTGTCTACCTTCTGCTTATAGGGCTCTAAAAGCTAAATAGTTATTCACAGATATATTGGCCACCTTTACCTTAATGTCATTGAGAAAGATGATGTCCTCTTTCTCAATGGGTTTTTGAGTCCAGACAAGAGCTCGGTATGACTTAGTCTTCTCTTCCTCTCCCTCCTTCATTCGACCCATTGCATCTCTATTCAATAACAGACCAAATATATTTACAAAACTGAAATGATTAAGTGAAAGTGCTTTGCTTTACCTGGATACTATCTGTAGATCTCGAACACGGATTTTGTCAGAAGAATCATTTATGGTCTAAAAAAACAACAATACATACAACATGCATTAATCTGTTGATTTCTGCCATATAACCTACATAAGTACATCACTATACAGAACAATAACATAAAAGTAAAGTAAAAAATTCAACATTCATGTTTATTCTTCTTATTTGTGTAATTTTAATTATTTCTTCATTCACTTTTTTTTTTTTACCTCTAAAGAAAAAACATTATTTAAACATACTTACTCAATGCTTAGAGTTAATATTGTATGATTTTTGAAAGCACCTAATACCTAATCCTTAATAACATTAGGTTAGTGAAACAAACAATAGATATAAACCTGTTGTATCTTTTTTATTTGGTCCCTGTTAAACCTGGGTTTGTGAGGGTTGATCAGTTCCATCGCAAATGGACGTCCTGTAACATAAAAACAAAGCCTTTTTTAAAAATAACTATCCAATTTAAACATTATATTACTATATTCCATTGATATCAACTTGTTTATTATTTAACCTAAAAGCTTTATTACATTTAAGTATTTAGCAACTACTTACCGTTTCCCTTTCCATTACTTGCATTTTGTTGGTTTTAAACAATAGCCAATGGCAACCTTCCTAATACTTTTAGCATCAGTTAAAAAAAAAAAAAAAAGTATACCATTTCCAAGTGTTCTCACATCCACGTCTTCTCTGCCAGATGAGGAAAAATTAAAACCTGCAGAACACAAAGTTGAAATACAGTTAGATCTGTTCTGCACTTTTTTCAGTTCATATTTAACATGTCCAGGATAATAAACAGTTAAGAGAAAATCTAAATATAACTGTTAAACTAATACATGCATTTGAGAACATTATAGAGATCTATTGTAGGGCTGAGCAATTATTGAGTCATTTATAAATCATTAGTGATCAGGTCATTTTAATCAAGAGGTCTACAGCCAACCCCTGTCGAAAAAGCATGAAAAAGCATTTTTTTTGGTACTTGTCAAAAGTCTTTTTTTTTTTTTTTTTTTTACAGAAAAATTATGTTAAGGTCATTTTATATACATTTCTTATAGCATATCACCCGGCTACAGGGTTAGCAGATTTAGTATAACAACACTAACTACATACAGGATATTACAATCTGTGCATTGCATCATACTACTACCTGAAGAATTACAGCCTTAGTTAGTTACAGATTTAATTGAGTTGAAATAGTGACTGACAGCAGCCACTCCCCCCTCTCTCCCTCCCCCTCCCTCACCTGTGGCTCTAAATGTCTCCAGAATTGGTCCAGCAATGAGCTCCTCCACAGAAGACTCCATCCTCCGCTCTCCGTTGATGAGCCACGGTGTCTGTGGTAAAGTGCGGCAAAACTTATTGTACCTGCCTGGATCACGAGAGAAAAGCAGGCATAGCAGGTTATAGCAGGTACAATTATATGAGTGGTTTACATTTGAAAATAAACATTCAATTCAAATTTTAACATTTTAAATGTTCAGGAGCATTAATGTTTAAACAAACAGCTAAACTAACACAAGAATCACATTGATTTTAGGCTTTTTGCAATTGCAATTGCAAACATTAAAACTGTGAAAAAAAATCCCTCAATCTTATGTGTATGACTTTTGCAGACCATTTTCACAATTGATTATGTAACAGTCATTATACTAAAATTTCAAGCTCGATTCCGATAGTAAGAAAAGTTTCTGATATTTGATACCAATTGCAATACCATAAGATAGTAAAAGCTCAATGTTTTTCTACAAATTGAACCAAGCTAATGGTTACTAACTTAAAAAAAAAAAAAAGGGTTAGAGGGGTTTAAAAATGAACCTGCAATGAAGACTGATGTGTGCAGACACTGCACATCCCGTGACACACAGCTAGATGAGGGCCGTGGGGGAGGGCAAGGGTAGTGTCTGAGGAAACATTTTTTTTTTATATTTAGGAAAAGTAATTTGTATTTTTATATGATCTGTGTACATACAGAAATACTCACTTCAAAAAATTGGTGTCAGAAATTTTCTCCAAGGCTTTGACAACAGCCATACGTGTGAAGACTGACTGAAAAAAGCATAACAAAAGAGAAAATGACGTAAAGAAAAAATACTGTAAAACACACGTTTATTGCATTTAAATACAGAGCACAAGTCCAGTACTGATTATTTTTACAGCCGCACTTTCAATTCAGTAGACTGACAGAAATGTGTCAGTCTGTGCCTACACCCTCTATAGAGTTACAATAATAGATTTATAGAGGTGAAATAGAGGCTGAAGTGTCTTGCCCAAGGACACAAAATGTGATTTTCTTTTTTTTTACCTCTTTATTTTTTGTTGGTTTGAAGCAGTCTGGGCACGTTGTTGCTCTGTAGACAAAATATACATAAAAAATAAGACTGCCATTTTGAATCTTTTCATTTTACTATAGTTGGAAAATAAGAGTGCAATGGAGTTCAACATTAACAATACATACACAATCATTTTATGAAACACACAGACACAGATTCTAGTCTAGTTGAATTAGCTGAATTATTTAATTACAGGTTAAAATAATGTATGTTCATTTTAAATTAGTGTGTAGATTATAGGACCTACATAGTTTAGTGAAGTAAAAGTACTTACAGAAAATGGCAGTCTTTGTCAGTATCTGGATGAACAAATTCTACACCGACCTCAAACGCACTCTGAAAAACAGATTGATGAATGTAATTAATAAATGTTTTTATTACCTTTACACTTGTATATTGTGTACCTTTGAGACCACCATAGCACCCCCTAGTGTCTTTGAGACCAGACTCTGCATGACCCACTTGAACGCTTCTTTCACCTGAATCACATCGTCTTTTCCCAATACAAGACTCTTTGTTCTGATAGAAAAATAAATAAATAAATAATTAAAAAGCAAAAATGAGGACTTAAATCTCACAAAAACAGCCACTATAATCAGCAATTGCACATTCAAATGGATCAAAAATCAGAAGTTAAATATGATACAACTACTCTGCCTAAAATGTTCTACAATTAGGCATTTACTTTACCTCTCCATGACAGGCCACCCCACTCACAATGCTCTTTTTAAAAAAAAAAAAGTTTAATTTTTAATTTTTTGAAGACATTGAGTTTTTCATGGTCGATCCCAATATGTTCCCCAAATTCTGCAATTTAAATTTACTACAAACAAGTGTTCAAGTAAAGCTTTATGTATATTTTTAAGGCAGCAGGTTGGCCATAAAAAATATCGCCCTCTGCTGGAGACTTGTGGCCATAGCAGCTTGTCAAAGCCTGAGCTTGACAGATCTTAGAAGCTAAGTAAGGCAGGGCCTAGTTAGTACCTGGGTACGAGATCAAATCTGCAGCTGTGGCTATATAGTAGCTTACCACCACTAAGTGTGAAGTGAATGAATGAACAATGCACTGTAAAGCATCTGAGTGTCCAAAATGCACTATATAAATCTGATCAACTATTATTTTTTAAGGTTGATAGGCAAGAAAGTGCAGATATAAGCCCGAAAGATCCTCCAACCAATATATCAGTCTATCTCAGTTTTTTTGAGCAATAGAAACACACAAAGTTCATTAAATGGAAGATGTATACGTTTACCAGGCAATTTACATCACCATAGTGAGACCTACCTCACTTCAGTCTTTACATGAAGCCAACACGAATGCTGCAAGACAAAAAAAATTAACAAGTAAGTGGACCATTTCTTGACCATTTAGGTTTTCTTATGATAAAAAGTATTTACCTCTCGAACACAGAGCTGAGCAGGAAGAGACACTGACAAAACCAAGGAGTCAAATTCATAATTTTCTGTTTTTATTGCTTCTGCCACCTGTGAAAATCAAACAAATAGAGGGTCTGTAGTGTCTCTGGGCAGAATACACAATAGCCCCAGCTAATATTGGAACTCTGCATGAATTAGTGTTGTCACAGTACAACTGTGCTGTATACTAGTCTATGTAGTCTTATATTTGTTCTGATGCAGCTCAAGATCATCTGAAAGCTATTAAGAAAAAAATCATTTCAAATGTGAATTTTTTGTATTAATACTTGCTCAAATGAGTATCTAGTATGATATTAGTTTTAGTATGGATTGATATCTGATTTTCGATACGTGTGACAATCCTACCATGAATATGAGCAATTAAGTGTGATTTTCACAGACTTACTACTGCTTTTGGATTTTATGGTCAAAATTATAAATAAAAAAGAGGGTCTGATGTATGAAATCCCCCTGGTGCTACTCAGTGGTTGCCCAAATTTATTATAAAAATACTATATAATTGATTAGGATCATTAGATAACCAGTTACTGCTATCTGAGGATGGAAGGAGTCATTACATTCAAAGTAACTATGTAAGTGTATGTAGATTTGTACCTTTGAGGCCAGAGTTTGGTCGCAGTGCTCCTGTAAGACCCCCAGACATACTGGACATATGGGACTCTCCTCTTCTCTCGTTGGTTCAGTCTCCTCTGGTTTGAAACGCTTTGGGGGCGGGGCTTCATCTGCTTCCTGTTCAGTGCCTGCATCTGATAGGCTCTTATTCTCTATGGTTTTTCCTGTTGAGCTTTCACCATCACCAATGAACTCTTTGAGCTCCTTAAGTAGTTCCTACAGAATAAAAAGGAGGTAAAATGTTTTGTTTTGAAATCTACTGAGTGCTGAATACTTGATGGAAGAAGTGGAGGTATATCGCTCTCAGATTCATGACATTTGCCTTGCTAGATTTTGATCCAGTATGTGAGAACAATTCATTTGTTCACACTCGTGTTCAGGGGACCAAAGTTAGTGTCTTAGAGAAAGGGTACAGTGAACAGTGATTCGTATTTGGGATTAATGCTATGGTGAATTATAGGTTGGTAAAACATAAATGTGTGTAGTCCAATCTTTGCACTCTAAAATTCTCCTGTTGCTATTTAACATTTCACCTAATACAAGAGCACTTTGAACTCATTAACTGTTTTTATGTGTTAACTTTTAAAGGAACTGTTTGATCTATCTATCTGTGTATCCATGTATCTCTCTATCTATCTACCTACCTAACACTGGTATTTAAAGGTCTTGTTATATATAGTTTCGTATTCATCACATTGTTGTTGTCATTTTGTACATGCAGTTACTACAATGACATTTCCCCACTATGTATAAGTTCTCTGCATTTTTCTTGTTAGTGTAATTTTTTTTTAAATAGTTATTGTGCACATGGGAGCCTGTACCTGGGGCAGTCTCTTGTAAAGGGACTGGACGTTGATGCAGCAGAAGCGCAGGACACACCGAGGACAACAGCCAGACGACAGCAGCTTCTGAACCAGAGCTTTGTCCTTCTCCTTCAGCGGCAACATCACTGCAAACAGCACCTGCACACAATAGCTTCTATTTATATGTTTCTATGTTGTCAATTCTAGTTACACAATGTAACCTTTGAATTTTTTTTGTAAGGTTAATGAATGATTGACTACATGATGACTGCCTGATATCTCCAAGGAAACAAGAAGGTTACACCATCAGGCCAGATCTGTGGACAGGCGATCTCATCCCCACACAGTTAAAAAACAAAACAAAAACATGTTTACATTTTGTAAATGTAAGACAGTTATATTTAATGTCTGTGGAGCAGTCCAGACAGCACAATAATATTCATAGAGGCAACCATGCATGTGACAGACCACCCAAAAGAAAAGCTACATAGTGCACCTTTAATGTCCTCTCGAACTACATCCACATATTCTCCTCTTTGGTCTTAGGCCTTGTTTTTCCTGGCAGCTCTAACCTCAGTATCCTTGTACCCATGTATTCACTGTCCTTCCTTTGTAACGAGTAACATATATACTCCCTGTCCCTCCTCTGTGCTATACATTTATTCACTTTTCCTCTGCCCAAACTATAAATCATCTTAATCTGGAAACTGTATTCAAAACACACATGTATCAGGTATCCATCCACAAGTCTGATCCAGCAAAGCGTGTATAATTTATTTCGCGTTTTCTTAAGCAAATTATTTCACTATTAGTTAAAATGTGTGAAATTATCCGTTCACATGTCAGACGCATCCTAACCATCCTAAAACATGAAATATAATCATTCTAAACCGAAAGAACTTCACTTGCATCCAACGATTGAAAAGCTTCTATCAAGATTTTAACAATAGTTTGGGTCTTAGCTTACACTGACCACTTCTGATATAAACTTGGCTTTTATCTGAGCTGAAAAGAAACACATTAAACCACAGAGTTACATAAAACAGGCCTTAAAAGGTGAGTAAAAGCAGAGATACTTCACCTGTTTCTCACATGGAGGAAGCTGCGTCTTCTTTGGGTGTTGTTTTGGTGGAGTTATGCTTCATTACTGCCCCCATCCGAGAGAGAGGCGCTACAACTACTAAAAGTGCCACTGTTTTGCAATTATCTGGTATTTATTTGCAGGTTGATAGACATTGTGTGTCTGAAACAAAACCATGTGTGATTCTTAACCCTTCGTGGGAAAGCCAAGAATAGGATGTAAAAGGTCTGGTGGTTATAGAACAAAGGCAATAGCCCTCATTTACTTATGGAGGACCCTGACTGCCAAGGTTTAATTAAAAGAGATTTAAACATTTTATTAAAAGTTTTAAAGTAGTTTTTTAAAAACAAACAGACTAAAGACTTAATAAACCATACTTTATTTATTTACAAATCTTTTTAGGAAAACCTTTCTCAAATTGTACCTTCACTGATTAACTTTTCTATGGAGTAGGAAAAGCTATCAGAGGTTTATCAGAGAAGGTAATGTGATTTGAGAAAGGTTTCCCTAAATTAATTAACCGATCAATTAATTATTACAATCATATTCTAATTAATGTGTTCAATTTGTTTTCCTGTTCCCTCATGGTTTGTCTGTCTTACTGTTCAGAAACAAAAATGCCCATTATTTTATTTTGTGTTGTATTGTACTTGCCTGTCATATCCTGACTGATATCTCTCTGTTTTTATACGGATACCAGTCTGGTCACCACACCCTCTGTTGCGTTTCAAGTCTGATTAAACAGGTTAGTGATCTCTCATTGATGCGGCATGAATATGATGTTTTTTATCTGTGATATTTTTTTCCTTTATTTTTTCATCAGGAAAAAAAGGACAGATTCACCAGTGACCAGATTCACATCTTCATAGTACTGAAGAAGTGTGTATTCTGGATCCCAGACAAGAATTGTGCCACTGCAGACTGACAAAAGCTCTCAAGAGAGTGGTCCAACCAAAGTCATGATGAATAGAAATTACCTGTTAATCTGACAGGTGCTGGTAAACTATATTTTCATATTCTTGTTATCAAGCTAAATAGATTGAATATTACTGTATGCACACAATTTTCCACACCAACTGTGTCTAGAAATGCAATAGGCTTACATTAGCCCATAGAGAAATGAAAAAAGAAATATTAGTTATATTACACTATTTTCTGCTCATGTTGTGATAATGTTGTCACCTCATCAAAGTTGTGGATATATCTCAGTCCTAGAATTGCCAGTCACTATTGAGCTAAAGGTAAAAGGTAGCTGTTAACTTAAAAATTACCACTATATGACATCGCAAGTTGGAAGAGAGAATTTTGAGTTTTGGAGGCTAATAATAAAAGTATAAATAAGGTTACACGTGTGAATGAAACAAAATACAACTCCAGGTGTTTTTGATGAGATAACCGCATTATAACATGACTTAAACCCTATAACAGCAGAGGCGGCGCTACCATTAGGCAAAAGTAGGCGGCTGCCTATAGCCCCCAAACCTGGAGGGGCCCCAATCTACTGCCCTCAGTACCACTAATGGCCGAGGCCCCAGAGCAATTACATTTTCTCTGAATATGACATTAAACAATTAAACAATAATCATAAGAAAAATAATAATCATATGTCATGGATGCAAAAATGTAATTGTACCAGCAATTGTACCCCCCAATTTACTTCCCCCCCAAAATGTTAATTCCGCCACTGCATAAGAGTAACTTTTGCATAATATAGAACATTTAAACTCAAGTACATGCAGTATCCTATAAACGACACTCATTTCTACTTTGGGGATTACATATTAACATTTGCAAAATAAATTTAAATTTATACCATTGCTATTTTAGATTATTTTGCTATTTTAGAATTTCTGGCAGATAAATTGGAGTTTCTTTGAGCAGTCTGTGATAGAAAGGCTGTTGGTTGTTTTGGAGAAGGCCCCACAGTGACTCAAATGATTCGGACAACTTGGTAATATAATCTGATGATTCACTGGCTCTCCGCTCACCCACCACCACTGCCCTCCCAGGAAACGGAGACCTGTCCAAACCTATGACAACAAAAAAGTCATTATTAAAGGCATACTGGGAGCATACACGTATTTTTTTCATTCATTCAAAGCTACTGAAATGACCGATATTGTGAACAAAGGTAGAATTATATATATATTTTTTTTACCTAACAATATACAAAGAATGAACCGAGAAGGGACAAAGAAGGTACCAGTTAAGAGGACAGTAAGGCTTGCATATTGGAAAAAAATTGTGCATTTTATCAAGTGGGTTGAGGTTATGGAACAATTTAAGTGAAGAAATAAAACTTTCTATAATCCTATAATGCAGAAGAAGAAGGAGATCTGTTATTTAGTGGAGATACACAGCAGGATGCATCAAATGTAGAACCATGTAAATAAATGGAAAGTAATGCCAATTTAATGGATTAAATATATTTTTGTTATTTCTTCACACTCCTTTTTGAACATGCATTATTATAAGCTATTGAATATATTATGTATGTATTTTATGCTCAAAATAAAGGATTAAAGGTTCCCTATTATGCAAAATTGACTCTTAGCCATGTTAGAATTTTGGTGCTTCCTCAAAAACATACCCAAAGTTGTGCTGTGTTACATTCACATATATTTGAGTGAGCCTTTATTACTTCTGTCTACATCTCCAAAGCTCAAAATACTTTATTCCACCTTGTAATGTCATGTGGTGGTAGCTTTCAAGATAACAGCTACCCTTATCCTGTTCAGTATGATTTCAGAGCTGAAATTAAAACATTCATATTAATAACTGAGTTTGCTGGTCTTACCTCATCGATTGCATCATAGATCCTCTTCTTCACATGGGAATAATCAGACTGGCTTTTCACTGTCACTAGGCTATGTTGGATCATCTCACATGAGTTATTTGTCTGAGGACACATCTCAGTTTTGTCCAAACTTTTGCAGTGCTCCAGTGCCTCCTCCCAGGTCTTTCTTTCGTGCACCATGACCAGCGTGTCCAGGAAACACATAACATTAAGAGGGGTATCACAGGGGTGGCTCTCCCATGTCTGTGTATGTGCATTAAAAGCTCCACAGTCATTAGTAACTGGTTCACCGTTCATCCATGCGCTATAATTTAGATTTTCTCCTTCAGCCCACATCCATGTTTCACCTCCTACTCTATAAAGCCCAATCCATCCAGACTCACCCATGTCCTGAATAAAATATCCCACTTCTCCAATCCCATTTTCGGTGACAGTAGGGAGATCTCCCGCCTGCTCATCCTGGCACACCTTTCGTGCATCATGCCAGGAGAGCCTGGTCTCATAGTAAATGGTGCCGTTTGCTGAAGAGCAGAAGAAGGGATGTTCTTCAGCACATCTTTTACTAGACCAGGTGGAATCATTGTTGTAATATGCACAGTGGCTGCTATGGCCTTGGTCACTCCAGTTAAGGCTCTGGAAGAAGTCACCTGTGGTTGGTTCAACAATTCTGAAGAAATAAACAGATAATAACAAATAAAATCCAAATTGACTATATTTACAAATACATTTCTTATCTAATGTCGTCGTGGGTGTAGCTGCAACGGTGGGGTAGGATAACCAGGCAATCACAGAGGGCTTAGCTAGCTGCAGAGGGCCCCAAAGGACATGCTTTTCTCAACTTACTGGATTGTAAAAGTTGTTATGAAAAGCAATATTTCTTCTTAAATATGAACTGACAAAGTACAAAATAAGCATTTTTAAAGTATTCAACAATCATAAATTTCTTGGTAAGGGGTCCCCAAACCCCTTCTTGCCTATAGGGCCCTGGCTGTCTAGAGACAGCTCTAAGCCCCTAATACTAAAGCACATACACAATCATAAAGCTCCATGTTACTTCACTTTTATTGAAATACACTGTGTAAAAAAAAAAAAATACAGCTGTGTTGTGGAAGCTCAAAAAATGTCCTAGATGTATATTTACTAAATCAATCACACAAACATTTGGCCTACATTATATTATAAAAAGCTTAAACTGTAATACTTTGTTTGTTTTTGATACATACGCAGTGTTGAGCCAGTGCCATGCTGAGTCGTTGTGCAGGTCCCTCTGCAGACCCATCCACACCACGCCCAGACCCTCAGTGACAGAGCTCAGAGTGGAGGCAGACAGTATGTCCAGAGTTAACATGTCGCTGTAGCCAGTCCTGCATTCATTTAAAGCATCTGACCAGGTCATGTTCAAAGGCTGAACGCCTGTTTCATCCTCCAGGACATAATAGTCTAGTGATGCCTGTGATGCTGTGATCACTGCTGTGAGAAGCAAAGGCAAAAGGAGCTGTCTCCCCATCATGAAGACAATCCACCTTTAGACAAATAAAAAAACAACCTGCCCAGTCTTTTATAGAACCACACTTGGCCCCTCCCACCAGTTACTATACTCAGTATGCCTGATACAGTTTCAATTCAAACAATTTTTGTTTGTTACTTGTGATCGGCCCATGGCCTGACATCAGTACTTTAAAGTGCTGTTAAATTATTAGGTAGGGTATGAATTGTTTTTATTTGTATCCCCAGAAATTCCTCAGACATTTACTTTATATTACATTTTACATAATGAGAAAGCTGTTTATGTTTCCATTTTGTATTTTGCTAAGGCCACCATTTTTAGTTATTTAGATAGAGAAGCATTAATGAACATTTGTGTAAATGCTAATTTTGCCACATGGCGAATTTTCATCCATAGTCACTGGACTGACAAGTTAAGACAATGTACATACAAAAGTGTTTACAGCTATTTACATACACAGCCATGAAAACACAACATACAGACATGGGCACAAGCATGCAGAACAAACAGCTTAGATGTAGAACATGAAAGAACACCTATTCATAGTGCCACCACTGGTGAAGAATGAAATTAGACCCACTTAGTCTATAGGTCCAATACAGAATGTTGAGGAATTCATATTCAATGAATGTTTCTCAAAAGATGACATAGTTACAAAGTCACAAATATTTGCCTTTTATTCAGGGTCTGACTTCACTAGCATTGAAAGACGATAAACAAAGCAGAAGCAAAAATAGTGCATACAGTAACTCTAAACGTCTGAAGGGCCATTCAAATCCTTAACATTCAAAGCTGTCCTTCCATGCTCCAGCGGCAAATGAGGCTCCAGGCTATGAGCATTTGAGTAATGTAAATAGTCCTAAAGCGCTCATCACTGATTGCCTTTTTTGGTTTGTTTTGCATGTTTTTAATGTGAATCTTGCATGACATCTACACCTCCCTCCTTGGAGCAGCAACCTCAACCAAAATATTGTAAACAACTGCAAAAAATAATCTTTAACTTTATATGGGAAAACAAAGTCCATTATTTAAGAAGAGATGCTCTTTGTAACCAAAGGGGCAAAGGAGGACTGGAGGTTTTGAGTTTTGAAACTATGAATAATATCTTCAAAATGAAGTGGTTAATGCAATTCCAGGTTGTAATAATAATTTAATAATAAGTAATTCTAAAATAACAATAAAGACTCATAAATAGGTACTTTCCTGGAGGCTGGTGTAAAACACAACTTCTCACCAAACAGTCCAATGAGGTTTTTTTTTTCAGACCAAGAGTTTGTTTTCATACCTGACAGTTGGGTTGATCACAGAATTCTTTGGGTGAATCAAAACATTAATAAGCAAAAGCAGATATTACTACATACAATTAATTTATCCCACCAATACTTCCAAGTCCAGATCTCAGAATATACCATAATCTACAATGCTGTACCAAAAGGAATTTTACAGATAATGACTTTAATTGTACAAATAATTGATATAACCACCAAAATATGCTCCAGCTTCAGGCTTCAAATCACATCTCAGTGGAATTCAATGTACTTACGTTAAACTGGAAAAGGGCATATCTAGTTGGTGGGAAGTTGTGCATTCACAATCCATCACATATAATCCAAACTTCTGGAGAGATTCATTAAACACAGACTATAACTGTGACTTTTGTTGAGCCAGAAACCATCATTCATCTAGTCAGTGTGATACAGTAAAAACCTCTGGGTACACCCACATGACCTCATCCATAACAAATACATACAGGATATAGGATCAGCCCCCAGGAACGCCACATTCTCTGTCACTTTCACAACCCCTCCAAGGCCTTTTCCTTTTGGTGCAGACTATCATTATTTTGACCAAATTTCACATCCACAAAACAAACTGGGGAAAAAGTAAACCAAATGGCTGTTAAATAGTTACAGTGCCTCATGTTAAATATGGGTAATTGAGGCCACCACATCAGAAAAGTTACAAATTGTACCTTTACATTTAAACTGTCTTCTGTTCTGTTAGAAATATAATTGATAAATTCCCATTATTTCTGCTCTTGTTAAGTATTCACCACCCTTTACAATTCGTCTGTTACATTAACTCTTTCCCCCTTGGACGCCTACTAGGAATGCCCCATACATATATCGCTAGGGCTACCCATAGAGCATAATTACATAAAAGAAAACAGACTTCTACTAGTGATTATAAATGATTTTCACACTTGTGAACTTTATTGAAACACATAAATAGTTGGTATTTCTAGAAATCTTAGACTCTGAACTCTTCATTTTTGGATGTTTAAATGTGATTCAACTCATTTACAGGTTTATAACAGCTCAATGAAAATGAGAGTTTATCTGGTCAGGTGCAAAATTGAACAAAAAACTACATTCAGCATCTGATATATGCATGTTCTGAGTGCTATATTAATAAAAAAGTAAAAAATATTGTCAAAGGGTTTAAACAGATTTCATATCACCAGAAACAGTATAAAAATCACTTTCTCCAAAGTTAACCATAAAATATGTCCACTCCTCATTATTTGTAAAACTGTGCGCCGCAATCTTTCCATTGCTCATGTTTCGTGTTGTGTTTTTTCCAGAAGCTACAATCATCACTACTTCAATTAACTTTGTAAAAAAATCAGCGAAAACGCATCCTTGAATCCTATTGGTCAGCCAAATATGAGTTGTAGTGGCCCCCACCTATTGCAGCCTCTGTTTACATGTGAAAAACCGAAACCGTTTCTAAAGGTCGTCAAATTACTTCTTTAGTGATATAGTGGAGGTGTCAAAACACGTCATTAAGGATACAAGGAGGGTCATCAAATGTCATCTTCATGGGGGAAAGTTAAAGGTACACTGTGTAACATTTATAGTGGAGGGTCTGCTTTTCTGCTTATCTCCATAGAAATGTTATTGTTATGTCTAAAATGTTAAATTAAACCTACCTGTCATAAGGGAGACAAGCAGGTGACAGCACTGCACTACAGATCTGTGGAGAGTCGCCTTTGTTCACAAAAGGAGTCATTGTATTTTTGAGCAATAGAAACAAATTAATAAATACTAGATAGATTTGTTTAATGGTTGGAAATAGAGCTCACTCTGAATTTGCCAGGCAACTGTTGCCTAATGCTACATTAAATAAATAAAATCAACAACGTCTCTGGGCATAGCCCAGAAGATAAACATATCTAAACTAAACAGAAAAAGCTCACACCCTGGTTTGATAATTGACAGAGACAGTTCATTTACAAAAAGGTAAGTATAATTGACCTTTTTTCCATTTTTTTCCTTGAAGATGCAGTATGAGCATTTTCTGGTGGGGGGTATGCGACCTGCCTGTCTCCATGAAGTTTCATTGCTTGGTATTGCATGTTCCTCAGTTCAGCATTAGATTGTCTACATCACATGGAGAAAAGTGGGAGATGTGTAGATCAGAACTGCATCACGATAGGTATGCAGGTTTTTAAGGTATTTATGGGCAATAAAAACACCTGAAATGGATTAACTATAAAATGAAGGTTAATGCTATAGTGTGGAACATGAAAAGCAGTAACATCTCCATGAACGGCTGACAGGTCCACATTAGACCTTTAATGCTTGTGCAACTCTACTCTTTACTTCTATTAGAGTATTATGTTTTTTACTACCTTTTTGCATGTTTTTACTTACATTGTTTGTTTGTCTATTTTAGGTTAAAATGTTGTACATATTTTTAATTATTCTATTCCCATTTAAACCTGAATCAAAGAGAAACAGAAGCCTAATTTGAAATAATATACTGAAGAACTAAATAGACTAACTAAATATCTGAGTAAATATGAGATAAAATATGTGTGAACTCTGAACAAGCTGGAGCCCAAATTGATTGTCATAAGATGGCTCCAGTACCGTTGTACATTTTTGAATTTCAGTTTGTGACATTTGCATGATGCATGTCAGATGTTTTTGAATGGTGATGCTTTGTGGGAAAATGCAGACTTTCTTAATCCACTTACCACTTTTCATAAATCATAAATGGTTGCCAGAGCTTTACAAGTAAGGGGTGCTCTTCTTTTAATAGATTTAAAGGAATTGGTCATGGAAAAGTGAGAATCAGTATCTATCCACATATGTACAATACAAGACAGACCCTTAATAAACATGTTGTTCACCATCTATCATACACATCATGTGTGGAGGCTGAACACCTACAGCCTCAGCACATGTTCTTGGGGTGAGGCTCATTACTCATGTAATTCTCTTTGGTGTTGCTTCTGCAGATGGCCTCACTCCTCTGGACTGTGCTTCTGTCCACACTGCTGTCTGCTCAAACCTGTAAAGCTGTGGATGAGACGGAGCTGGGGGGACTTGTGGCCAACCTACTTAATGTGTAAGAAAAATAATGTTTATTTTTAAAATTAAAATCAATACATGTATCTAGCAATATATTTTTTGTTTTGTTTTTCAAGATCATTATTAACAATCACTATTTCTTTTTGCAGCTATCGACCAACTTATAAGGTTCATGGGTATGTCTCAGCTGTATATAAAATCAGGCTGATATTCATCATTTAGAATTTAAAGTAATTTAGAATTTAAAATCAGACGATCAGTATCGTTCTAATTAAAGGTGTTTTATAATGTTTTTTATAGTGACACTCCCACGTTTACTTTGGCTGTGAGTATCCCGTACAACCCAGCAACCAGAAGCTATGACTTGAGCCAAGTGACTGCAGTGGACGATGGCCAAACCGTGAAAAACTCCCTGGACAACTGTGAGGTGTATGTGGGCAACAGAGTGATCGGGGCCATGGTCCGCAAATGGCCTGATGTCATACAACAGTGTCCCAATGCAGTTGTACCTACAGAGTGGTCATTTCTGAGAGACGTGTGTCCAAATTTTCCCTTGGGACTTGGGACTTGGGACAATTTAAGACAGCTGTGCACAAACAGCGTGAACAAAAAAATAGCCAAGTCGCCAAATGGTGCAGTAGATCATGCCGAGTATCTTGTGTTGCAGAGTTTTAACCATTTTGTCAATAAGCTTAACAATGGGCAGTTGAATCGAAATGACCTGATGCTTTTTTACTCTTACAAGTCCCCATGTGACAGTAGATGTGCTAGTCTTACCAACCATTTCAGAATCGTCCAGTCCATCACAGGCATCAACAGCTGGGCAAACCATGCTCTTGTTTTTTCGAATATCTTTGTGCCGACAAAGACCAAGTTTACCCCAGAACAACTTGAAGCAAACCGTCGCACTGCACTCACCAATCTCGGAAATGCCATACAGGGTGTGGGTAACATATACCGCTGCCGTGTTGGGGCCAATCGTTGCACTAGCTGTGAGGTGCCAACAGGGGTCTCTAATACTTGTGTGAGCGATAATACCCGCAGCAGAAGTACCTCTCCAACTGGAAAGTAATACTGTATGTTACTTCCATATGTAAATTCACATTAAATCAGCAAATTACAAAAGCTCTACTGGTTGTGTTTTTTTCACCATATTATCTGTATGAGTTAGCTACAGATAAGGCAGCGTGAAGACAAAATCAACATACATACATACATACATACAGTTCAATGAGCAAATCATGTCCATAGTTGAGTGTTTAACAAAACACATATCGTGAGAAATTGTAGTATTGTACATTGTCAAGAAACACTTTGGTCTTCTTACAATGAACCAAAAAAATTTGCTAATGATCCTCTTGTGATTCACACAAAAAAACAGACATTGTGTCCATGCATTTCGATGTTATGACCCTATGATTATGATGAGTCTATGCTTTGGTGGAGATTGAGCTTGGATGAACAGGAGAGACTATTATATGCATTCATCATCATACTCTTTGAAGGGGACTTAGCATGTAAAATCTACTTTATCTTTTAACCCTGTTATGTTCCCTCATCATTGGCAAAGTTGTATTTCAATTTTACATGCATGTTTAAGTAATACTGTTTTGTCCTGTAATTGAGGCTTGAGTGCTTTAAAAAGTAATCTTTTAGTGTAGTCATACATGTAGGGTTGGAAAATGTCTTCAATTAAAAACACAAATAAATCAGCTGCTTTCTGCAGTGAAATGCCACTGTGAGGAGGCAGGACATCACGATTCTGTAGTTTTTAACAGTGTCATTTGACCTGTTTCTATTAATAAGATGTTTTAGATCAGTATTGATGTTTACAGTGAACAAATATAAGATCATGGTTTTCATATGTTATAGTTTAATACTAAATACCCACAAAAAACATTAAATGTCTTCCTGAAAGTTATAGAGGTTCACGTGCAATGGTAATCTTTAAAATAATCTCTTGTACAAGAATGGTCACAGTTTAAATTCATTTGCTACTAAATTACATGTAAAAAGCTGCTGCCTTAGTTGAGAAGATGCTGTTTTTCTTAGTTATCATATATAGTTTAGAGTCAAATACAACTTTATTTATTTATTTTTAATTAGAAATGTAGATAATTAAAAATAATTAATAATTACAAATAATTAAAACAATGTTACAACCCTATGATTATGGTGATTCTATGCCTTTATTTTATTCAAACAAACTTTAATTAATTTTAATACGCTAATTAACTTTCTGATTAAAAGATTGTAGATAGAATTTACCTCTGGGAGACAATCTCTCTTTGTTGCTGAAATATCTACGTATATTTATTATGTTTATTATGTTTATTTGAAACGTAGGCCACAAACACAAACAGAGCTTCATTACTAGACGAGAGGAGCTTTTTATATAGAAAAAACATAAAAAACTCAAAAGCTGCTCAAACTACTGTCAAACGATAGGTATAAGCTCTAAACACAGTTACACTTAAAAAAAATATACACAAGGATACACACCTAAGGGGCTACACATTTTCAAGTACGATATAGTAGACAATAAACACTAAGACTGAAACTAATTTATGCCACTGAGACAACAGCAGGTTTATCCCTAAAAACTATTACAAAAAGTTACAAAAACACAAACTGCAATAAATAAAAACACAGGCTGATCAGCTGTAAGGTCTCACTCTGTCTGCTCGCTAGTGAAGTGAGATGATGCTTCCTTGCAAATGTTTTCTTGCAGACTGAACAGCTGAAAGGTTTCTCCCCTGTTTGTGTTCTGATATGTGTTTTGAGATCAAAAACTATCAGCAAACACTTTCTTACAGACTGAAGAGCTGAATTCCTCTCCTGTGTCTTTGTAGTTTATATTTAGACCAAAATGGTAAGTACTGATTCATTATTACCACATTACTTTACAGAAAATAATACTTATTTCTTTTCTTTTGAGCTTCCAACATCAGGCAGGTGTGATCCTGCAGAAAGAGAGGAGGAGGGGAAAACACTGAAGGCAACAAAAGCAAAGAATATATAGTACAGGGAATTTTTTGTTTATAGTCCTGAATTATTGACGTACATTTACTTGTCTTTTTCTCTTACAGTGAGATGGAACTTTACAGTGGGGGCTGTGGAGTGGAGGAGTGGAGGAAGGAGGCTTATATCCATGTTGTCATATAAAATACAGGTACACTTAAGAGTTCTATGCATTGTATTTGTCCCTCCTCCAAGTATATTGAATATTTGTGTTTTTTGCACAAGGTCCAGACTGGGTCAGGAGGGAGGCTGATGTCCTGAGGTGGGACTGCTGTGTGACTAACTCACAACAGGTAAGCTTTTTATATTTATAGTATAAATTATTGAAGTACTAGTATTTATTTTTGTGTTTTTCTTCCAGTGAGATAGAACTGTGGAGAGGAGGAGTGGAGGAAGGAGGCTTATATCCATGTATCTTATATCCAGGGACAGAAATGGAAGGCCACTGCCAAACATGTCAGTGATATTCATGCTTTATCGGTGCCTCTGTCTTGTACGCGATTCAGCTGTGATAATCTCAGAGTGACCCTGCACCCCATTTCGGCCTTTATTCCAAAACTGGTTTGACGCCTGTACCTAAGTGGATGTGGACACTTTTCAGCCTCCTTCACACACTTCTGCTGAGTAACAGCGTTCGCACAGCTTGTACCCTGTCCGAGCGGCGCATGGCATCCGTTACCAACACTGTAATGCTACATAACACTGTGAACACAAGGCCCTGGGAAACCTGAACATTTTCCTTAAACACCATAATGTAAGTACTGTAATGCACTGTTCTTACACACAACTCATTGTTAAGTGCATTCATGGTGGACAACAAAATGTATTCTATTTAATTGTCTTCTGGTCTGCTGTCTTCTTAGATTCAGGAGTAGAACCACTGCTCAACCTCCCCCTGCTCCTCTCCAGCAAACCAAGCTCAGCTCAACCACACCTTCAGTTACCCAAAAGCCCTACAGGCCTATCCCAACAACATCCTCTGTCTCTGCTCTCTCAACCCCCTCCCACCCACCCCGTACCTCTCATTCATCCTTCAGCCTGAAGACCTCATCGTCTACAAAGGGTGGGTCTTGAATTGGTCTGACTGACCACCTGAGACAGAGCCCCCATCCAGAGTCTCCTCCCAGCCATCACATCTCGCCATCGTCAATAAATATCTTTAATGTATTCCACTGTTGTGGCGTGGTATAACATGTCCACGTGAAATATCGACCCATATCAGCAAACATATAGACCGATAGCCGAAATGGGTCCATGTGCCCATATCGGCCGATAATATCGGCCAAACCGATATATTGGTCGGGCTCTTATAATAAAAAAAAAATTATAATAATTTCATTATTTCATTTTTGCACATTGTCATTGTCATTTTCATTGTCATTGTCAGACCACATGTTTAAAGGAAAGAAAAGGTATGTTTGGCAATAAATTTGCAAAAGCAGAAGTCTCAGCATGAGTCAGATGTTTGATGTTCAGATATCGGTTATCTTTGTTGTTCTGCTGACATGAACTTGTGATTTTTATTTCCCTTTTTTGCATCTGTGAACTAAAGAGGCAACACTGAAAAAAAAAAGTTGCTGGATTTGCGTAAAAAAGTTATGGACAAGGCAAGGCAAGGCAAGTTTATTTGTATAGCACAATTCGTACACAAAGTAATTCAAAGTGCTTTACAGAATAAGAAATACATTAAAATCATAATAAAAACAAATCAAAACATAAATAATCATGAAGATTAAAATTAAAAAAGAGAGACATAAATTGGAGAGAAGAGTGCGGAATGAAAACCTTTCAGTTATATGCACAGTTAAACAGAAATGTTTTGAGTCTGGATTTAAACAGCGTCACAGAAGAGGCCTGCCTCACATGTTCAGGAAGACTGTTCCAGGTTTTAGCTGCATGAACCTGAAACGCTGACTCCCCTTGTTTAGTTCTGACTCTGGGCACCAGCAGGAGGCCGGTCCCTGAGGTCCTCAGAGTGCGAGATGGTTCATATGACACTAACATGTCACAGATGTACTTTGGTGCTCGGCCATGGAGAGACTTGTACACAAGCAGAGCTGCTTTAAAGTCTATTCTCTGAGGCACAGGAAGCCAGTGCAGAGACCTGAGCACAGGACTTATGTGCTCGTACTTCCTAGTTCGAGTAAGGACCCGAGCTGCAGCGTTCTGGATGTTCTGCAGCGTCTCACAGCTCGTTTGGAGAGACCAGTGAGCAGACCATTACAGTAGTCTAACCTACTGGAGACAAATGCATGGATAAGTTTCTCCAAGTCTGATTTAGACAGTAAACCTTTGATTTTTGCTATGTTTTTTAGATGGTAAAAGGCTGCAGATGTTATTGATTTTATGTGACTGTTAAAGTTCAAGTCTGAGTCCATTATTACCCCTAGATTTCTTGCCTGATTTGAAGGTTTTAGAGCGAGAGACTGGAGGTGACTGCTGACACTGTCCCTTTGACAGCGGTTGCACGCAATAAAATTATGTTTAGGCTTTGAAACTTTTTTCGAACCCCTCTACACATATTTTTCTCGGAACATGAACAACACTTTTTCATGTTGATGAAATTTGAATAAATCATGCTGAATATGCATATTTATCTTATGGTACCTTATCATGAAATGTATAAGTATGTATAATTTAATTTAATTGATCTAATTCTGTAAAAGAATACAAAAACAGTCTTTAGTTTTCTACAGATCTGTATTGTCTTAAACAGAATCAAACACAAAGAGAGCACAGGGACAGAGATACAGTTTGGAGCTGGACAGTGTGTGAAGATTTATTCCAGTGAAGACACGCTCTGGTCTCTGCCTGTGGACACAGAATAACACATGATGATCACATTCTGATGATCTACTCTGTTGTACATGTTTAAATACACTTATAGCAATTATTACTACAATAATGGACCAGAACAGAATCACAAGAACATTAGAACTGTATCTGCAGAAACAAAACTCACCATGTGCTGCTTTTCTTCCTCTAAACACAGTAACAGGGAGGGCATCTGGTATAAAGTCTCCTAGTGCCACATCACCTTGTACAAGTACGATAACAGTTTCAATAGGAAGTTCATTTTGAAAAATTTTTAAATAATTTTAGTTGGTTTACTTACTTTGTTCATCTGTGGTCTGTGTTTTGTTGGTTCTCAAACATCTTCCTTTTTTCTGAAACATCAGCTGTAACATTCATGAACTTCCCCACAGCTCCAGCAGAGCTCTGGACGTCACTCTTTGTAGACGACTCTGGAAGCAACACATTCAAATCTTAGTACAAGTGTCACACTCTTGATGGACAGTCAAAAACAATTTGTTTCAAGCTGTCCTTACATTAACTCTAATTTCAAATAAAACAACACAAACATGTTTTAACAATGACGACATTCTAGGCCGGAGAAGCACATAATAAAATCTTTGAAAAGTCTTACCTCCAGATCAGCTCTCATAATCCTCCTGCTCCACACTGTGTGTCCTCTGCTCCTGTAACTGTCCTGTGTCCTGCTACATTTGAATTTTCCCTCCAAAAGTTTTGGGGAGGAGAATTCCAGAGGGAGGAGCCTCACCAGAAATTATAATAAAGTCATGTTTCCTCAACCTGATTAAAACATGCAGGTCTCACATTGGTCACAATCAAGCGATGTTTGTAAGATTTAAACATGCTTGACAGAGAAACGTAAAAAAGTGATGTTATTGTTGTCAAATTTGTTTTTGCAATTTGAGCAACCCCTCTCGGACCGTTTTTTCAGTGAACCATCATCTCTACAGCAGATCTTTATTCAATGATCACCAACAAGCTCCTGCTCATCCATAATGGTCACTTTTTATTTACTTAAACAAGCGTTCTTATTTGTATTTATTGAACACTTTCTCAATATGGTTTCAATTAGTATTACCAGATGTTATTTACTCCCTATTTACTCTGGACAGGCCCTGTATCCCATGCAGTGTTAATTTTGTTGAGTGAAATATTTTCATTGTAGTTTTCTTCAATGTCATATTTTTAATGACAAACCTAAGTAAAAACTGACTATAATGACTATGACTAAATAGAGATATTTTTGTTAATTTTCTTGAATAATAAAAACTAAAACCAATCAAATAAAGAGTAATGACTGGACACTAGTTCCATTTTTTAATCTCAGAGCCCCAAACCAGACCATAATCAACCATCTATGTCCAAGAAAAAAATCTTTATATATGAAGCAATGACACAAAAAATATATTTTCTGGTTGACTAAACCCTGGTCATTCAGTGGTTTCCAGTTGCCATGATCTTCAGCTTCTGAACCACTTCTGATCCATGTCATCAGACCTCCTTCAAGTGGTGTTCCAGTTCACTTAAAGCCCTCACGCCCGCTGCACTTGACTTCTCTGTTTGGCTCTTTTACCAAGGATGTACCTGTGGATCCTTGGCTGCCTCAGAGCTCTTGAAATTCCCCACAATGCACTGCAACTTAAATTTCTTTTACAGACTTTATTTAAGCAGTAAAATGCATTTTATTAAACACAGTAAAGAATCTGTAAATATTTTTACCATTTTATCCACATTGCTGCAGATAACACTGTTATCAGATCGAATGAATCAGGACAATAGGTGTAAACTGAATGAAATCTTTTTTAAGAAGAGGACTTGGGATCAAATGGCCATCCATCAGGTTTTAGGCTGTGCATTTATTTATATAATGATCAGCCTAAATCACTTGATAACAGATGATTCACTTAGCCTTTATTATTCACATGTTTTAATGCATTTTAACACATAAAGACGATTGTAAATACTTTTCATTTGTTTGATCTGGTGACACAACACAGCCTGGAGCCGTTCCACATGCATCGACGCTGTGATCAGGACACTTGGCTCTGTTTTGGGGGAGCCGACTCTGAGGAGTGCTACAGAGTGGTCTTTGGAAGAAGGATGCTGGGAAATGAGAAATACCCATTGTGTTGGAAAGGAAAAAGGATGAACAGGCATGTAGACAATTGTGGTAACTGCATGGACTGGATGAAAACAAGTATAAAAATAATGTGAAGGGTATGTTATAGATGGCTCTGCTTCTGTTGCTTTTGACTTAAATGGCAGTGTTGTGTCTGAGACTGAACTAGCAACACTTGTGTGGCACAGAGAGTGAATGACTAAACTACCTGACTAATGCTACATTAAATAAATAAAACCAACAACGCCTCTGGGCACAGTCCAGAAAATAAATATAACTAAACTAAACAAAAAAACGCTCACACAGGTTTGATAATTGACAGACAGTTCATTTACAACAAGGTATGTATAATTTATCTTTTTTTTTTTTTTTTTTTCCTTGAAGGTGCAGTATGAGCATTTTCTGGTGGGGGGTATGCGACCTGCCTGTCTCCATGGAGTTTCATTGCTTGGCACTGCATGTTCCTCAGTTTAGCATTAGATTGTCTACATCACATGGAGATAAGTGGGAGATGTGTAGATCAGAACTGCATCATGGTAGGAATGCATGTTTTTAATGTATTTTTGAGCAATAACCTGAAATGGATTAACTATAAGATTGAGCTTAATGTTGTAGTGTGGAACATGCAAAGCAGTAACATCTCCATGGACTCAAGCGGCTGACAGATCCCCACTACTAGAGTATTATGTTTGATACTGCCTTAAACACATGAAAAGTAAGAGTAGTTTATTTTACGGTTTGAAAAGAAGTTATTTCACTTACCTTATGCATTCTGAGCATCCTAATTATTTACCATGAGTTTATGAGAACTTTTTGGAAAAAAATTCCAAGAAGCTAACAACAACAGGCATGGTAACCACACACTTTCTGATTCTTGGACATACAACGCTTTCTGTTTAGATGCAGACAGCGCACAGAGGACTTAATTTGACCTCAAAAGCTGCTCATGCAATATTTTTGTACGAGTGCCAGACAGATTTTGGATGAAGGGCCTTTAAGGTACTTGAGTTTCAAAGTAACACTCCCTACACTTTTGGCTACTCTGCCTTCCTCTGGTTATTGTCCCAAAGGCCCAGAATGGTAGTTGGGGTCAAACTAGGCTTATACCAGCTGTATTGTGTCTAATGGAGGGGAACTGGCATTGGGACAAATATACACTTAAATCTCACTCTGATTACATAGTGTGGAAATTAACATTCTCCAAATAGAACATTCTCCAAGGAAAGAGAATAGTTTTATGCTATACTGGGTAAGATTATAGCCAAGATTGCATGTTTTTACTTATATTATTTTTGTATATTTTTGGCTAAAATATTTCATATGGGTTTAATGGACTGCAGTTTATACTGAAAAACTTTTCATATTACACTACTTTGTAATTAAAGGAAAAAGTGACAAAAAGTAATCCAAGTTTCCAGGATTCTGTAACTGCATACATTGTCTTCCCCACACTGACCTAGCTTTGTGCTCAAAGCAAAGGTGACAGAATGCATACTCTTGGACAGGTCTGCCTCTTTGAGTGAGGGTGGAAAAAGAGAAAATCAACAGTGCCACCTGGGAGTTGACCCAGGACCAACTAATGTAAAAGGGGCAGACGTTTATTGTTGTCTACCTTTAGGCAAAAGCAGGTGGCTGCCTAAGGCCCCAAAACCTGTAGAGGCCCCCACCCATTTGTGAGCAATTTGATTTTCTCTTAATATGACATTAAATGAGAGTTGTTTACTTTTAAACAATAATCATAAGAAAAATAATAATAATCATATGTAGTGGGTGTAAACAAAAATGTAATTGTACTAGCAAACAAATATATAAAGAAAACTACTTTCAGTTCTGGTTATCTAGTAGGCAACCTAACAACCAAGTAATAAGACAAGTTTCCAATCCATCATAAGTCAGATAAATAGAGATGTGCATGTCTCAAAGAATAATGGGGAAAAACAAACAATAAATATATTAAAAAAGAAAAAGGCCATAAGGTCATGTTCCTTAAATTGTGTCTCAGAAAACTTTGACTCACTTCACTTCCCTTTTCTGAATAAAATCATGATCTATATAAAGGAGACATTCTCACATCTCTACAGCAGCAGATCTTCATTCTACTTGATCAGGAACAACCTGCTCATCTGAAGAATGGTAACGTTCTTTGTTTGCTTATTTAGGTGTGTAATAATATAACCAGTTGTAGATATTTTAAATTATTCTATTTCCATTTAGGCCTGAATCAAACAGAAACAGAAGCCTAATTAGAAATAACAGATACACTGAAGAAATAAATAGATGAAATAAATATTTGTGTAAATGTGAGATAAAATAAGTGTCAACTCTTTACAAGTTGGAGCTCAAGTCGATTGTCAGGAAATGGCTCCACTACCTTTTTACATTTTTGACGTTCAGTTTGTGACATTTGCATGATGCATGTCAGATGTTTTTGAATGGTGATGCTTTGTGGGAAAATGCAGACTTTCTTAATCCACTTACCACTTTTCATAAATCATAAATGGTTGCCAGAGCTTTACAAGTAAGGGGTGCTCTTCTTTTAATAGATTTAAAGGAATTGGTCATGGAAAAGTGAGAATCAGTATCTATCCACATATGTACAATACTAGACAGACCCTTAATAAACATGTTGTTCACCATCTATCATACACATCATGTGTGGAGGCTGAACACCTACAGCCTCAGCACATGTTCTTGGGGTGAGGCTCATTACTCATGTAATTCTCTTTGGTGTTGCTTCTGCAGATGGCCTCACTCCTCTGGACTGTGCTTCTGTCCACACTGCTGTGGGCTCAAACCTGTAAAGCTGTGGATGAGACAGAGCTGGGGGGACTTGTGGCCAACCTACTTAATGTGTAAGAAAAATAATGTTTATTTTTAAAATTAAAATCAATACATGTATCTAGCAATATATATTTTTTTTGTTTTTCAAGATCATTATTAACAATCACTATTTCTTTTTGCAGCTATCGACCAACTTATCAGGTTCATGGGTATGTCTCAGCTGTATATAAAATTAGGCTGATATTCATCATTTAGAATTTAAAGTAATTTAGAATTTAAAATCAGACGATCAGTATCGTTCTAATTAAAGGTGTTTTATAATGTTTTTTATAGTGACACTCCCACGTTTACTTTGGCTGTGAGTATCCCGTACAACCCAGCAACCAGAAGCTATGACTTGAGCCAAGTGACTGCAGTGGACGATGGCCAAACCGTGAGAAACTCCCTGGACAACTGTGAGGTGTATGTGGGCAACAGAGTGATCGGGGCCATGGTCCGCAAATGGCCTGATGTCATACAACAGTGTCCCAATGCAGTTGTACCTACAGAGTGGTCATTTCTGAGCGACGTGTGTCCAAATTTTCCCTTGGGACTTGGGACTTGGGACAATTTAAGAGAGGAGTGCACAAACAGCATAAACAAAAAAATAGCCAAGTCGCCAAATGGTGCAGTAGATCATGCCGAGTATCGTGTGTTGCAGAGTTTTAACCATTTTGTCAATATGCTTAACAATGGGCAGTTGAACCGAAATGACCTGATGCTTTTTTACTCTTACAAGTCCCCATGTGACAGTAGATGTGCTAGTCTTACCAACCATTTCAGCATCGTCCAGTCCATCACAGGCATCAACAGCTGGGCAAACCATGCTCTTGTTTTTTCGAATATCTTTGTGCCGACAAAGACCAAGTTTACCCCAGAACAACTTGAAGCAAACCGTCGCACTGCACTCACCAATCTCGGAAATGCCATACAGGGTGTGGGTAACATATACCGCTGCCGTGTTGGGGCCAATCGTTGCACTAGCTGTGAGGTGCCAACAGGGGTCTCTAATACTTGTGTGAGCGATAATACCCGCAGCAGAAGTACCTCTCCAACTGGAAAGTAATACTGTATGTTACTTCCATATGTAAATTCACATTAAATCAGCAAATTACAAAAGCTCTACTGGTTGTGTTTTTTTCACCATATTATCTGTATGAGTTAGCTACAGATAAGGCAGTGTGAAGACAAAATCAACATACATACATACATACATACATACGTACGTACATACATACATACATACGTACGTACGTACGTACATACATACATACATACATACATACAGTTCAATGAGCAAATCATGTCCATAGTTGAGTGTTTAACAAAACATATCATGAGATGTATAAATTGTAGTATTGTACATTGTCAAGAAACACTTTGATCTTCTTACAATTAACCAAAAAATGTGCTAATGATCCTCTTGTGACTCACACAAAAAACAGACATTGTGTCCATGCATTTCGATGTTATGACCCTATGATTATGATGAGTCTATGCTTTGGTGGAGATTGAGCTGGGATGAACAGGAGAGACTATTATATGCATTCATCATCATACTCTTTGAAGGGGACTTAGCATGTAAAATCTACTTTATCTTTTAACCCTGTTATGTTCCCTCATCATTGGCAAAGTTGTATTTCAATTTTACATGCATGTTTAAGTAATACTGTTTTGTCCTGTAATTGAGGCTTGAGTGCTTTAAAAAGTAGTCATACATGTAGGGTTGGAAAATGTCTTCAATTAAAAACACAAATAATTCAGCTGCTTTCTGCAGTGAAATGCCACTGTGAGGAGGCAGGACGTCACAATTCTATAGTTTTTAACAGTGTCATTTGACCTGTTTCTATTAATAAGATGTTTTAGATCAGTATTGATGTTTACAGTGAACAAATATGGTTTTCATATGTTATAGTTTAATACTAAATACCCACAAAAAACATTAAATGTCTTCCTGAAAGTTATAGAGGTTCACGTGCAATGGTAATCTTTAAAATAATCTCTTGTACAAGAATGGTCACAGTTTAAATTAATTTGCTACTAAATTACATGTGAAAAGCTGCTGCCTTAGTTGAGAAGATGCTGTTTTTCTTAGTTATCATATATAGTTTAGAGTCAAATACAACTTTATTTATTTATTTTTAATTAGAAATGTAGATAATTAAAAATAATTAATAATTACAAATAATTAAAACAATGTTACAACCCTATGATTATGATGATTCTATGCCTTTATTTTATTCAAACAAACTTTAATTAATTTTAATACGCTAATTAACTTTCTGATTAAACCTCTGGGAGACAATCTCTCTTCGTTGCTGAAATATCTACGTATATATTTATTATGTTTATTATGTTTATTTGAAACGTAGGCCACAAACACAAACAGAGCTTCATTACTAGACGAGACGAGCTTTTTATATAGAAAAAACATAAAAACTCAAAAGCTGCTCAAACTACTGTCAAACGATAGGTATAAGCTCTAAACACAGTTACACTTAAAAAAAATATACACAAGGATACACACCTAAGGGGCTACACATTTTCAAGTACGATATAGTAGACAATAAACACTAAGACTGAAACTAATTTATGCCACTGAGACAACAGCAGGTTTATCCCTAAAAACTATTACAAAAAGTTACAAAAACACAAACTGCAATAAATAAAAACACAGGCTGATCAGCTGTAAGGTCTCACTCTGTCTGCTCGCTAGTGAAGTGAGATGATGCTTCCTTGCAAATGTTTTCTTACAGACTGAACAGCTGAAAGGTTTCTCCCCTGTTTGTGTTTGTGTTGTATGTGTTTTGAGATTAAAACTATCAGCAAACACTTTCTTACAGACTGAAGAGCTGAATTCCTCTCCTGTGTCTTTGTAGTTTATATTTAGACCAAAATGGTAAGTATTGATTCATTATTACCACATTACTTTACAGAAAATAATACTTATTTCTTTTCTTTTGAGCTTCCAACATCAGGCAGGTGTGATCCTGCAGAAAGAGAGGAGGAGGGGAAAACACTGAAGGCAACAAAAGCAAAGAATATATAGTACAGGGAATTTTTTGTTTATAGTCCTGAATTATTGACGTACATTTACTTGTCTTTTTCTCTTACAGTGAGATGGAACTTTACAGTCAGGACTGTGGAGTGGAGGAGTGGAGGAAGGAGGCTTATATCCATGTTGTCATATAAAATACAGGTACACTTAAGAGTTCTATGCATTGTATTTGTCCCTCCTCCAAGTATATTGAATATTTGTGTTTTTTGCACAAGGTCCAGACTGGGTCAGGAGGGAGGCTGATGTCCTGAGGTGGGACTGCTGTGTGACTAACTCACAACAGGTAAGCTTTTTATATTTATAGTATAAATTATTGAAGTACTAGTATTTATTTTTGTGTTTTTCTTCCAGTGAGATAGAACTGTGGAGAGGAGGAGTGGAGGAAGGAGGCTTATATCCATGTATCTTATATCCAGGGACAGAAATGGAAGGCCACTGCCAAACATGTCAGTGATATTCATGCTTTATCGGTGCCTCTGTCTTGTATGCGATTCAGCTGTGATAATCTCAGATTGATCCTGCACCCCATTTTGGCCTTTATTCCAAAACTGGTTTGACGCCTGTACCTAAGTGGATGTGGACACTTTTCAGCCTCCTTCACACACTTCTGCTGAGTAACAGCGTTCGCACAGGTTGTACCCTGTCCGAGCGGCGCATGGCATCCGTAATGCTACACAACACAGTGAACACAAGGCCCTGGGAAACCTGAACATTTTCCTTAAACACCATAATGTAAGTACTGTAATGCACTGTTCTTACACACAACTCATTGTTAAGTGCATTCATGGTGGACAACAAAATGTATTCTATTTAATTGTCTTCTGGTCTGTTGTCTTCTTAGATTCAGGAGTAGGACCACTCCTCAACCTCCCCCTGCTCCTCTCCAGCAAACCAAGCTCAGCTCAACCACACCTTCAGTTACCCAAAAGCCCTATTTATACAGGCCTATCCCAACAACATCCTCTGTCTCTGCTCTCTCGGGGCGTCTCTCGGATGTGCTGAAGCAAGCAGAGGTTTCACCACACAAACCCTGTATATTTGGGCTAAGCTGCTCCATTGTGTTTTTAAACTCCACACACCTTCACTTGAATCATTTGGATAATTTCAGCTCTGGCATTGCCTTTCTCCAGTGAACTAAAGGTAAAAAATAGCCGTTAACATGAAAACTATAGCTTCATGACATCACAAGGTGGAACAGTTTGAGCTTTGGAGATGTGGACAGACTAATAAAAAAGGGTTACTCAGATGTGTGAATGAAACAAAACACAACTCAGAGCATGTTTTTGAGGAGGTAACATGGTTTAAAGCTCACAAGAGTAAATTTTGCACAGTATACGACCTTTAATAAGTTTCTAGTTATTTATCCATCTTGTTATTACTTGTGTTAAATTTTTTTCTTCTATTAAATGTAAATGAGGTGTATGAACTAATAAGTAGCTAATTTGGACGTAAAATGGTACATTATTTGAGATATAAAACAATGATTAGCCTAATTTAAACAATTCAAAAAGCATACTCTTATTACATCAGAAAAAAATATAGGCTAACGGGTATGTAGGTCAACAATGCTCAAATCACAACTGTCATTCTGCCTCCAAATCTTATTAACATTTTTTGCCAATAAAAATTATAAAACAGTTTTTCGTACCTGGCACCCAAAATGTCTCTTCTTCTAGTATAAGAACATTTTTATATGAATGAAATCGCGATCCGTGGATGCTCTCGGTCATATATTTATTTTAATAAGTTATAATGATCTATGTTATGATGTTGTTTCCTCATCACAAACATACGTGCAGTTGTTTGTTTCATTCACACATTTAAGAACATTTGAAAGAGATACTTTTTACTTTTACTGTACTACATTTGAGAGCATGTATTTGTGCTTTCTACTCCACTAGATTTTTAAGCTAACTGAAAAGTTTTTTTTTTTTTTATTATTCTTTCGAACCTGCTGAAAGGCCTGGGGGGTTATTTTTTTTTTAACACATTTGTAGTGTGAACAAACACAAATATACAGAAAAAAATGAAAATGCAATTGTTTTTATTGAACAAGCACAAATATCAATATCAAAATCACTACACTGGAGTAGATTACAGGCGCTTTAATATTATTATATAGTACTTTTTCATGTGATAGGCTACTTTTTTTTTTTTTTTTTTTTTTTTGCTGTGCTTCTTGGATGTGTTTCTGTATATATAAAAAAAATCATAAGGAGAAAGAACATATAAGTCGCACTGGAATATAATATATACTTTTTTGGGGAAATGCATTTTATAACGTCAGAGATCAAGAACACACATTTTATCTTGAAAGGCAAGTTATAGTAATAACAACAGAATAGCGGACAGGCCATTACCGTAAGATATTAAGTTATTCATATAGCTATAGCATAAACAACATAACATCACAAGTTTACCTAAATCCACTGAATTCTTCACCCTCGGTGTTACTTCTGAGCAACTCAGTGACATCCAAAGGTAAATTATTTTAATAGATCCATCTCTGCTCTGATGTCCTCTGCCTGTGTGTCCTCTTTTTGCTCAATTTGTCTTTGTTGAAGCAGTGAGGACTCTTCAGTCTTCATGCTCACAGCACTAAAGTCTGAATACATATTTATATATTTGACACCCAATCAGAGTATTTGTAATAGAAATGAATAAGAATTAATGAATAACTATATAAAGAACTGCAGTTTGAAAGTGTCTGAGACATGTGCAGCTGATCTTCCTTCCTCCTGTTTGATGTTGAGTTCTTAAATGTGTGGAGTCAGACCAGGACTGAGAGAAAACACCTGCACACCTACAGTAGGCAAGAGAATACACACTTACACATACACTTGCAGTCTTGTGACACTCTCTGAACTTGTTTGTAGTCTACTTTAAGTGTGGTGGGTTGTTTTTAGTATAGATCCATGTAGCTCCCGTGCTACAGGTTGGAGACCCCTGGCGTAAACTATAAAAGGTGCAGCGTCTCCTATCACGTGACCTGTCACGTCCCTCTCACGTGAGTAGACAAACATGGCGGACACCGATGCAGCAAAATCTCTGAGCGGACTGCTGAACGGAATCACTCAAAAAGTGTATTACAGCAATCCAGAAATCACAGAGGAGCTACTGAAGAATGAACTTTATCCGGAAATGTCACAGGACGAGTTTAGCGCTTTACACGAGAAAATGAGGGGACTGCTCAAGGTAATAGAACTTAAATGACTCTCACTACTACTAGCTAGTCTGCTGCAAGTTTAAGTAAATGTATGGAATTGCAAGTGTTGTAACATGCTTTAACCAAAGCAATCATAACCAAACAAATGAAATATCATGGCTGAAGGTCTCTATTAATAATATTTACAAATAAAGTGTGTCATTGACGAAAACAAGACATTGTTTATTCTTGATGAGAATTGTATTCAATATAATACTACTGTGTTTATATTAAAAAGATCTCTTGTATGTCCATTTAACAATTACATTTATCAAAATATGACTACGATTGTTTAAATTGAGTAGTCATGATTATTTGGTTATTTGTTGCAGCCCTATTGGTATTGGTGCTATTGGCATTATCATATTCCCAGTGCTGTATGTATGAAAAAGACACTTTAGTGTACCTACTGGTAAGCCTCATCTAGGCTCCAAAAATTGTTCTTTCAGTAATTCCCATTAATACAGATAACTATGAGGACAAAATTTTAACAATGATGGGTCACCATAGTTAAAACTGTACAAAATAAAATATTTCACATATGGAGCCACCATTGTCTCAATTTAAACTTGTGAGGAAAACTGTATGTTTTCTTTTATCTAATTTCACCTACCCTTTCCTTATATGTCACACTTAAATTCCTTAAGCACTATATAAATAAACTTGCCTTGCCTTGTCAGTCCATCGCCTCTGCAGATATGGACCAGGGGCAGTTGGATGCCTTCCTCACTGCCCAGACGAAGAGGCGTCAGGGTGGCGCGGGCCTGAGCTCCGAGCAGGCTGCAGTGCTTACTCGCTTTTGGAAAACTCACCGTCCCAAAGTGAGAGAAGCGCTGCTGAACCAGAGTCGCTGGGAGCCTGCGCTGAGGGGCGTGAGCTGGAGGGTGGACGTCCAGGCGGGAGACAGGAGAGGAGATGCAGCCCATAGTGGAGCAGTCGCTTTGGTGGAGATCGAGCTGGGACGAACAGGAGAGGTACAGACTATTGATTACATTCATCATCATGCGCTATGATGATGATAGGGGACCTATCATGTAAAATCAAATTTTTCTTTTAACCCTGTTATGTTCCCCTCATCATTGGCAAAGTCGTATTTAAATTTTACGTGCATGTTTAAGTAATACAGTATTGTCCTGCAATTGAGGCTTGAGTGCTTTAAAAAGTAATCTTTTAGTGTAGTCATACATGTAGGGAAATGCCACTGTGAGGAGGCAGGACATAGCGATTCTGTAGTTTTTAACAGTGTTATTTGACCTGTTTCTATTAATAAGATGTTTTAGATCAGTATTGATGTTTACAATGAACAAATGTAAGATCATGGTTTCCATATGTTATAGTTTAATACTAAATACCCAGAAAAAACATAAAATGTCTTCTTGAAAGTTATAGAAGTTCACGTGCAATGGTAATCTTTAAAATACTTTCTTGTACAAGGATGATCACGAATTAAATTAATTTGCTACTAAATTACATGTGAAAAGCTGCTGCCTTATTTGAGAAGTTGCTGTTTTTCTTAGTTATCATATATAGTTTGGAGTCAAATAAAACTTTATTTATTTATTTTGTATTTTTTATTAGAAATGTAAATAACACTAATATTATACAAATAATTAAAAACCACAAGCTCACAGGACATATTGGAACCCCTGAGTGAGTTTACATTTACCCAACATTATTTAAAATGTAAGACTAGACTACATAGCACAAAATCACATCAAAATAATGTGTTACCTTTATATCACAAATGTTTAAATTTTAATTTACCAATGACCTATGTCTTTATTTTCTCTTAGAGTTCAGAGTTTGTGTGTTTGGAGATGGATGAGAGCAAAGTGAATCTTTTGCTGAAGAAAATGGCCGACATTCAGCAGAGCATTGACAGAATCGTCCACCGCTCGCCGCAGAAATCTGAGGAGGCCTGAACAAGACTGAAAAAGACTGACATATAATGTGCCTGTTTCAACATTCCAACTTCAACACAAATTGTAGATTATATTTTGTTTTGTCTAAAATAGACTTGTTTGCCATGAACTGTGAAAGTTGTCTATCCATATCTATTATTACCATGTAAATATTTACTTACAGCGTCATATGTACATTATCAGTGTTTCTGGTTGATTCTCCAGAGACAATTGTGGCATATGTGAGCCATTTATACATTAAAAACATCAGTTTCTTACAGATTTTGAAGTAAAAATGTAACTCAAGATCTTTTTTTTGTTTGTTTTAATTTTAAACTGCTGTGAGGGAATTTGGTCCGTGTAAGCCACCACAGTCTCTTTTATCCATGGGTATCAGAGTGATTAAAAGTTGCACTGTAGTAATGGAATATTTTGATGAATTGTTAATTGCTTTCATTTGAATGGTGAAAGGTCCTCAAAATGGCACTCATAAAGATGAAACCCATGAATTAAAGCTACCATCCACAAATTTTTTAGATTATTTTTCATCAGTATAGCAGATGTGAAACCTGTTGCCACGTTGCCTGGTCAGCGGTCATGGCACTACAGTGTACATCTGTGGTGACTGAGAAAAACTCATTCTGATTGTGAGTGGGGTTGCCTCTTCACAGATTTTGGCCTGGTGTGGTCTCCATGAAGATAGAAAGATTTAATATCATACTGTGAAACATTTCAGACAAAGCAGTAACCTCTTCATGAAGAAAAGCATTTCACAGACCCTCCACCAGAAAATTTACACAATGTACCTTTAAGTGTTAACTCTGGTTTATTAATGCCTAGGAGTATGTTCACACTTGTCATTATGTAATTCTAAATTGTGATAATTTTAGTTCTGATTTGGTCTTGATTTTGTCCCATTTTAGTCCTGGTTTAATCCTCATCTAGTCCAAGTTTGGTCCCAATTTTGGTTTGGAGAAAGTGCAAGTATTGAACACACCTTTAAAACCCTTAACATGCAAACGATTTGGTCCGAGAACCAGGGACCCCTTTGCAGTGAAATATTGATAATCAGTGCTAACCCTACATTATCAGTGACTAAATCTTTTAATAGAGAAACAATGATAAGTTTTTCTTTTGTTGCACTTGCAAACATTTGAAAACAAATATAAATGTGTCCTGCTTTGTTAGCTTGCTATGTTGAAGTTCAATATATCTTAGGCAAAAGTAATTCCCTCTTCCTCAATAATTATTTTCCTGTTGGAGCTTGTTTTGTCCAAAGGTCTTAAACTCCAACTATAATCTGCACATGAGGTCAGGCACACTGGACAGTATTATTTTGGGGGGATTACTGTAAACAATGAGATTGGATAAAATCTTCTGGGGCAAAAGGTTAAATGTTGATTAGTTACAATAATCCAGGCTCTAGACCTTTGTGATTATATAAGGTTTGTACAGTTACACTTGATCTAGTAGTATTATGACATGACTTTCTGTCTCTTATTTCATCCTTAGGTTTTCCCCAAATTATTTCAATGGAAATAAGTAAAGGTGTTGCTGCATTCACTTTTGTGCATACAAAACCTATTGTCGTCAGCAGAGGGCGCATGGACTGGTGTGGATAAGACTCAAGTATTAGTGCTAACTATTTGCAAGACATGTTTTGTGTTGATGGCTGTTTTAGCTCTGAAATGATTACAGATAGTCCAGTGAAGATGTATGAACTTTAAAAACACGGAGGAGCACTTCCTGTTAAAAGGCATCACCTTGTGACATCAGCAGAAGGAACAATGGGTTTTGTACTAAAGGAGAGAGCAGATGGATTAAGATGCCAGAATGAAACCATTAAAAAGCACCAGGTAGGTTTTGCAATTTGTATCTTAAAAATACAATATGTAAAAGCTGTAACATGGGTCCTTCATTCTACACATGATGACTACACAATAGAATTTTTAAAAACATGCCATTAAATGTAGTTGAGTTTTGAGTATCACACAAATGCAATACGGTAGAATTACCCACCAAAGAGCAGTAATATCATTTTATGTCCTTGGAAGTTTATGGCAATCTTTTTGCAGTGTTTTAATATAAGCGATATAGCCATATTTTCATCATACTGTGTATTTGATAACCTGGCAATCTTATAATGTGGTGCACACAGCTGCAAGACAATAGGAAGTGTTTTGATTATTGGATACACTGGTATGAGTTTATTGCACTGGAAGACCTGTAGTCAGAGAAGGAGGAGCTGACACTTTGGGAGGGGCTTTCCTTTCCACTGCAATAAACTGTTCACCTTAATGTGTTCAGACACGAGGACTACTAAACCAGGAAGTCAAATGTCATTCTAAAGAAGCTAATGAAACTACTCTGAGGAGAACAATACTGGTTATGAGGCAAAGGCTAACCCAGGACAAGATTCAGGTGAGTGAAAATGCATGTGGCTACTGTAAATATTGATAGTTAAACAATGGGTTTGCTTAGAAAGTATTTAGTTAACAGCTATTACAAACTAATCTGATTAACATTATCATACATAATGGGCAAAGTGTCATTCTCAAGAACACAACAACAGCATGGAGATAGTTGGGATTGAACCAACAACTTCTGGGTCAGTAGATTATAACACTATTTGCTTAGTTGTAATAGTAGTTGACATCTGAACAGAAGTGAATAAAATGACTCTATATCACTCTATATGTATGGTTAGTTTAGTGTTAGCTTTGTTGCATGTTTGTTAGAAAATTTAAAAAGCTCCTACTTCCCCATGTGCCTATATGTTACCACATTTCACAGAGATTTTATTTTATTTAGTTTAGGACTTGTGGGGTTTAGATTGCTGTAGGATTATGATTAAGATTAGGGTCTTGTTTTGAGATTATGGCTGAGGTTACTGCCAGGGTGAGGGAGGGGGCAATGGGTTTAAAACATCTTTTAAATGTGAGAAAACATTTGTCTGACCAGCCAGTCCCTTCTACATTATGTTTGAATCCAAAATGCTCAGGAAACAGATCATAGAATGTGAAAAACCTCCATCCTTACTTTATACACACAATATCCTTCAAACACCAGATCTTTTCTCCTCACCACACCCTCCACATTTTTTAGCTTTAAGCAAACACTTACTATTGTTAAATTTGTCTCTGCATGTTTTCAAGTGTTAGACCTGCAGGGTACTTAACGTGACATCACTTTAAATTACTTTATAAATAAAAATTTTCTTCCTTTAAAATTCAACTCAACTGTGCACAGTGCACAAATATGTAACAGTTTTAGTTAAGAAATTGTAGAATAAGTCCCTTGTATCATAGACAGTTCATAAAGGTGTTGGCGTAAAGGGAACCATGTGTGCATTATTTAACAATATTACACCTTTATCACTAAATCTAAAAAAGATATAAACAGTTTAATGCTGTTGTCCAGAGTGTTTCTTGCAGTGTGACATGCAAAACCACTGATTTAAAACGACAGTTACACAAAAACTAGAAGGAGCTTATCTGACTTTTACGCAAAATGTAGAGCTAGGGGGTTAGGAGTTTAAGAAAAAGAACAAATCAAATAATTATAATATTCTTTTTCAGAATTTTTTTTTAGCATGTGTGTATAAACATGTATAAAGTGCTTTCATGTAACTGGATTTAGGTGCGTTGAGTTAAAATGCTCTGTGCCAGAAGCCTAAAGTGTGTGGCGTGAAATCTGAAATAACTATCCAGTATTGCACCAACCCTCTATTCCACTAATAATCCTGACCAATAAATAAATAATATACATACAACTACAACTATACATCTACAATCTACAGCTTTAACAAAGAGAAATTAGAGCAAAATACAACAGCAGTGTTGTAGTTAAGATGACCAGATTCTCAAAATTCAAAACTGGGAGACATTCGGGTTGCGATGGTTGATGTAAATCAAATTGTGAATAGAGAATGTAACATTGTCCATTCTCAACTCATTTGTGGGTCAGTCATAATCTGAGGGACTTCTGTCTGTACCTTTTTCAATGACAGTTTTCTGTGTTTTATTTTTACAAATGACAATCTGTCTCCCAGTTACGTGCACCACCAGCAATAACAGCCCTTAACTACTTAGCTCTCTCATGTGCGCACCCTTTTACAGTCAGCAATCGGTTACGCTGGACATGATTACACTGCTGTGTTTACTGACATGGCTGGACATCACATTTACTAGATTTACTAATCTGTTCCCCCGGTTACACACAGAAGATAGTAATATGGGCCCTCTGTAATATATCTGTAATTACTGGGCCTCTGCAAGTGAAACAGAAATCAGTATCAAGCTCAATATGAAAATATGACTTTATATTCCTGCAGGTAAGTTCATTTGTAAACTTCACTATCATTTATCATAAATTTGTTATTATCAGCTGAAAAAAAAACAAACAAACATATTGAATCATTCCTTCTTCTTAATTGATACTTTGCAGTGACATCTGACTGGGGGTGCTCTATATGTATCTCTAATGGTCTTCATGGTAAAATTGTGTTAAAATAAAGCTCATATTAAAATCTGACTTTAGTAACAGAGCTGCAATTAGCATCACACCCCCAGAGAACACTGATGACATCACCTGTAAATTATTAATTGGTGTTTGCAATGTGCAATTTAAGCTCTGCTCCAATTTAACCACACAAAGAAAATTCCTAAATGCTCCACATGCAGAACTTTTTCTCATAATCTTAATCAATAAAGTTATAAGTAAATACATTTCCAAGTAAAAGCTGATTTTCCAGTTTTGGCTCAGACTTGCGGGCACCTGCCTTCCATTGTAACTCTGGTACACTGAAGATTTATTTATCACAATCTGACCCATATTAAACTCTCCCTATGTCTTCACTGTACATAGGGTTATGATTTTTTTCCTTTTGAAATTAGATTAGATAAGAAAGTGAATGTGTCATTAGTCTGTCTTGTGTTGTATAGTTGAAGAGAAAACCTAGACTAGTGGATAGCTGTAGTAGTTCTAGTTGCAATAGTAGTTGATGCAGTAGTAGTATTACTACCACTTACTACAGAGTCCTACATACATATATAAGCTACTGCTGTCACCGCCGATCATATGAGTAGTAGTAACAATAGGCATCAGTTTAAATATATATATATAACCTATTGCCTTGCTATTGCCATTACATGTATTGATGTACTGTATGATCACAGGTGGAAGTAGTGGATGCAGTAGTTGTACTTCAGTAACAGTTCTTCTTCCACCTGTGATCAATACATGTAATGGCAATAGCAAGACAAAATCTATTTGCCTACACATTAAAACAGTACAAGGAAAAGTATCAGCAGCAATGGCAGTAAAGTTAGTATTCATATCAGTATTCATTAACCTATTACCCAAAACTGTGTTAACACCTGCCTTAGTATTGATAAGACTCATGTAAAAAATGTAAAAAAATAAAAATAAAGTTTGCTCAGAAACTAAACACCTGTTCAAAGCAGAATATTTCACAGTGAGAGATTATTATGTGAAAATAGGACGAGACGCAGGAGACTTGCTGTGAACAGGTGAGGCTAATAATGTTGTTTATTCATGCATTTTCCTGTTATAGCACCATGGTGAGGACTTTTGACAAAATACAATAGCGACCATTTCTAGCTTTTAACAGCCACACTGAGCGAGGAGTATGAGGTGTGAAGGCTTTCTTAAACTGACACAAAATTAGTGGATGACATCACACTGCATTGATAAAGGGAGCAGTAGCACAAATACATTCTTTTAATAAACATATATACCTGTTTTTAATTTAAACTAATGTATTTGACCTACTTTTTATATATTTTAATCCTTCTATATGAAACTTTACACTTTTAATTACATGAAATACAATGAACAACAAACAAACAAACAATAACTTGCTTTTGAGCATGGCTAAAATGGCTCTTACAAATATTGTTGTGAATTGTCAGTTGCTATGGTAACTGTCTTAGTTTTCATAACTTTGAAACCCATTTTACCTTTTGTAGTTCCAAGCAACACAGCTCTTTCTGGTGAAATTGTATTAAAACAAGACTCAGATTAAATTAGTTTTACCAGGGGTCCCCTAGACTGAAAACTCATCTCTTCTCCCTGGCATTTAGTACTAGCTAGTCAGGTTATCTTGGTGTTTTTATTGTAGTTTTCACATGTTATCTGTACATATGTCTTTGTAACTTTCTTCTATTTTTCTTCTATTTTGTCTAGTTTATCTCTATATCTATCTATCGCTATTTATGTACTTATTTTATTATTTATTGTGTATGTATTTTAGGTCAAAATACGAATTAAATCAACAATATTTATTCTCCACAGACTATAGGCTACTTTAATCCAGTTATTGTGTTTTTCAATACAATAAAAACGTTATTTAAGGGACATATCACATATATAAAGGCGTGACCCCGGACGTATAACCTCGTAGTCGTGGCAACCGAGGACCAAGGCAAAGTTATAAAGTTTAGATGGACAGGCAGTAACGGACTGAAAAAGAGAGACTGCGACTGTTTCATGAGAAATCTCGTGTGGGTGTCATTGTGACCGCCGATCGTGTCAGTGCGGTAAGACACACTGCTTTTACATGCAGGTGTGATCTGTTAAAAATAAAGCAACGTTGGCGACCATAGCAATTAAAATGTTCTTGTCTTGTTTCGTTGTGTTTATCAGACCGCCATTTCCGGAATAAAGTCCGTAAAAACAGGTTTACTGACATTGCTTATCACGTACGAATGTACACATAAAACTCAGATGTCGCAGCGTACTTTGAATTTTACAGACTTATCCCGATTAAACTAGTCCCGTGCGAATAGGACTAATAAAGTTGATTTAACCAAAACTAAACCAGGTCTAACCAAGGATAAACCGAAGCGTGGTAGCTAGCCACGGATTAAACCTTCTTCTTTTTTTTTATTTAATTTTTTTTTTTAATTTATTATTATTATTATTATTAGTAGTAGTAGTAGTAGTAGTATGTAACTTAAATAAATGTATTTTTGTTCACATCACTTGAATTAAAACATTTTATTTTATTTATTTATTTTTTTAGGTGTTTGACTCATATAAAATATCAACCTACTGATACACTGAAAAGAGCACATTTCTGTCTAATTTACACACTTCTTTTCTCAGAATTGTTTTGTTCACATATAACCTGGTTTACACACTTAAAATAATAATACAAGGGTGGTTCTCTTTTTTAGATGTGGTTCAGATAACATTAGCTTAGGTGTTTTCACTTTGTCAGGTTGAAACTAAAGACTCTATAGGCTACTTATGGACAACTTATATCCTGTATTTGCCACTAAAATTATACAAACAATAAGTTACTATAGCAACATTCATAACTGAAAAACTAAATAATTAATTTATCAAAACATGTAATTATTTAGATTTTTCTTTTACCTTGCCCAGTGCCCAATGCAATTTTCATTCTTTGTATAACACATCACATCTGACTACTGAAACTAATATATTTTAATAATTCAGTATATTTTATTACTCTACTTTTGGTCTAGAAAAGGTCCTTCCATGATAATACTGCAGCCACACAGCACTTGACATGTGACTTTAAATTGGAAAAGCGTGATTCCTGGGAGCCTGTCATTGCAAATCTGAACTCCGTGCTAAACCTGGCATTGAAAGCTGATGTAGTTTCTAAAAGTAGTAGGGATAGTAGTGGTAGTAGATGTTCTTTAAAGCCATCCAATGTTTCCTAATATTGCCTTATACCCAGGTGGTGCTGTAAGTTTCACTACCTCTTTATAATGACTATTCTTTCTGGCATTTCAACTGGCTTTTTTTCTTAATTTCAGATCCACAGAGGAGCAGAGATGACACTGAAAATTCGAATGATCTGCGCATTTATGGTTTGCAATATCATCGGATGTATTTTCCTGACACTTACTTGGAGCAAACAGAATTCAAAAATCCGTATTCCAACAAAGACATTTTGGCAAAAACATCTGGTGAGCAAATCCTTATGGAATCTGGAGCAACAGAGACTAGATTTCATTCACAATCCTATTTTCAATACCACCTTTGATTCCCTATCGGAGCTACCTGATTGGTTGAATTATATGGAGCCAAAATCCAATCCTTGCGAACCACATTTGAGGGTCCAGCAGCAAATTGTGGACTACAACTTGATTCCAAAACAATTTCAAGACTTTTTACTCTACTCTCACTGTAAATCTTATCCCATGTTAATAAACCAACCGACCATCTGTGAAGATACACCATTCCTTTTGCTGGTTGTGAAAACATTAGTGCCTCATTTTGACAGAAGACAGGCCATAAGAGAAACATGGGGACAAGCTGGAGTTGTTGCCAATAGGACAGTGGCTACAGTTTTTCTTTTGGGGAATGCTATATATGAGGATAACCACCCAAATCTGACTGGACTGTTACAGTATGAAGTGGAGATGTATGGAGACATCCTACAATGGGATTACAGGTTAGTATTAAAGGGTACCTTTTCTGCTCGAGTCTACTATCTTGTATCCCAGGACATGTTAATGCTTTTTATGGAATGTTCCACAGTTCAGCTTTTAAATACTAATTTATCTTGCATTTATATAAGTGCTTTTAATTATTACATTTAATTAATTAATCAATTAATTAATTAATCATTGTACTTATAGAGCGCCTGTCACGATGCCCAAAGTGCTTTACATTTTATTATTCATTCACTCAGCACTCATTTTGTTACAGTATATTTTCTAGAAACTAGGGATGGGCATTCGATGAAATTTTCTTAATCGATCGTCGGAAGAATTAACGATCAATTATCAATTAATCATTAACGTTTTTATATTAAAATGATCATCATTATTATTACTATCTGCACTACTAATCTGCATAAATAAATTCAACTTTATGACATATAAACCATAACCACTTTAGAGCCACATCAGCCCGTTTGACATTATAATGTGTTTAATTCAGTTTTGCGCAACTCTCACAGAAACGAAACTTAAAACCGCATTGCTAATTTGCATAAACTAAGTGAAGATAAAACTACAGCTCTTGTGCGCTGATGCGGTCAATGTCTGTTGGATTAAAAGACATGACACAGTGGAATACAGGTTAGTGTGACCATATTTGCGTTTGTCAAAACCAGGACACCGTACGGGAGGTGGGAGGTGGGGACTCGTCATCGACATTGCGCTTCTCTCACCTGGCAAAGCTTTTTCCCACTGGACACCAAAACATATGTTCCTGCTTTATACACTGTGCACATGGACTCCCACTTGTCCAGAACGCAACGGAAAGCGTGGAATTTCTTGTACAAATCATCGTTAAATACACATTTGTGCTTCAGTACGCTGCAGACTGACCGAATGTTTGTGTTTGCTCGCTCCTTCTGAGTGCAGAGAGACACATGTACGGACCCCTGTTTGGTCACGCTACGCACAGCAACCTACATTCTGATAGCATCACTTTCTTGTTGCCATGGAAACACTGATAGGTGTTTAATAATAGGTTTAATAAACTTTGTACATTTAGGTTTAGGTTTAATAAACTTTGTAGGCAAACCTACACTGCCATGGACACACACAAAAAAATCTTTAAAGTGCATCTTTAAAGTTTCTTGGTGCTATTGATGGACAACATAAACAATGGTAGTAGTCATGCCCCACCTGTTTGTCTTCATAGAGATATCATTTCTTTGCCTGGAATATTCCACAGTACAAACGTCTCCATCTCCATGGAACAAACAACATTTTGTTGCCATAAAAACATTATTCATATCTATTTTCTGATCTATGTTATACCAATCAATCAGTCAAACTTTATTTATAAAGAGCTTTTCATACAAAAAATGTAACACAAAGTGCTATACAATGATTAAAAACAATCCCACATTTCCTTCCACATTTTATATTGTCTCCCCCCCCCCGACTTTGAAATGTATTTATTCATTTTTATTACGTTTCAGGGACACCTTCCTCAACCTGACCCTGAAAGACCTCCTGTTTTTGGATTGGTTCCGCTCCTTCTGTCCTTCCGCTCAGTTTGTTCTCAAAGGAGACGATGATGTTTTCGTAAACACTCCACTAATTATTGAATTTTTGGACTTGCTCCACCCAAAGAGGATCCCCGATTTATTCATTGGAGATGTCATCACCAACGCAGGACCACATCGCAACAAAAACCTCAAGTATTTCGTCCCTGAAAGCTATTTTGTGGGTTCATACCCCCCTTATGCCGGAGGAGGGGGGTTTCTGTATTCTGGACAGGTAGCACTGCAGTTACATGAAGCAGCTAAAAAGGTGGTTGTTTATCCTATAGATGATGTATACACCGGGATGTGTTTGGCAAAGTTGGGTCTTGCACCAGAAAAGCACACTGAATTCAGGACGTTTGACATAGCAGCGAAATATAGAGACAATCCATGTATTTATAGAAGTTTCATGGTGGTGCACAGTCGGACACCACAAGAAATAAAACATATATGGAGATGGATAATGCACCCAGAATTGCACTGTCAATAATTTTTTATTTTTTTCGATAGCCTTTATGAGGCAATCTTATCCGCACAGATGATAAACATATGGTTTGGATCAATATTGCACTTTGAGTTCAGAAGTTCCTCGTCTCTCTTTCTGCTTAGCACAAACATGGCTGCCAGTTTGCGCCAACAGCCTCCCCAATAACTGATAACTTAACCACACAGTTATTTTATTTTATTTATACAACAGTGCTATGCATTGGAAGCAATGACTTGTAACTCAGGAATGTGTTTTAAAAAAATATTGTCAATGAACCATTTTACAGACTTGAAAATTTTATTAATTTATTATGCTGTATTCTGCATAAATTTTCTCTTTTTTAGTGTGTATTTTTTGTTGTTTTTATTTTTGCTTTTGTTTAGTTGTTTTAGTTGTTAAAATGTTATTTCATCAGAAACATACCTGCAGTTGTTTTGATTTTATTAAAAAGTATAATCCTGTATTCTATGTCACTGAGGGTCCAGCTTCTACCAGAAAACTTGTCTCCATGGTGAGGACATTGCTTTGTCTTGAATGTTTTCTGTATGTCATTAATCTATGTGTTTTATTGCGTGATCCTTATCCTGTACAAACATGCACGTTGCTTCTCCTCAGATCTAACCCACAGCTTGATTTTATAGTTGCATAATGCTTTAACTGCCTTTTACCTTTTATGTGCAGCAATTTTTCATTCTGGAGTAAAATAACATTCAAATGAGTACATCTAACTGGACGTCTCCTCTTCATCTCAGTTTGTGAGTAACCAAATCAATAACTGTGGTACAGATTCTATTCCTTCAATTCTAGTGTTAATGTAGAGTAAATTTTATCCACATTTTTCTCCTTATTTCTCCCCACTAGTACAGCAATGATGTTTTTTCTATTTTAGACCTGGTTTGACCCTAGTTTAGACCATTTAGTCATGTAGATATTTTCTTTTCTGTTCCATTTTTTCTTGTCTTTATGTTTTTTTTCTGGCTTCTTTTTTGTACTTGGTGTGATTGGTTTGAGAACCAGTGAGCAGTGTTTCGACAAAGGTGACAAAGGTGCTGACCACTCTTTATACCTATATGGTACCACTTCAAATTGTAGAAAGGGGGACAGATTGGGACAGTTTATAGATAATAAGTACAATAACAATATCAAAAGGTGGCGGCATAATACAACCCTGATGGCTATGTAGTACTCACTTTTTATAATTCACAGCATTAATGGCCCTGTCCCTGATTTTTTTCCAAAGTATTTGAGCAAGCTTTTTCTTAACATGACATAACATGATAATTATTAGCTTTATCTTGACGATTGGTCTCTGAAGTGTGCATATAAACTCACTGCAGCGAATATTATAGGCCTACTCAGAATGCACACGGTCGGCTAAGTGAGGAATAACTTTGGACCACTTTAAACTTTTAAGAATTTAGCAGCTGTTTTTCATGTTTTTAAGATGTTAAGACAAATCACGTACAGCCTTTAATGAAAAAGTGTAACATTCTCTAAATGAGTGGGACAAGGAACAAATGGCAGGACAACCTAAAAGAGGAACAGGCATCTCTTGTGGCCAGATTTTTTATTTTTTATTCTAAACTTGGACACACCTGGGTTGGGATGGTTGGTATAAATAAAATTGTGAAAAGAGAGTGGAAGATTGTGCATTCTTGTGTTAGTCATAATCTGAGGGACTTCTTTTGATGCATTTTTTTTTCCATTATGGTCATTTGCAAACATGGATTTTTGTATTTTGGTTAAACAAATGGCAAATTATGTTCCTCTTTACTGTTGGCAGGGATCAAAAAGTGTGATTGTCTTGTTTCAGTCCTGGTTTAGAGTTGATGTTGTCCTGGTTTAGTCTTAGTTTAGACCTGGTTTAGATCAAATTGGTCAAACATGGCGATACCTGGGATTAGGGATAGGCATGATTGATGGATTAATCGATAATTGATCATTAAGAATTTCATCGATTACGTTAATTTTAATCGACAAACCGAATGTAGGTTGCTGTGCGTAGCGTGACCAAACCTGTCCGTACATGTGTCTCTCTGCACTCAGAAGGAGCGAGCAAACACAAACATTCGGTCAACCTGCAACGTACCGAAGCACAAATGCGTATTTAACGATGACTTGTACAAGAAATTCCACACTTTCCGTTGCGTTCGGGACAAGTGGGAGTCCATGTGCACAGTGTATAAAGCAGGAACATATGTTTCGGTGTCTAGTGCGAAAAAGCTTTGCCAGGTGTGAGTCGCGCGATGTCGATGACGAGTCCCCACCTCCCACCTCCCGTACGGTGTCCTGGTTTTGACAAACGCAAATATGGTCACACTAACCTGTATTCCACTGTGTCATGTCTTTAAATCCGACAGAAATTGATCGCATCAGCGCACAAGAGCTGTAGTTTTATTTCCGCTTAGTTTATGCAAATTAGCGATGCGGTTTTAAGTTTCGTTTCTGTGAGAGTTGCACAAAAATGAATTAAACACATTATAATGTCAAACGGATTGATGTGGCTCTAGAGTCGTTACGGTTTATATGTCGTAAAGTTGAATTTATTTATGCAGATTAGTAGTGCAGATAGTAATAATAATGATGATAATTTTAATATAAAAACGTTAATGATTAATCGATAATCGATCGTTAATTCTTCCGACGATCGATTAAGAAAATTCCATCGAATGCCCATCCCTACCTGGGATATTTCTTGTATAAAACTGAGACAAATCACTAGTTTTATATAAATCTGAAAGGACAGGGGAAACATGGCTCTAAACTGGGACTGTCCTGGGCAAATAGGGACGTCTGGTCACCCTAGTCTTATAACACTTGACATTAATATTCTTCTGTAATGTCGTAATTCTAACGATTTCTCTCATTAGCCTTGCAACAACGGTGTAAAATTTGCATTGTGTGACAGCGGCCTCTGGTGGCCATGCGCGGCGTTGCAGTGAGACTAACAGTGAAGTCAATCAGCTGAAATGGCCTCCACCTGCTCAGACCTGGAGGAAAACAACCGAGTGAAGTCTGACTGCTTTTACTTTTAGTCAGATTTTACAGTAAAATATTACATAAAAAAATCTATGTTTGTGATGAAAATGCCTCCAAGGAGACGGAAGAAGAGGAGTTTTGAGAGCGTGATTTTTCTGATTACATTTGGGCTACAACTATGTCATGCTCAGGTGAGGTATATTTACAGGTATGTTCTAAAATATGTTGATGAATTGAAAAAATATGATCAGATTGTAAATAAAAAAACGTACAGATATAATAATTTGTTAATATGGTGTCTGATCCTGTTCCTTTGTCCACCGTTGGAGTGACATCTGAAAATGTGCAGTTTTGATAATTTTCAACTTTATATTGTTTGTAGCAGATCAGCAATGAGGAAGACACTGGTCCATCATCAGGTAGGAAACACAACAGTTAAAGGTGCACTATGTAACTTCTCTAGGAGAGATTCTGCCACCCGCCTCTCACATTGAGACATTCTTGCTTTAAATATAATGTTCCACTATATGGCATTAAACATCTCTATCTTGCATTTATTCAGTTATAGTCTTCTGCTGGTGTCACCTGCTTGTCTTCATGGAGTCAGTTGTTAAATGCCATACTGTTATACATTCCAGGCAAACCATCTCCAATAACATTCTTTTGATTCATTGTAATCCAAATCATTGTGGAATTATCTTTAATGATATACTATACTATACTATAACTATACTATTTTATTTTATTTTTGTATCTGTATGTTTTACTGTATCTTTTATTTTTGTATTGTTACTATTGGATTTTCTTATCTATGCACTTGCCTGTATAGCACTTTGTCACCTGAGGTTATTTTAAATATTCTTTATTAATACATTTGGCATTTTGCATTGACATTCTCCTAGAGAAGTAACAAAGTACATTTTTAAATAAGATTTCCTAATTCAACGAGTCAAATGTGTAGGCTACATCCAGTTTGTTCATTTGACATTTATTTATTTCGTTGCATCCTTAGCTGACCACAGCACTGCCTTCTTCGCCCTGAGGAGCTGTCACCAGGTTTTGGGTGGAGAGAGTGGACTGTTCTTCTCCCCGGACTATCTCTGTTCTAACCCCCCACTCTGGTGTAACTGGACCATTCAAGTGCATCCTGGGAAACGCATCCACCTGCAGCTCAACGACCTCACCCCCGACGATGATTGTCTTTGGCGACGGGACCAAATCCACATCGATGAGCCTGAGAGTCAAAGTAAGGTCACAACTGTAGGCCACAATTTTATTCAGAAATGATTTGTACTTTACTTGTAATGTTTTGAAATGTTTTTAGAAGAAGTAACTTCTGACAGTTCACACTTCATTGTGTTTTTAAATTCACCGGTTACACACCCTGCATAGGACTGAGGCTGCCTTATGAGTTAGAACTACATTTATTGAATTTCATGCAGAGTTTGAATAAGTTGTGTTCTTCTGGGAGTAATTGTCACGCATCATTCTTGTACTTATGCCGAAGTAATGCTTACTTCTTGTAAAATACTTCTAGTCACTCTTCCCATTACAAGTTTATTGTTAACAAAAGCTTACTTTAGTGCAACTGAAATATTGTTTCCTGTAGGCCTATATGTTAATTTTACTATAGTTTAAATTTTAATATCCATATCTGTTATTTGGATGTGGATAATATGGACAAAATGTATTTATTTTACAATTTTTGTCAGTCTGATCCTATCAATAAAATATACTTATATAGCTGACTTCCAAAATAATATTAATGTTATATTCATATTAAGTCAAAACGTGTGATTCAAAATGAGGTTTCGTTCTTGTGGACCCAATCTCATGTTCAACCCCTGATCTTTATGTAGGTCAAAAACACAGTGTTCTGCAGAAGTGCTGGAGAGAGGCCACGTACACCTCCTCCTCAAACACTGTGCATGTGGTGCTGCTGATTGAGGGCTCTCCTACGCCAACTTACAGGGGCTTCCACGGACAGTACCAGGCGTTTGGACCGCCTCAGATCTACAACCCACAAGACCCAGCCCATTCACCCATCGAATCCTCGGAGAATATCAGTGACTATTCTGAAGAAACTGTGGAAACAAACTCACAAACAGAAGACAGAACTAATGACGATGAGGTGAACGTGGTGAGTGCAAACAAGGCCTGATTAGTTAATTTAACAAAGACCATGTACCGGAACATTCATCAAAGAGACATTGAAGAGATGTTTTTTAACTCTTACTTAGTCTTAGTGGGCACTGGGGTCTCTGAGTAAAGAAAATAACTAACTCAAATAAAAAATGTTGGTAACAATCCACATGTTTCAGCCCAACGCTTAGATATCAACACATCCTGTAACCTTCAATGACATGGATTTGGATCTCAGAGAATAATGCATTGAGAGATTTTGGAAATTACAATTCACAATGTAAATCTATCAATGACAATTAATATGATGATTTCTAATTTAACCATCTTTAATGTGTACAGTAGACACATTCAGTCTGTCCTAGTTTTGCCTGCAGTGTGCCCCCTTAGAAATGTTTTGTTTACATTTCAGACAGATGAAGCCCTTTCAGATTCAGAAATTCCAGTTTATGCCACAGAATGGTCACCTGACCCACAACAAGAGCACCGTCCCAGCCCCAGAGTCTTCACTGCCATTCGTCGAGATGTGGAGACGAATAGGGCGATGGACCAATCAGATCAATCGGACCAATCAGAGGAGGAGACAATCAGTGAAGCTGATGATGGGATACTGGAGGAGTTGGAAGAAGAATTAAATAAGAACTGGGAAGTGGATAGTGAAACTGTTCTAGAAAAGACAGCGCTGCCATTTGACCATAGAGCAGAGACCGGTGGTAAGTAACTGGGAATTTGGTCACAAAAAGTACAACAATGAAGACAAGCAAGTGGCAGACAGTGCACTTTTACTTATAATACAGCTACACTTAAAATTAATTAAATGTTCTTAGTATAGTAACTTCATATAATTACAAATGATACTTGTGCTTCTAATTTAATTCAATTTTTCATTTAATTCACTATATTTTTATCCAAGTGTGTGTGTGTGTCTTTTTTTTTTTCTTGCAGCTCATGCAAAATATCACAGTCTACATCTCCCAGGAGGTCAGTGTTTTTATCTAATGAGTTTGTTCTGTGGGTCAAGAACCACTGGTCTTCCCAACTAAGTCTGCTTTAATGACTGTCAGTCCATTTACACTGCAATAAGTAGCTAGATTTATTGCATTATCTTGAACTGGATGGACCAGAATTATTTTGCTTGTTTCAAAATGTTGAACATGGAGCCAGTTAGATCTTTTGGAACTAGTGACCACAACAGTTCTATGTCACGTGAGCTATAGTAAAAACTGGTCATTTAGGTTATTATTCTGAATTGAAGTTTAGCCATAAATCCAGTTTATGCAGTGTTATGTTGGTTTGTTTAATAAGGACTGAACTTTATAATTAAATTATATATTTTTCTTTCTGTCTTAGATTTGCTGTTTGAAGTGTCGGTGGAGGTAAACGTGTCCCGAGACTCAGAGCCCTGGAATGATGTGGCCAGGACTTTGCTCCTCTCCACCCAGAATCTGGTAATTCCATTTAATACTACAGACACTTTTTCAAATTAGTTGGCATCTGCACTAATATCACACATTAATAACGCTGCTTATTTGTGATTTCAATATGCTCTATTTCACATTGTGCCAGCAGAGGGTAGTAAACACACAAGCGTGCTTTCTAATGTGCTTTTATTTTGAATGGTGAAACATGAAATGAAAATGATGAATCAAGTTAATCAAGGGAACTTTAATAATATTCAAAATACCAAAACATGTTTTGTTTTTGTTCCTCCAGATCAAAAATCAGCTGAAGCCTACATTTGTGTCTCGGAGCATCTCATCGAAACGGATTAAACGGTAATGGGTTCACTTGGACCGGGTAATGAGGCAATACAAAAATTTATTGTGATCTAACCATATAATGGTGTACTACATTAGATAAAGCCCCCATCATTTCATGATTGAGTGCATTTAACCAATCACCGTATGGCGTGAACTTCTCCTCTTAAATGGAGGTTAACAATTATACTAACTGCAGGATAAAATCTAAATTGTGATATAATTCTTTATATCAAACTATATTACAGCTTAACAGAAGATTTTTAAAAAAACTGTATGAATTGTGATCTCAGCAAAAAAAAAAAGGCAAATTATGTTTTTGCCATATCACAACAAAACAGCTGTTACCAGTAGAGGAGAATATTTGCATGGGAAAGCCGGTGTTGTGGGTTGCAGGTTGAATGCCGGGGTGCTGTTTATCCTGTGGCTGCAGATGGGGCCGAGGACCAGTGGACATCACGCACATGAGGAAGTCCACTCCGACCTCCTGAAGCTCATTGGGTCCAGACTCGGACTCAAACCAACACAGGAAGACTCGGTGGTCATGTCTCTGTCCACTGCAGGTAATGGACCAAGTCAACACTGCAGTCTCAATACGGCATTCATTTCCACATCCTCTGCTATTACAACCATCAATTATGGTCCTGTCTATTTTGCTTAAACTTTGTTTCTAGATGTGAATGAATGCCACACTCAGCTGATGGCATGTGATCCAAATGCAGACTGTGTGAACCACTTTGGCTCATACTCCTGCCTCTGCCGGACCGGCTTCCAGGACCGGTCCAGATCTGGAACTGGGACGGTCTGTGTGGGCACCACCAATACTGGTAAGTAATAATCATCTTACATCATGGGCCCAGTTATGATGTTTAGAAATCGGGTCAAATCATCTCCGAAACTGAGGCTCTTGTTTTTCCTGGTTTAGTCCTAGTTTAGACCCAGTTTACTCTTACTTTTTATTTCTGTGATGTGTTCTTGGTCTGGAACTAAAATAAAATTTGAATGTGATACAAATTCACCTTGTCAAAATAAAGCTTTTGACACTTCCTTACACACAGTAGTGTTGCCAAAGATTGAACTAAAATAAATGTTCTAAAAATTCAAAGGTGAAAATGATTATTGTAAATATAATTTCTTCATCAGTTATTCACAAGTATTTTTTCATCCCACAGACTGTTCCCCAGCACTCTCATCCGAAGCCAAAGCTGTGTACATCTTGTTTTTCCTGCTCAGCACTCTGGTCCTGTCTCTGCTCGTTCTCATTGGTCTGTTTTACCATCGTCATAGGCGCGGGCACTTCCTGGTCCCGCCCTCTGACCCCAACAACAATAGCAACGGTAACCATGATGACATCGACCTGCCCCCGCCCCCGCCTCCACGCTGCCCCCCAGTGGACCTGCAGCTGCTGCGTTACAACACCATCTTGCCTCATGAGCCCAAGTCATGAGAGAATGTGAATAAATGAAGCAAAGAAAATGCATTTGCAAGTTTCTTGTCATCTTTTTGGGGGGGCATTATTGCAGTGGATTTTATTCCTTGTGTGCCTTATGCATTCTGTGCATCCTGATTATTTACTGTGATAAGTTTATAAGAGCTCTTCACAACTTTCAGAGGTGAGGCCAGATTTTTGCTGTTGTGGTAATGCTAACTACAACTAGCACGCTAAACATAGACTTTTTAATTAAATGCAGACAGTGCATAGCTGACTTATTTTGACCTCAAGATCTGCTTATATAAAATATCTACTGGAGCAAAACAAATTTTCCTCAAATACTTTGAAAATTGTGGGGCCCTTTAACTGTAAACCACAAAATAATTTTGTGATTATCTTAACTGCCAAATTGATCTGTTTTTGCAGTGTGGTTGAAAACCATTGCAGGTGGGTGAAGTGTCTTGCCTAAAGACGGAAAGAAAGAATTTAATCTGAGTGGGTATTAGCTCTCTGACAGTCATCTTGGGGGACCACTGCTCAAACTACCATCCCAAGTGAGCCATGATATTATTTACATGTTGTGTTAACAGTTACATCTGATCTGAGTACTCTGATTTCTTTCTGATTGTTCTTTGACAAGAAAAATTATGTAAAAAGGACAAATTAATGTAGCAAAGACAAAAATGAGAGAGAAAATAAATAAATTGTACTGTGTGTTTTAAATACAATGGCCACTTTAAAAATCAACTGATTAATTGACACATTTCAAGTGTTTTCAGTGTGATCAGATTGAATTTGTGCACATAAAATCACCTGGGACGGTAGTGGCTCAGTGGTCAAGCATTCACCATCTAACACACAGGTTATTGGTTTAATCCCCGCTCCCACTGCTCTTCTGTCTTTGGGCTAGAAACCTATCCTACCTTTATGTCTGCTTTATAAATGTAAACTACATGATACATTTTACCATTTTAACCCTAACCTTTTTTCAATTGTATTCACTTTTTGACATTGTCTTGCTCATTTTGGTCAATTCTTTCCAATCACTGTGTCCCTCAAAACTCCTCTAATGTCTTCTAAGAGCCAGTTTGATGAGTATTTTATGTCTTGTTGAAAAGGTCCTCCTCTCCTCTGTATGAGTCCAGTGGAGCAGAACTCAGTGTTCAGCTAAAATAATGGACAGGTTTGATAGTCCTTGTCTCCTTCAATATTAACCAGTGTAATTTCTGCAAGGACATTTTCCAAGAGGTTTTTGCAGAACAGAAAAAAAAACAAAAAACTATCCTTTGATACGTTGAATTGCTCTCGCATAATAATAGTTATGAATTCTATGATATCGAAGACCAGAAAGGTAAACCACATGTGGCTAGCACTTTTACCTCACCGCTAAAAGGTTCCTGGAGGCACAGGGCATTTCTGTTTTCACTTCGTGAAAACCGTCTCCTCGCAGCATTAGGATTCGTTCGCTCAGTAGTAGGCAAGTACGTTTTTTAACCAGTTGCTGCTATTTGGTTGTGATGTATGTAATGCGCCACTAACAGGGCTAACTGGTATATTAAACTTTTCCCAAATCCCATAGGAAGAAGGTCAATTACGTCTTCCCTCTTGATAAAATTCACCAAACATTTTCTTTGTTTCGGCCTTAAATCCTCGATCTCGGGAATCTTCGCCAACACATAATGTATTTGCTGATTGGCTGGTGCCCAAACTCACACTTCCGGGGTTCTTGCAAACCTTCTAGTGTATTCTGATTCCTAACCAAGTCGCTGGAGAAATTAAATTGAGCGGAGGCACTAGTGGCACCAGCCTGGCCAAGCAGTTATAGGAGCAAATTTGGAGCCGAGTTCCATACTATGGGAATTTATTTACAGGAAGTGAAAGATAAGAAAAAAACTTTAAAAAAAAAACAAGATCATGTGGAACAAGTTAATATGAATATTTAAGGTCAAAATGATGAGACTCACCACAGCAGTTACAAAGAGAGGGGTGACAATTTTTCAGTGTAAAGTTAATTGGAGCCAGAGTTGATGGAGCTGGAAGCACCCCTATATTTACTTCCTATTTAGAATGTGGCGAGTAGCAAGTTAGCTATGTCCATTTACATATGTCGTCTATGCTCTGAACCCCAAAACTGCACATGCACAATAAGTAACACCTGCCAGCTAAAGTAATCCTGAACAATCTTAACTCAAGATGTGGAGGTGGGTTCAATGCTCCTGACAAGTTGCCCATGTGTTTTTTTATGAATGTGAACACCCAATCTTTTTCTGTTCGAATCCAGAAGGAACCGAACTATGGAGTGTGAAAAACCGTCCCAACTCAGAGCGCTCCAACCACAGCAGCTAATTTGTATCATGTGTCTCTCGAATGCAGAAGACGTCTCTTGAAAATTCTTCATATTCTAAAAAATATATAACTTCTTTTACCTGAGATCAATAACATTTTAGTGCTTTGATGGTTGATTCTGCAGAGATCTGTGCTGTTTCTCAGTCTTCTATGTTGTTTTTTCCCATCTAAATCTTTTTTTTTTTTTTTTTTTTTTGCTGGAATGGACCATGCTGATTGGTTAATCCGCCTGCCAATCATGCCTGCTGGAATGGGGAGACAGGATACAATTCCAGACCCACTTATCTTTGCAAAGTTTTGTCAAACCATGTGGTTCTGACTGACCAAGTAAGGTCAAATAGAGGACAAATTTCCTTACAGAGACAATTATGTTAATAATTTATTGCAGTATGTAATGCCTGCATGTTTTTATATGTTTTCATTTTATACTCAAAATGGATTCACAAATAAATTAAGGTTATCAAAGTAGTTCAGTTGCTATATTTCACTAGAACTAAATGCATTCATTAGTATATTTAGTTTATAGAAATTTTTAATGGTTTGACTTCTGATCTGTTAGTCAGTTAGCACGGTTGCTGTGACAAATAAAAATAAAAATGAAAGTGTATTGTTAATATACTGTAATATTTTCTACCTGCCACCGTGTTGCTTTTTGATGCAACACTGATCCTAATCCTAACCTTTGCTTCATTCTCTCCTCTCATTAACCCTTTATGCATGGTCAGACAAATTAGAGAACCCAAAGAACATCCCCTCCCCTTTCCTCTCTGTCCTGTTTCGAGATCATTTACCCGAAAAACAAAAGCGTGACAGAGGAGCACTGAGGCATCCCGGATTATTTCACTCATGTTTCAGGGATTATAGAGCTGTGACCTTTGAACCCTGTTTGGGACGACTTGACTTGTGCTCATTTTGGGAGGGGCCCCTTATGGCTAAAGTATGTGAACAGATGAGACAATGGGGGGAAAATAACATGAAGAAACATGCAAGTTGTGGTTAGCCACAGCTAACATGATTCAAAGCAGCATGTCTGACTGAAAATAAGAATAAAAAAGAAAAGTACTATGTTTGCAAAGGAACTATTCAATTATGCAAACCTGTCTTTAATAATAGTAATATAATGATAAATTGTCAAATATTCCTGTATCTTTATTTTTTTTCTTCAGAGCTATAAAGCCTGTTCCTCATGGAAACAGGCCATAATGCAATTCATAAAGCTCCTCCATGTTTTTAAAGTCAATATTATTCAACAAAATTGTTTCAATGCTTAAATTATCTTCACTACAAAAGTTTTTGGCTTGTAACAAACTAATTCCTTCTTTAATATGTCAGCAGATGCATCCACAGCTCCCTCTGCTAGCATGAGACATTTCAAGATGTTTTGTCCATGTACACATATTTAAAGGTGTAGTATGTAACTTTCTGAATGTGACATGTTACATGCATGATTCCACGGAAATGGAAAGTTAACTCACTTCTTCAGAAACATTCTCCACGGAGAGGTTTTATGCCACAATGTGAAACATGACAGCCAAAGGAGCAAGATTTCCATGGAAACAAATACAAGGCTGTGAGTGAGCACACACTAAGAGGCTGGAGCAGAGGTGGATGTGGGACTTTATAAACATAAATGCTAATTTAGTAACCTTACTGGAGTTCAGAACCCTATGTGCATGCACAGAGAGCATGATACTGTTTTGTTACCTGACAGGGCCAGAATGGAAATGTTAAATGGGCCAGATGTGGCCCGTGGGCCACAGTTTGCCCTCCCCTGTTCGAGGTATTTATTGTATCTCAAGCTAAGTAATATAATTGTTGCCTATATGTTTCTAATCTTGTTTGTCTCATTTCCACTATTATCATCTTAGAAGGATTACTGTATTCTCTTCAAACAACGAGGTGAGCTCAACACACTGGCTTTAAAAGAAAAACAAATTGGAGTTGTCCAAGTCCATAAATAAACCATTCTGAGTATTTAGCCGGGTCAGCACAGTCCCATGATAATCCTGTGTTTGATGTCCCTCAGGTAATAGTGACTATGGGATGTCCAGAAAGCTGCATTGTGGATGTAGGTTTTGAATGACAGCGTGGGGAGAGAGTGAGTAACTTTAGCTTAATCTGGGTTTATCCTTCGCCATGGAGGTTGTATGGACAGGTGTGTGTGGGCCTGGGGGTGGGGCAAAGATCACCCTGTGCTGAAGGGCTGTGCATAGTCCAGTCTCAAAATGACCATGGTAGATATTAGCAGTTTTTAATTAAATAGGGTTTTTCACTACACTGAAAAAAAACCCAGACTTTTTGGATAGTACACTGCAAATTTCTCTGATCTGGCCAAAATTTTAAAACTTCTATTCATCTTCTTTTCTGCTGAATCATCTATGTACTAGTTCTGAGACACTTAATTCTAGTCTAGAGGTAGTTTATTTTAAGATGACTTGTCAAGTAAAATTATCTTGCTACATGGACATATTTTTACTATTTTCAAGTCATTTTCTGATAGATTTAAGTGTTTATATCTTAATTTTGGGCCAAGCTTTTTTGCAGTGTAACAGTTATAAGATATAAAGGTTGGCCGATTATAACTTGGAGTACACTGAAATGTATTGTTACTACATGTCAGTTAGACGTGGGATCTAATGCCCTAATATACCATGAGTGTGAGCCTGAGTGGTACAGGCAACAGTGAGAGAACAACTGTATCTGAGGCAGAGCCAGAGAAGCAGATGGGAGCAGAGCGAAAGGAGCAGAACCAGAGCAGGCTTAGTTAGCCAACATAAATCTGATCATTCACATCACATTGTCACTGTTATGGAGGTGTGTGTGGTTTTTGTACTAACCTGGGTATTCTAACAAGAGTAAATACGTAAACTACTTTAAGCTTGAATTATCCTGTAACTAAACTGTGTGTCTTTAAGGTCATGTGACAGTTTACCAAAGGAGTTGTTTTGTCTACTACATGAGGAAGGTAAACTATTTTAAACTAAAGGACTATTGAACTAGTATAAGATTTTTAAAAATATTAATTGTGGAAACAATCTTTCAAGTATGACAATAAGAATCCACATTTGCTAACATGAGGTAAGTCAAGCGTATGAATCTAAAAGCCTATTATAATATTGTTAGATATAGTAACTGATAAATGTGAATAATCCTATACAGTGGCACATTTTGACAGTCACATGTGTAGAGGTGGACTGGCTGAATTGGTGAAGGGAGGAACACACACAAAAGATTAACAGGTGAACATTTGCACACGTTACTGTATCTTACTGACATTTCTCAGAGTCAAGCTGGTTTAAATGAACATATATAAACTCTGGGATATATTTTGTCTGTGTTCAGGTTTGTTATTTGTGTGTCCTGGTCCGGCTCCACACAAAAGCACACATTCTTTACATTTAGGACCTCATTTATCAAGCGTGTGCTCATGTGCTAAACAGATTATCACTCTAAATGTGGAGCAATTGGAGCATATAAGTAAATGAATATTCAAAGTGTGGGGTTTTGGCCAACATGCTCAAAAACGGCCTCAAAAAGAAGAGGTGCTGATGTGCATCCCTGTTCCTGCACCGTTCTGATACCACAGGCACGCACTGCTTTTTCATTCAGGTATTACCACGATTTGTCATCCCACGCTCAAGTCCAAAGTGATTGTAACCTGCTGTTAAAGGTTTTCACCTCAGACACGTCTGGATCCAAATCATATGTGAAAATGTCCTGAAGAAGGACGTTCATTTGCAACACTTCAACAGTCCAATAGCCCACAAGAGCACAATTTTTGCACTTGCTGAATGCTCTCATTTAATTCTCAGTTTTATTTCAGAAATAATATGCTCATTTCCCAATAGTAAATCATGCACAAGACACCCACAAATTGCACATGCTGTTTTTCAATTTATACTCACAGTTTAGAGCCTGCTTTGACAAATGAGGTCCTTTGTTGGAATGTTTTGACAAGCATAATTGTTATGTATACATATATTAATTATGTGAAAAAAGACTTTCATGTTTACTTGATTTTCCAACATAAACCAATACTACTATTTACCAAATAACTCTGTATTTATTTATTTATTTATTATTATTATTATTATTATTATTATTATTATTATTATTATTATTATTATTATTATTATTATTATTATTATTATTATTATTATTAACAATTTCAAGGTAGTTATTGCTGTATTATTTAGATTAAGTTGTACATAAGCTGTAAGTTATGCATTACATTATTATAATGGAAATATTTATTTCAAATATTCAACAAAGCAAGGTGTAGCTTAACATCTGTGAACTCTAGAACATGTATGCAGTCATTCTAGTCACATTTTGGTTTTGGTATTCCCAGACCAATATTTATTTGGTTCATAAAGATGGGGGCTCTCTCTGATTGGGCGGATCTTTTCACTCTAACTGCCTCTGATAGGATTAGAGGCTTCCCCTTTAATAAAACAAATGAATCTGCCATAATTCACTCAGAGAAGAAAAGGCCCTGTGCCCAGTGATCCATAAACACTATGAAGATGAGGTCACCCCGTCACACAGCAACACATGATGTAATCACAACAGGGAGATCTGATTGGACAAAATTATATCCACTTATGTAAACAAAATAAACACATCATGAGTTTTGTTGATACATTTAAATATATAATGTATTTTGATATTACATATATGAACCGTTATAGAACTGGCTTTTTGCTTTGGACAACAATCTGTCCTTCATATGAGGCAATCCTTTCAGTTGTTAATACATTTTAGTGCAGGTGATAAAGGGTTAAGGTTATGGTGTTCTTCAAACATCTGTCCTCAGCAGTCAAGTGCGTATGAAGGCTTTGATGTTTTGTTTTGTTTTTGTTTGTTTGTTTGTTTTTTCTAATTATAACTTGGTTTTTTAGTTGTATATCCGTTAAAGGTGCACTGCATAACTGTACTTGGGGGAGGATATACCACCTGCAAGTCTCCATGTAGATGTACTTAATTGTTCAGCCTGGAATGTTTCACAGTGCAGCATTACACAAAAATGATGTTCAAGGTATTTCTGAGCAATAAAATCACCTCTGATGAAACCCACTCTGAGTAGATTTTTAATGCCATACTGTGGGACATGCCAAATAAAGCAATAACATCTCCCTAAAAACAAAACAAAACAAATGTGGCGTACCCTACTAGTCTCCAAAGTTACACAATGCATAGTGGCAGTTTGTAAAAAAAAAAAAAAGAAAAAAGAAGAGAAGATAAGAGGAAAAAAAAATACAGGAAGTAGATGAGTTCTAAAATGGAATAGGCCTTCCTTTACTTATATCCTCAACGACAAAGACACCAGCAGAATTTACAAGCAAATGCACATTTTCGGAGCATTTTGCCTTATCAGAACTACTGTGTTATTGTGTAATTTAGACTAGTTTTGTTCCTTGTTTACATTATTGGTGATAAGTAACAGTTATGGAATTACCTCTACGTATCTGTTGCCCATGTTCAAGAAAATGTAACCAGAATGTAAAAACGACACTATATTTTAGTAAAATCTTAAATATATTGATGTTTACTATGATTCAGTGAAATTAGTAGTCTAATTTTTTTCTTCAATGCAGACCCCAGACCCATCTCCAGGAGAGAAAAAAAAAAAGTTAAATATGCTACTCCATGAAACCAGTATGTCTAGTTTCATCCTATAATGTAAACCTACCATCTATATCTAAATATATGAGTTCCCACTGTGTAAAAGCTAAACCTTAGGGTGCTTTCAGATTTATATAGATTGCAACACTAACTCATTTTGTACTTCTGGACTAGACCAGGGCTGAGCTAGAACTAGTCAGGATCAAACCAAGTCTACATGTGGTCAAAACAGGGCTCAAACCAGGACTCAAGAAAGACAAATGTCAAGGGACCTTTCTTTTCTGTTTGTTTGAAAATGTGCAGGGGGCCAACAGGGGGAGCCACACAGCAGCTTTAGCAACATGTGAGTTTTACTATAGTCTGCTTTAGTGATACATATATGTGTTAAGAAATTATAGTATCAATATAATATGTAGTTTAATAGAATAAATACTACAGTAAGGTCACTATTAAAAAAAACAACTAAAAGCTTCTTGTTGCATTGCTTTATGTATCTACAATTCTATATTACGCTATTTTCTGATCTAAAAAACTTGCTTGGAGTTGTATTTTGTTTCATTCACACTTGTCTAACACACAAATTCTGTATATTTAGCCTTTTTCTCAAGCAGAAAACACTCTCAACGTGATGTCATGTGGTAAAACAGGAAGTGCTCCACTGTGTTTGTAAACTCCATACACCTTCATTAGAATCATCTGGATAATTTCAAAATCAGCAGTCTCTACTGAACAAAAAGTAAAAGGTAGCAGTTAACTTGAAAACTTCATGAGATCACCTGATGTAACAGAGCACCTTGAGCTTTAGAGATGTAGACAGACTAAGGCTACGTTTATACGATGACGGTCTGAACAGAAGACACAAAAGTGGTGTTGCATCTTCACTTTTTCTTCCGTGTTTAGGCGGGCATTTTTGGGAGGAAATCTACATGCATACGGTGATGGAAAAGTGTGTAGAATTCGATTGTGTATGCATGCCAGGTGGCTAGGTGGTGACGCTAGGTGGTGATGTATGTGAAGTTGGGCAGTGTAGATGGAAACGCTACAGCGGAGCGTTTTCAACTTTTCCACTCTGGAGGGTGGTTCCAGATTTTTGCGTTTTTAAGCCCCAAAAACGCTGTCACCGCCTAAATGAAAGGCACTTCCGATAAAATATTTTGTCATTTTTACCCGTAAGTGTTCTTGTGTAAACAGGCCCTAATGATGCAGGATTAATCAAACATGTGTGAATGAAGCAAAACACAACTCCATATATGTTTTTGAGGATGTAACAACATTTTAACATGACAGTTATGTGAGATCAGAGCAGGTCCTGAATTGTTGGACGTCCCACTGTGAACTGTACAAAACATTTACTCCCACATCAGAGAAACAGACTTCAGACAGAAGCAGAGCCACAACAAAAGCTACACATTAGCACATTATTAGCACTTTATTAGCACGTTATTAGCAGAATACAGCCTGCCCACTGCACCCTGGGAAGGTGGAAGTCATGATCGGGGTTGATAACTTTAAATACATCCACATTTTCTGGCTTCTCTTTTTTTGATAACATAGTAGTTTTATGTTAAACAGAAACTACTAATATGTCAAACTGTGGTGTGCTCCTGGAATGTATCTCTCGATCTAAATCGTGTTAAAATGGTAAAGAGAAAATTTGTTGTAAAATATTATAATGCACAAATGTCTGTGCTTAAGGGACAATTTTTGTTTTCATTTTGATAAGCTTATATTACAGAGATTTCAGCTTCAACTTTTGATAAAATTGTTCATCACAGCAGTGTATTTGTTTTTCATTCTGGGACCCATGGAATGAATCTTCATTAATGGATTCTAAAGAAGTACATTGTTACTTCTGCCTTTAAGATCTTTAGTACAATGCAAAAAACTGTTCCGAGTTGTCAGACTCAACAGTAATTTGAAAGTGTTTTTGGAAGACTTAAAAACTAAAGCTCTGTCACATGTTAATGACAGTGTGAACTTATATCTGCCAAGTTGAGCTTATGACTCATTGTACAACACATACAGCTGTAAAAGCTATGCTAATTATTTTTGTATCATGCCCCATCCACCTAAAATATATATTACTCCTCAAAGATGTAACCATACAGAGGAACAATTTTTGCCTTAAGAAAGAGTCTAGGAAAGACTATGGGCAATATATGTTATAATTACCTTTTAAGGATGAATTCAAATGAACACATGCTCTATTAAAGGCTAGTTAAGGCATAAGTCTAGCTGCTGTAGTGGCTGTGTTATTGTGGTATGTGGGGAATCCCTGTCAGCTCCTCAGACTTACCTTCACACATCACAGAGGCACATTCCCAGGCAGGCTTCAGTTCACAGTCATTAGGCCTGAATACTCTGAAGCTCTGAGGCTCCAGGAGGGTCCAGGTGAGGCGTGTCCATCCAAACGCCCAAAAACAATCTCTCTAATTGGGCTGTGTTTGATTTCAGGGACAGGAGCAGGCTTTGAAGTGCTCCTCCGCTCCACTGCTTTAAATGCCCAGGAATGGGACAGTTACTGACACCTGCACTTTTAGCTGGGATCTATTATTCAACTTTGATGTTATTAATTACTACTTTAACAACTACCCCAACATAAAATAAATTAACAGATAATAAAAAGCATAGACTTAAAAATAAATATAAATATATTTTTTCATCTTATCTTTCCATTATATTTTCAAATTTAGAATAAACCTAATAAGTCTAATGTATACTGCAGTATACTTAGTGTACATCATCCGTCCATTTTCTTCCACTTATCCGGGGCCAAGTCGCAGGGGCAGAAGTCTAAGCAGGGACTCCCAGACTTCCTTCACCCTAGACACTTCTCCCACCCTAGAGACATAGTCCCTCTAATGTGTCCTGGGTCTTCCCCCAGGCCTCTTTCTGCTGGGACATGTCCAAAACACCTCCCCAGAGTGGTGTTCAGGTGGCATTCAGAACAGATGCCCAGACCACCTCAACTGGATCCTCTCGACATGGAGGAGCAGTGGCTCTTCTCCGAGCTCCTCCAGTGTAAGCATTAAGCCTCTCTGGAAACGTATTTCGGCAGCTCGTATCTACGATCTTGTCCATTTCGGTCATTATAGGTGAGAGAAGGAACATTAAGAATCAAGAGCTTTGCCTTTCAACTCAGCACCTTCTTCACCACAACGGTTTGATACAGTGCCCGTATTAATGCAGACACTGCACTGATCCACCTGTCAATCTCACGCTCCATCCTCCCCTCACTCACCCTCAGTGGAGGAGTTCAAGTACTTTCAGTGATCACTCAATATGTGGAAAACTAAGAGATGTTAATTTTATTCAACATTTAATTTGGCTCCCCATTATGAGAAATTAAAGCTAATAAAATGTATATATTTTTAATTGCTCATATATGTATTCAGTTAATTATTGAAAAAAGTGCACAACTAATAATGACTTTGCCCAGTAAATATCACAAAAGAACATGAACTTAACCCATACTTATCATATTGTTATGTTGCTTCACACTTTCTAAATCCACAAAATGACTGCTCTAGTGCCACTGCAACTTCCAGATTCTAATTGGGTCAGTTTGATCCTCCACTCAGCGTTAAAACAAGCATACACAGGTTTACCGTTGTGTGCTCAGTGGTCCCTTACATTTTAAAAAGGCAATTACACTCAGATTCAGAGCACTATTATAACCTCAACACTGTACAAAAATCCAGATATGGGCAAATCAGTAACATCTTAACAGCAGTTGGTGAACCCCTCATCTGTAGTGATATTAGAAAACCAAGGGTTTCAGGATGAAGAAAAATTAGGACATTCAATTTTGATTATGTCTTTTGAATGGGAAAAGTCCTCAAAATGTCACATAGAACCGAACCCATGAATAGGCAGACACAGAAAGAACAAAACCCACAGTGCGGAACATTTTAATGACTGAAGTGACTTCCTTTCATTTTACCATGCTACCTTTTATTGTTTGGAAAATGCTATATTTGCCCAAAACACCGTAATAACATGTTGAATAAGTTAGAGTTTTGTTTCTGACATTATGACGCTATGCTCCCCCCTCCCTTTGTTCTCCATGCTAAGTCACTACCACTTCAGAGCGCTATCACAACACAATTGGAGTGTGTTCCGCTAATCAAACTAGTTCGCATTGCACCAGGTTTGTGAAGTTATAATGTATGGTTTTGTATCGTGGGACCATGAATTGGACAGAGTCATACTGCTAACAGTAAAAAAACCTTTGCTAAATTACATTCAAAGCACAAATAATGACATATAAAATCTCATCTGGCATGTTTTGGATGAGGGAAAGTTATAGCAAAGCTCCAAAAAGTTGATTTGCATAACCCCCTCTTTAACCTAAACCATATAACTTTAACCCCAAACTTTATCTAATAATAAAGGATTTAAATCATGGGGACCTGACCCATGATGTGATTGTACAGATTTTAGTCCCCACAATGCGATAAATTCACCCTCCAAACACCCACACGCAGGTGAAATACTGACCACTGAGATAAAGACAGTTTCTCCGTGTGACCTCTACAACATGGAGCGAGATCACTGGGTAGAACCACCAATCGAATCATGTGTTTGGACAAATCATATGTCATTAGGATGGACAAATAAAGGGATGCATAACCTTGTGCTCTGACTGTTATCTCAACATGCTACAACACACATGCTATGAGGAGCTGAACAAAATGGATAGGTTCAGTTTGTGTTTATTACAAATTTAAACAGATTTCTTTGTCAAACCTACTCAGACTGTGTTTAATTAGGGAATACATTGTACATTGAAAAAGTACATACATACCTGTTTGTGTTTCATTCACACATGTTTAAGTAATCCTTTATTATCCTTTCTGTCTACATCTGCAAAGCTCAAAATGCTCCATCATGTAATGTCATGAAGTGGTAATTTTCAAGTTAACAGCGACGTTCTACTTTAGTTCAACAGAGATGGGAAATTCTAGGGCTGTAATCATCCAAATCAGTCTAGTGAAGGTGTATGGAGTTTAAAAACAGTGCAGAACTTGCTGTATTTCCACATGACATCACAAGGTGGAATAGAGTGTGTTCTATTTGAGAGAAGAAAACAGCCTGTATATGCAGGATTTGTGTGTTAAACGTGTGAATGAAACAAAACACAACTCCAGGTATGTTTGTGATGAAAATTCATTATATCAAAGATCAGAAAATACTGTAACATGGGCCCTTTAATACGTACCTGTCCAAAGAGATGTTATGGGTTTTATTTTATTTTATTTTATGTAACTGTTCCATACTACATGCGTTTTTACAGTTCAAAAATACCTTGAAATACATTCTTGTTATGACCGAGTTGGTCTCCACAGATCTGATGTGTAACTTGACCCAGTGTGCATCCCGCTTGTCTTCAGGTTATAGGATACTATAGTGCTATATGTATAATGTCATACTGTGAAACCATCTAGGCAAAGCAATGACATCTCCATTGATAAGAAGGTAAAGGAGCCTCCACCAGAAAAGTTCATACCTAGTGCATCTCTAACCTATTTCAACATATTGGAACTTACGCTCTAAAATGATAGTGTTTAACTTTCTGAAGGTGGAGAGTCAACTGCTTGATTCATTAGAAAATGAAAGTTAAAACCATACTTAGAAACACCCTTAATGAAGACATATACATTTTAAGCCATAAGGTGGAATATTTTAGGCAAAAAAAAACAAGCATGGTCAGAGTCAGGTTTGTGGAGATGCAAGTCTGCTCACAGTAAGGATGTATGTTTTTTGTGCTATAAAATCATCAATTATAATAAAAACAAATGTATTTCAGTCTATTGTTTGTCAAAAAATTTATACAATGGCTTTAGAAAATAATATAATAACGGATTTACATAATTTTAACCACTTTTTTTGTCCCAATAAGAAAGACAGGTCCCCACAATGTCCGAAAAGAACCGCCCACACAATCATGGTTGTTAGTTACAGTTAGAGCTTTTAACTTCTTCTCTGTGATGGAACTCAGTCTTCACTTTAGCCCAGGGGCAGGATAAAGAGTTAACATTAGCATGTTTAACTCTGAGTCCTTTTAAACAATGAGCCCAAACAAAGCATTAAGGTGGAAACAGTGGAGATGTTCTAATTAGTTTCTCGGCTGGAGTCACACAATGTAAATGGCTGTGGGCCTTCACATAAACACAAAGCATTGTAGGAAATCAGGAGGAAAAACACACTCGCTGTTATCACCCATATCTCTGTTAAGACGATAATTACTGCAGATTCTTTAGTCATTTCTTTTAAAATAACCAAAAGAATTGCCAAAAACACCACTTTGGTCAGGTTCTTTAATGAGATAAGCAGTGTTGCCTGTTAATTATGGTAGTGGGGTATGTAAAGGTAACATATTTAAAGGTGAACTATGTAACTTTTCTGGTGACCGGCATTAAATTTATTAATTTCCATGGAGACAAGCCCAACTCAAGCCTGTGGAGAGGTTTCCCCATTCAAAGTATGCATATTATTCAAGGTATTATTTAGCAATAAAACATCTATAGTTGAATAAAGTGTCAACTATAATGCTATAGAGGCTTTACACCATCACGTGACCTCTATAGCAAAGGTACCTACGCTGCCATGACACCCAACACCCTATGCCATTGACTTCAGTAGCATCGGAGAAACATGGGCAGGTTTTGTTGTGTATTTGGTTGTTCTAGACGCTCTGAAAGGAATAAAACAAATCGTTTCTTCACTATTCCTCTAGAAATTACTCATCAGGAGCTCAAACAAGGGAATTATCAAAAAAAAGACGGATTATGGCTAGCAAGAGATTTCCTATGGTACCATCAAGACACCCGAAGTTTCATCAAGGTATTTGCTATTTAAATTGTTTCATAGCTTATTTAATGAAAGAAGCACATTTACTGAACTAAAATTTCATTAACTTATCCAGGAAAACCCGCACTAGTTTACAATTCAACGACCCCACACTGGGCTCCTATGATCAACATGGCGCACGAGTCGAAGAGTCTGTGAGCCGAACCTCGAAAGAATCGGCCATGAAAAGATCCTCGCGAACGTTAGAGAGATCCGCTCACAAAAAGCGATTAATTCTAGAAGACATAGTTGTGGAAAAGCAAGACAATAAAGAAAACATGGGTCCTACAACGAGTGACATGTTTATATGTGCGTTGGAAGATACAGTTTCTACTGCCACTCACACTGCAAATGATTTCTTTTAAAATTTTAGTTCAGTAAATGTGCTTCTTTCATTAAATAAGCTATGAAACAATTTAAATAGCAAATACCTTGATGAAAGTGATGTGAGTGTATCTTGATGGTACCATTGGAAATCTCTTTGCGGTTTATTTTTGCTAGCCATAATCCGTGTCTTTTTTTCGATAATTCCCTTGTTTGAGCTCCCTGATGAGTAATTTCTAGAGGAATAGTGAAGAAACGATTTGTGTTATTCCTTTCAGAGCATCTAGAACAACCAAATACACAACAAAACCTGCCCATGTTTCTCCGATGCTACTGAAGTCAATGGCATAGCGTGTCTGGTGTCATGGCAGCGTAGGTACCGTTGCTATAGGGGTCACGTGATGGTGCAAAGCCTCTATACTGTGGAATATTCCAGATTAGTGATTAATAATCTCCACATTATAATGTTGTTTTATCATCAAAAACATACCTCGAGTTGTGTTTTGTTTCATTCACACATCTTTAACACATATACTGTATTTCTCAAGTTCTTCCCTAAAACGAAAAAAAAAAACAACAACATTGTGTTCCACCTTTTGATGTCATGTGGTAATACAGGAAGTGCTCCACTGTGTTTTTAAGATCCAGACAACTTCACTAAAGTCATTTTGATCATTTCATCTCTGATATTGTCTGTCACTACTGAACTAAAGGTAAAATGTAGCTGTTAACTTGAAAACTATCGCTTTATGAGTTGGAACAAGATGGAACAGAGCATTTTGAGATGTAGACTGACTAAAATGTTACTCAAATAAGCATGAATAAAATGAAACACAACTCCAGGTATGTTTTTGAAGTAACAAGATTATAACATGGCTTAAAGCTCCCAAGAGTCAATTTGGTGTGATATAGGACCTTTAAGTTTTTTCTAAATGAGACCCATGAGTCTATTTTCATGTCACCAGGGTTACTAAAACAATTAAGAAAAAATTATAGGATATTTAGCTTCAGACAAAAGCTTTTGAGGTTCACAGAATTAACTAAGTTTGGTGTTCAAGTATTTCAATATCTAGAACTCATGTACCCTGCAGTGTTTGGGCCTTTAGATGTTGCACCATGCTGGCCCTGACCAAACCCAATCCTCTTTGCCTCCTGTCCCTTTTGTCCCTTGTGTGTCTCCGTAGCGGCTGAGATTCGGTACTTCAAAACTACAATACTCATACACAGGGACCCATCAAAGCCTGCACCTTTAGCTCCGCCCCCCTGCTTTCCCAGCATGCTTCAGTGCCCGGGGTTAACGGGTGTCGAAGCGTGTCATTATCCCGCTGATGCCCTACACTGATATCATATAAATGCTAATGTGGGCTTTAATTGAGTGGGCGGGGCTAGTGAGAGGGGAGGGGCGGGCTCTGCGGGGGCGATTGATTTGTGAAGGAGGAGATTTGACAAACAGCAGGACTCGCACTCAACGGAGCGGACAGGTTTGAGATGAAATAAAGTATGGGAGAAATGAATTGAAAACATGTAGAGTGTGTAAAGAGCAATAAAGTAGACTTACTCAGACCACCCTAACTCTAGAAAACAAAAGAAGAAAATATAAAAGATTGAAAAAAGTCTGTACATTTTGAATCTTGAATGCTTCAGGATTGGTCTGTAGGAGGTTGACAGTGAGTGGGAGACAAAATTTAATACAGACTCTTAGGTTTAACCACTGATAGAAATTATCTGGTTCAACATTTGTGAATTTACCTTTCAGATATTTGTTCAGTGTCATCAATAGGGAAATCAATCTCTTGCACCTCATCTGGGAGTAGGACGTCACATTATATAATCTTCAAACCACCAATAGCTTTATTTAACCAGGTCCAAGTCCCATTTTAAAAGTGAAATCTGACCTTGGAAGCAGCCAACCCAATCAACACTGTCTCTCAAGAAACAAAATATTAACTTTATTTGGACACCACACTTTTTATGACTTAATATCAATATCAAAAGAAGCTTCTATTGTTCTAACATAAGTATGTATATCCTCTGTCTAAATTACACAGTCATAATTATAATATATCATGCAATTTGTGTACAATTTGACTTGTCATAATACAATCAAAGTGCTTTAAATCTATTCATATCGCAACATTGTTTAAGGTCTTTTTTTAAATCAATTTTTGGATACTTTTTTGCAGATTTGTATGCGAACTATTTTCATTTTTTTTCTGTTTTGCTCCAATTACTTTTCATCAGTACAGTTTTTACATGTAGCCTAGTTGCTTTGGTGATGAGAACACAGTGGCAGTTTGTTGTTTAGCTAGATTTGTGGTCATTACAATGGCTTTCTTGCAAAACTGAAGACTTATCTTGTGAGATTTAAATTTATTGTGAAATATGTTAAAGTTGAGATGCATCTTGGTAAATGTCTAATATGGCCATTTAAAGAGGTACTAAGAAAAGTTTCCAGTGGAGAGTCTGTCACCGATTTGTCTCCATGGAGATGTAATTACTACTTTGCATGTTCCACAGCATGCCATAAAACTTATCAGTGTCCATGGTGACAAGCAGGACACAGAGTTTCAGTTCTAGTCTGTGAAGAGGCAAGCCCGCTCGCAGTAAGAATGCATGTTATTTATTTATTTTTTTGCTCAATAAATCGCATGTAATTAATGCCATATCGAATATTCAAGACAAAAGACATGAAGACAAAGAGTTGATGGACCCTCCACTAGAAAAGTTACGCAATATCCCTTTAACGAACACGCATCAAAACAGAAAGAAACCAATATAACAATCTCAAACTTACTTCACTTTGTTTCTTTCTTTTATTTCAGACACATAACTTTGCCTGGGCCGACGTGCTAACCAAATGTCCCAGATTGCCGAGCTGCATCTGCCGTCCCGGTCGCCTTGGAGACAGGTGCAGCAGTGCATTGTGGTCCGATGCAAATCCCTATTCGCGCCGGGGTCTCGCGGGGAAGTCCGTCTTAAATCCCTTGCATAATGGACGCAGCCGTTTGGGGCCAGGCCTTTGGATAAACAGAAGGATTACCCCAGCATCTCTCCCTGCACTGGGTGGCCTTTCCCCTTTAAAAAAATGTTTGGTTCGTGGACATTCAAGCAACGCATACACCCAAGCAGGCTGGGTCTCTAATGCCATCAAAGAACTTTAAAATTAGCTATTAATTTATTCCAACCTCCAAGTCCTGAGTCTTTTTTTCTCAAAACGATTGTTGGGTGATTTCTGCAACATCTGGTCCAAAACTGTCTTAACAACTCACGCTTTGCTATTAGGGGCTCACCAAAAGTCTTAGCCCTAATTCTTTTATTCATTTCTAGCCTATATACGAGATTACGCGAGAAGTAATCATTAAAAAAGAAAGAAGAAATGTTGCGCTTTTCGCCGGCCACGCACAACCGAAGCTTACCGACGTTATTTGCAATTGTAATTTAAGGGATAATTAAAGGAGTTAAATGATTGGTACAGGTTTTGGCTTTGTGTTCAAGCGTGCGTGGACATGGGAGATAACTGCTAATGACAAACCTGTGAGTGGTGGGGATTGGATTTGCCACTTTGGTCGGCTTCTTGGATACATAAATTTGACCGGAGCAGAACGGATTTAAACAAAGCGTATTGGTCTATCAAGCTATTGTTGGAAAGTGGAGTGGGGAAATGCGTTACAAGCATTAGGGGCCTTTACATAAGAAATTGAGTTTTTAGTTAGCACATGAAAAGACTGTGCGACATGTTACAGCTAAAGGGTTTTTGTTCTTTATGAAATAGACAATGTTTACTCAGAGATAGTAGTTGCAGTGTTACGATAAATTATAGACTGATTTGTAGATTTGACTGTATTGTGGTTTACAACAGTGGATCTAAATTCACACGAGTAACATTGTAAAAGGTCCTATATTAAGCAAACTTGACTTTTGTGAGCTTTAAGTCATGTTATAAATGTTGTTACCTGAAGTTGTGTTTTGTTTCATTCACACATTTCGGTAACCCTTTATTGTTAGTTTATCTAATTCTCCAGAGCTCAAAATGCTCTGTTCCTTCTTGTGATGTCATGAAGCGGTTGTTTTTTAGGTTAACAGCTACCTACCTTTCATGTTTTGTTTAATGAAGATCAGCAATTCCAGCTTTGAAATGAGTCAAAGAGTTCTAGTGAAAGTATGTGGAGTTTAAAAACACACCATGAGTACACTTCCTGTATCACAAGGTGGAACAGAGTGTTTTGTGAAAGATTTATGTGTTAAACATGAGTGAAAGAAACAAAACACAACTCCAGATACGCTAACATTATAACATATATAGATCAGCACATAACTAAATATTGGTCCAAATAATCACTAATAAAACACTGATAACCTTTTAATTTAGCGTAATCTTAAAGTCATGAGTTTTATGTAGCCGCAGTTGCCCTGGGAGCAGACTGACACTTGATGTGGCTATGATTCTGTGCCTCTTGGTGCCTCTTGCCTCTTAGACCTAGCCTGAATCATCTGCCGGTTTCACTTCGTGGAAACCATCTGACCTCTCAGCATTGGAATTCGTTTGCTCGACAGTAGGCAGGTACTTTTTGTCATTTAACCAATTGCTGCTATTTGGTCGTGACGTATGTAATGCGCCGCTAATGGGGCGAACTGGTATATTAAGCTTTTCCCAAATCCCGTAAGAAGAAGGGCAATAACGTCTTTCTCTTTATTCTGGCTTCAAATCTCAGGAATCATTAACAACACAGAATGTATGGCCCTTCGCTGATTGGCTGGTGAACTTGCACTTTCGGGGTTTTTGCAAACCGTCTATTGTATTCCGATTTCTGACCTAGTTGCTGGAGAGAAATGAAATTGAGTGGAGGCACTCGGTGTTGCCAGCCTGGTTATCTCAGACCAACCCAAATTACAAAATGACATTCTTACAGGCAAGGTGTGTGCAACAAAAAGACATAATATTTTGTAATGCATGCTGAATCATTACATTGTCTGAATGAAATAGAGGATGAAAATAGATATGACATTATATACAGTGTTGGGGAGTAACAGATTACATGTACCGGAGTTACGTAATCAGAGTACTAATTATGAGTAACTGTATTCGGTTACAGTTACTGTTTGAATGAGTGGTAATTGGATTACAGTTACTTTGTTGAAATAAATGGATTACATGGTGATATTTTCGTGTTTTCACATTTTGGACTAAATCCCTTTTTTTTTTCTTTTTCGGTAATTTCACTCATTGCTGGACACTAAACCAGGTCTAAACCAAGTCTAAACCAGGAATAAACCAGGACTAAACCAGATCTAAACCAGGACTAAAACCAAGACTAAACCAGGACTAAAATAGGACTAAAATAGGACTAAACCAGGACTATACCAGGACTAAAACCGGACTAAAACAGGACTAAAACAGGATTTAACAGGATTTAACACGACTAAACCATGCTGTGAGGACCATGTCTCCTCCTCCTCTTCTATCAATAATAATTTTAATTTGGTTAAGTAAAGACTGGGCTTTTTATTGTCTTTTAGCAGACAAAACTTCTTATGTTACGATATCCTGGTCTTTGCTACTTTGCAGCAAACCAAGTAATTCAGTTACTCACCTTAAGTATTTCAATGGATTCCGTTACAAACTACATTTTGGGGTATGTAATCTGTAATCTGTAGGGGAATACATTTTAAAAGTAACCTTCCCAACACTGATTATATACACAATCAAAAGTTTGGACTCACTCTCTCGTTCAATGTTTTTTTGTATATGTGGTCTATACTTCTTTTTACCTTTGATATACATACAGAAGACATCAAGATTAAATGAAGTAAGGTGTATGGAATTATGTAACAAAGAAAAAAGTGAATAATTTTTTTTATTTTTTTCTTCTGTATGTATATCAAATGTAGAAAATAGAAAACAAAACAAAAAACAACAACAACAAAAAAAACATGTATGATAGGGTGAGTCCAAACTTTTGACTTGTGGTGTACATTTAATTTGTTCTGATAACAACATAAGTTTCTTTGCTATTTTGTGGAAGTCTTGTCAACTAACCACTGTATGTTAATTATTTTCTAAGACTTATACTTTTAACAACCCTGATCCTTGTATGTTGTTTTCCCAAGATGCTTTTGGCTCAGTTACACTTCAGAAAATGGCACCTCTAAACTCCTCAAAGCATCACAAAGAAACAAAGAAAGTTCTGTCGACGAATGCTAACGAACTGCAGATCTGAGCACCATCAGCGGCCACACCGAGACCAATGCAAGCCCAAAATCAGGCTCCGATCCAGGCTAAGATCTCCTCCGCGTGTGGGGACTTCCATTCATAAGAACCGCTCCTCCCAAAGAAAAGATGAGAAAGAATCGCTACAGGGGATGAGATCAGTAAATGAGTTGGATAATAAAACGCGAAAGTAGTGCCGGTAAAATGCCAAGAGATTACGAGATGGATAACTTCTGAATGCACGAGGAAGAATTACGATGGTTTAACAATAAGATTATCAACAAAAGTAAAGAAATAACAGGAAGTAAAAGCAAAAGGCCCTGAGGTGTACCAGTATTGCCAAGTTACAATCAGTGGGTTTCTATAAAATTTTGCTCAAGGGTAAATTCAACCAAGTAGACTTAATTTATAGACAATACTGCTCCCCTCTAACTGTGTCTCAACCAATTAAGGTATCTCATATATACACACACTCTTTCTCATTTGGTTGGTTGTGTTCTTGCTCAAAAATGTATTTTATTGAGACCAGTGAGAATAAGACAACTTCCTGAAGCTGATATTTTTGCCTTAAAGTTCCTATATTACACAAAATTGAGCTTTGAGCCATATTAAATTGTTGTTACCTCCTCAAAAACCATACCAGAACATATCTTTTTTTTTTTTCATTCATTTCATTCACACTACATCTCCAAAGATTAAAATGCTCTTGTTCCAACTTGTGATGTCATGAAGCTGTAGTTTTTCAAGTTAACATCACCTTTTAGCTTTAGTTCAGCGACTGGCAATTCCAGATCTGAAATTTTCTAAATTATCTAGTGAATGTGTATGGAGTTTAACAGATTGGAGCACTTCCTGTACCACCAGATGACATCACAAGGTGGAAAACCGTCTAAATATGCAGGGTTTGTGTGTTAAACATGTGTGAATGAAACAAAACACAACTCTGATGAGGAGACAACATTATAACACAGATCAGAATATATCACAATATAGACCCGGTAAAGCATGGTGCTTTTCTGGTGGTACATCATACTTCTCTTGCCTGGAATGTTCCGCAGTATGGCATTCAACTTTTTTTTTAATGTTGCATTCATTTCATTAAAGACTATTGCTCAAACATACTGATAGAGATAATGCATTGTTGTGCTGTTAGCCCTACACTACCAGCTCAGCCCTTAGTATCTTGGCCAATGTACTCCTTACAACAGAAGCATGACAGCATCTCAGTGTCTTAGCCTGCGTTAGAACTACAGCTTCATTCCTCCTCTTCCAACTCTCAGACTGCTTTAATTTATTCTACAATAAATACTAAAAAACAAACATGTAGTCTTTCTGCGAGCATAGGCTACATTCAGACTGCAGCCTGAAGGGACCCAAATCAGATTTTTTTTTTTACGACCTGCATCTGATCTTTTAATGATAGTCTGTATGACACAGATTAAATTTTTCCAAATGCAACCCAGAATTGGATATGTGCTCCTAAAACCGATACATATCTGATCTTTTGACACGCGACTTCAGTCTGAATGGCCAGGTCGCATTCATCCCACCTATACGTCAGACTAGGAGTCTAGTCAACAGAGGGAAAGCGAGGTTAGAGAGTTAATTCATATTTGGGGGGATCGTTGTATTCAGGCCAAATTGGAGGGGTTTTATCGGAACCGAGCATTTTTTTAAATGATTGCCAAAGAAAGGGCCGAGAGCGACTACAGGAGGTTCTGTCTCCAAAGTCAACAAAAAATAAAGAGCCTGCGAGCCAAATACAAGGAGACTAAAGACTCAAACAAACGACATGGCCGTGGATGTGTAACTTGTCCATTTTAAGAAAAACTGGACTGTATTTTGGGTGACAAGACTAGCATTTAGGCTACTTCCGTAAACGCCAAGCGCGCTCACTCTGTGTGTGTCATCGTGTCCTTCAGTGCACATGCGGGACACTTTTGGGGCGTTTGAAGTTGACACTGGAGATCACATACAAGTCGCATTTAATTGGAAATGTGAACGACCTCACAAAAAAATCTGATTTCACAAAAAAATCCAAACTGAGCATTAAGCCCTGCAAACTGAACGCAGCCTTAGTTTACTTAGTTTACTAGTTTACTTTACTTTCTGTAGATCTAACCTGTAACTTGGCCTGGTAGCGTCACCTTCTTGTCGCCATGGAGAACTGATAGGTTTATTGCGCAGTACTGTGGAAAATGGGCAGAGCAATAACATTCTCCATGGACACAAGCAGGTAGCAGAATGAAAATATGAGAGATTTCTGTTTTTCACCCTTAACTCCCAAATATTTTGCCTTTAAGTTTAGCCACCACTTTCCCAATCTAAATATGTCTTGGTGATGTCATTCTTGTTGCTGTGGAAAATGTATATGTTCTATACACCATACTGTGGGACATTCTTGGCATAGCAATAAGTTACACGGTGATCAAACTCCAAAATCCATTCAAGATTTCACGTACATCCTTTCCCCCAAATATTTAGCTTACAGGTTTAGTCACCCCTTGCCCATTCCATATATGGCTGCTCACAGACATCTCTACCCACTTGTGTTCAGTATTGTCCTTGCTCTTAAGTGCACTGCTTTGATTGTAATGAGATCGGTAACACGTTGAGATGAAAGACGCCGTGTCCTGCTGGCAGTAGTTTAAACCCCGAGCACGGTCTGAAAGGCTCCTATCTCTCACAAAGCCCAATGGGATAGTGCCTTTTGCCTTTTGTGGGGGCATGATTAGGGGTTTGGGGTCTGCTGGTCCTTGTTACACAATAGTGGTCGGATTGGACCCTCTCTCTCTTCTCTTTGTCTAAGGCCTAAATGAGAAGCCGGATCAGGTGAAGACAATAACACATAAGCTTTGTAGATCTTCAAAGACGCTCAAGGATGGTTAATGCACTCAACTCGAGATGTAATATAGAGGAAGAGAGGTTTGAAGCGAAGCAATGCTGAAGTTAAGACAATATGTTCTTCTACTTTGGCATCTGCTTCTTTAAAGAGTGATCTTATGCAAAATGTATTACCATGTTAAAATGTTCCCTCATCAAACACAGGCCTGAAGAGATTTTAGTTGTCAGTCATGCATGTTTGAGTAATTTAGTAATCTCTCCCGTGCCTCTTTATGGTTAAGTAAGATTCTCTGCTATGCTCAGCACAATAAGCCAGGCTGGTGCCACCTAGTGCCTCCGCTCAATTTCATTTGTCTCCAGCAACTAGGCCAGGCATCAGCCAATTAGCGAAGAGCCATATATTCAGTGTTGTCAGCGATTCCCGAGATTGAGCATTTAAAGCTGGAATAAAGAGAATGTTTGGTGAATTTCATCAAGGAGAAAGATGTTATTGCCCTTCCTCCTACGGGATTTGGGAAAAGCATAATATACCACTTAGCCCCGTTAGTGGTGCAGTACATACATCAAGACCAAATAGCAGCGATTGGTTAAATGGCAAAAAGTACCCGCCTATCATCGAGCAAACGAATTCCAATGCTGCAAGGTCAGAAGTGAAACGAAGTGAAACCGGCTGATGAATCTGGCTACAACACAGATCCCCTCATAAATATCCAAATACATGATACAAAACTATACACAACAACTTGTAAACCCTGATGCAATGTGCAGTTGTTGATAGCGCTCTGAAAGAGAGTGACTTAGCATGGAGAGTACAGGGACGGGAGACCCATAAACATAGTATAGCAAAACAATTAAAGGTAACATGGTGACCTAAATATCCTATGTGGTAGCAGGTAATACTGAAAAATAAATTGAGTCATGCAGATTTAAGGAGCTATCAGACAAACTGTTAAAATAAATAAGCATTTCTCAGTCCTTTTATTGATTCTGTATAAAACAAATGCATCTCAAACATTCCTCAAAAATATGTTATTTGGTTTCTCAAAATTGTTATGAGGAGATCAATTTTAAAAAGGAGGAGATGAAGAGGCTGAGGAAGCTCTTGATCCTGCTGTTGCACTGGAGGGTTTAGAGGACCACTTACAAACATCCCTTGCGAGGTGATAGGTTGAGAGGCAAAGCAGTTATTATTTAGTTATTTGTTAAATAGCATCAAATCAAAACATAAAGGAGAATGGACATTGGGCTAATCCTGACAGTGTAAAGCTTGTAAATTCCACAATAGTCTTTAAAACAGACTGCGTATTGTTGACAAATGTGGCTCTGACATCTTTAGCTAATCGTCAAGTGCTAAAACCCACTAAATCCTTGATAAGACAGGCTTATTGTAAAGTGGCACCATTTCACTTCTTTCTTTTCCTCTTTATTTTTAATCCAGGTTTTGGGCCGCGGTCACTGGCAGATTTGGGATAGAGCTCTATAAGTCGAGGAGAACTTAAGGTCGCAGCCTAAAAAGACAAATTGGATTAAGCCTGTATTGGATTAACGAAGAGACGACAAACAAGAAAAGCTGGCTGTGATCACAGGGTTTAATATATTTTTGTTCCTCCCCCATCTCTCTCTCTCTCCCCCTCTTTCTCTCTTGCTCTTTCTCTCTCCTCCTATCAGCTCTCTCTCTCTCCCTTTCGTTTTCTCTCCTCTTTTGAGCTTTCCCTCTCTCACTTTCTCTCTCTCTCTATCCTCCTTTCAGCTCTCTCTACCCCACTCTCTCTTTCTCCTTTCCCCTCTCTCTCCTTGTATGTCTGATTGCATAGGCTTAAGTGAGACTGGCTTATTAAAATCAGACTTAATTTGTGATGCTTCTCTCTTGGGATAACTAATCTAACACAAACAGGGAAATGCACAACCGATGGTCAAAATGTGTGTTTTGTGTTCACAATTTGGAGTTTAAACAAACATTTTAAAATGACATGCACAAAAATAACAAATTTGTATGTTGACTTATATGTTATTGTTTTCTACTACACACCTATATTGAAGGGTATTCCACAATATGGCATTAATCTGTTTTATTTGTCTTGTACTTATTCAGATGTTTTTGATAAACATTACTTGCAAAACAAAGCATGCATTTATAGCCTGAGCAGAGTCACCAATTCACAGATGTAACTTGGCCTGGTGGCATTCCCTACTTGTCTCCATACAGATGAATAAACATAAAACAATATTGTGGAACATTACAGACAATGCAATAACATTTCAGTGAAGGTAAGTGCGGAGGGCAGAATCTCTTAGCCTGATTCATCAGCCAGTTTCACTTTGTGGAAACCATCTGACCTCGCAGCATTAGAATTTGTTTGTTCGACAGTAGGCAGGTACTTTTTTATTTAACTAATGGCTGCTATTTGGTCATGTTGTATGTAATGTGCCCTATTCCCAAATCCTGTAGGAAGAAGGGCAATAACGTTTTTTTCCCTTGATAAAACTCACCAAACATTCGCTTTGTTCCTGCTTTAAATCCTCAATCTCAGGAATCGTTGCCAACACAGAATGTATGGCTCTTCGCTGATTGGTTTGTGCCCGGACTCACACTTCCGAGGTTTTTGCAAACTGTGTAGTGTATTCTGATTCCTGACCTAGTTGCTGGAGAGAAATGAAATTGAGCGGTGGTGCCAGCCTAGTCTAAAAGCCTCCACCAGCACCTTCAAAAAGAAAAACATGAAATGAAACATTTATATTTCACATGTTCACATGTAATATAACATGAATTATTGTCAGACTCAGAATAAACTACAAATCAAGCAATATGAGTAATTTGAACATATCTATCAACATATACTGTTTTTTGTATGTTTATTGGAAAAAGCTTGAAAAGTGACACATTTTACCAGTGGATGTTTTGGTTTGTTTGCACTGTTTTCTCTACATCACTGTTTACGAATGGCTCTTTGGAGTGTTCTAAAGATGTTGTCATTTACATTTTGATGAAGTTTTCAGACGAGGTTTTGATCTGGTGCCAGGTGACAGCAGAAGTGTCTGAAGAGGGTCTCACTCAATCATTCAAATGAAAATGGAAGTTGTTGATGCGAAGTACTTGATATTTTCTCACACAGTTGAAGATGAACTTGCACCTGCCCGTAAGCACAAACCTATGGGGAAATATTGCATAGTTTAACACACTAAAGTTAGGACATTAATTTGCGTGGTATGTTTCACATTTACATTCACATTAAAGGTGCACTATGTAACTTTTCTGATGTGTAATTGAACTAAATACATAATAGTTACATTTATACACTTTATGGGATATTAATTGTGTAGTTAAAGTCAGGTTTGTTTTCTCTTCATCCCTTTGCTCCGCTATTAGTGCATTTGTGTGCATTTCTCTAATGGACCTATGGCACATCACATCAGTTTTGTTTTATGGAAAACTGGGATGATGTAAAGGGCTGAGCTGAGGCTGAATCATACTACTAACCATAAGGAGGGTTTGAATAAGACCTGGGAGAAATCATTAGCTTGATTCATCAGCCGGTTTTACTTCGTGGAAACTGTCTGACCGGGCAGCTTTAGAATTTGTTCAATCGACAGTAGGCTGGTACTATTTAACCAATCGCTGCTATTTGGTCGTGACGTATGTAATGCGGCTCTAATGGGGCTAACTGATATATTAAGCTTTTCCCAAATCCTGTAGGAAGAAGGACAATAACGTCTTTCTCCCTTGATAAAATTCACCAAAACACCAAAATCACTTTAAATCCTCAATCTCGGGAATCGTTGCCAACACAGAATGTATGGCTTCGTCTACATCCATCTCGACCGCTTTGTTTACTGTTGTGCTGTACCACAAAAGCGACCCAGTCATGGCTTCACAGCTCTTTGCTGATTAGCCAGTGCACGGTCTACAACTTCCAGGGTTCTTGCAAATCGTCTAGTGTATTCTGATTCCTGACCTAGTTGCTGGAAAGAAATAAAATTGAGCAAAGGCATCAGGTTGCACTAAGAAATCATTTCATCACTCAAACATGCATGGATGACATGTAAAAAAAAAAGACATATAAATTGCAGTCCAAGCAATAATATCTTCGTGGACACAAACATGAAGTGGGTCCCCAACCAGAAAAGTTACATAATGCACCTTTAAGTAAAAGACATTGCTGTGTAGCTGCAGTATCCCAGGGCTACAGGTTAACATCACAACATCTTAGTTTAAAACTGAGGTGAATGGATTATAACATTACAGTAGATGTTTCTTTAATTTTTCTTTCATTGTTTTAATTAGCCTATTGACAATATATTATCATTTAGAATCTACAAAACAACAATCGTGATATTATCTATTTTTCAGTCAATCTCCCACTTCTGCCTTTCACCATATTTGACATTTCATGACATTTTCAATTGTATTTAACACTGTTCAATAATCCTCAAACTAAACAATAAAACCTAAAACAACCAGTCCTTACACATACACTTCATATAGGAAGACCAAGGCTAGTTTGTGGAGCCACTTCTATGGAAATAAAGATATAGGGTTCAGCATTTGTGGATCATAAATTTGGTTCTTTCAAAAATAGTGAATCTTGAGTTATTGATACTTCACCCTGGAAGTGTTCTACATGTATGTCTGTGATGGGAATGTTCATCGGTTACCATGGTGACACAATGTAGGCTACACATTACCAAACACAGCCCAACAAGTTTTAAGATAGTCTGAAAACCCAAGAAAAAAACACAAAATGGATTTAACCAGTACATTTGCTGCTTGTGGTTCTTACGATTAATGAAAGCGTTCGTGGTCCTGTTTAGGTTTAATCTCTGTGCAGTACTTCAGAAACTGCTTTGTTTGTAAAATGTGCTATATAAATAAAATGGATTTGGGTTTGATTTTCAACAAAAAGGTGAAAGTGACAAACTGAAAAACACAGTATGGTATTAAACCTTTTTATCTTCATGGAAACTAAACCAAGCCAAGTTACAGGTCAGATTTAGAAACTCCTCATCAGATTTTTTTTTATTTTTTTTATTTTTTTTGAGCTATAAAACCATCTGTTATTGAAAAAATCCAAGGCTGTTTAATGTCATACTGTGGAACATTCCCAGCAGAGCAATTACATATGCCCATAAAAAAAAATACATAGTGTACCTTTAAAGTCTAACTTGCGTAACTGAGCTTCAGACAGAGCAGAGCCTACAGTTAGCATCACACAATGCTGATGACATCAGATGCAAAGTATCCATATAGCCCCCTGCCCTCCATATGAAATTATGACATCATTAAATTCTGAAACGTGACTGTAACGTGTACACAAACCTATATTGAGTTACTCTTCTTATTTAGGTGCAGTAGTAAAAATACATTGATGCAGTGACAGTGACTTGTGTGTTTGTATGATAAGATTTGGGAGAGGTTTGGATCGATACGTAATCCTGTCCACAGGCTTATCCCAGGACCACTCTGTCTCTCTCTGTTGGCCTCCTGCTTTGTTACTGCACCACATTGATTAGCTCCAGAGTTAAAACCATCAAATACATTAAACGTGCCCAACAAACCTGATTGAGATAAGGCAGAAGCTAATATTTTTATGAAGCTGTCTTTTTACACGCTATTTTAAAGATTTACTTCAGCCTTAAATTACATTTATCAGTAAGAATCAATGGCGATTACTGCAAAAAGAGAGTATTGATGTGTTTCAGCTTTCTCTTAGGTGCAATTCTGAGGACTTTTGACCTTTCAGAAGATGTAATATTTACTTCTGGGTTGTATGGCACCGGTCCTGCATTTTCATCATTCTGTAACCTATGTTTAAAATATTTTTACATTTGTAATAATTTTGATCAGGTTAAAAGTGCACTATGTAACTTTTTCTGGTGAAGGGTCTGATGTTTAGATGTTCCACAGTGTGGGTGTTTATAGGCTGCAGAGTGATACAAATCCAGCACCATTGCCATGACAAATAACAACAAATATCATTTAAATGGGAAAAATGCTATGAATATTTAAAGACTAGCTCATTTTTATATGGACACCCTAGTATGTTAATACTTGACCTAGAATGTTCCATAGTATGGCATTAAATATATCCATCTCCATGAAGACTACAAAGTGGTGCCACCAGGTCAAGTTGCTAGTCAGATGCTCAGAACAATGCATACTGAATGCATATTTTGTATGTATTTCAGGGCAATAAAATACACAATAAAAGAAATGTTAGATCATTTTAGGACTTGCATAATTACATCTCCATGAAGACCAGCAGATACATGCAATGGAAAAAAAAAAAAGAACAGCGCACCTTTTAAATATATAGCTTTATTTTTTTTGTTTTTACTTGAGTTTATGCCATAGCCTTCATAATATATTTGAACATAATGAAACATTTATGTCAGATGCCCTACCTGTCTTTACCAGCTACTACTACTTTCTCCTCCAATAAAAGCACATCTGTATGTGCTGAGGCTCAACCTGCCAAATGGTAGGAGGGCGAAAGCTTAACCCACTACGCCTTTCTCACCTCTCTGTTTAATCTCAGATAAGTCCTTAATATGGTACAAGTTCATCGTTTAGTCCTGTGTAACTTGTGTCTGAGCCTAAGCTTAAGCCGTGGTTTAGTGTCATAGATTTACATAAAAGGCTGGACTCGGTCTGGATCAAGTCTTCCTCTGGTTTAGTTTAATCCTGGATCACCACCATAATCCTGGGTTAGTTTAGTATTGACAGTCTAAGCACCTGGGGTTAACTTTTTATGATTTGAGGAGGTTTTGTCCACATTTGTGATTTTATTTCATTGTGTGTGTGTGTGTGTGTTGTTGTTGCTGTTGTTGTTGTACCTGCCTTTAAAATGCACATGACAGGTTCAAGTACTTTTTCCACAAAAACTTAGTTAAAATAAATACATAACAGATTTTACAAAAATAATTTCTAGTTTTGTTTTTAAATTTACTTCCTTGTTAGACATGGAAAACAGATATTGACATACATAGAGGTAATTCCTGTTCTTTTACATAACAACCGCAATGTTAAGAAGGCAAAAGCCAAAAGTTATTGTTAGATGTGTTTAATCTGTAAGAAAAATGCTTGTGCGCAAATTGTTTCTTCATTTTGGATGGAATTTTATGTGTTAATAATACAGATGGGGGATTCCGTTTCAGAAATCACACCTACTTCTGTTTTTTTGTTACTTTTATTCTCTTTTTTTCCCCAAACACTGGTGATTAAGTCCTGTAAAACTATGATGAATATTTACTACAGGTACTATCCCAATAAACCAAGTCATAACTGGAAAAGCCTGTATACACTTTGCACGGTAACATTTCTGGTGAAGGGACCTTTATTGACTCTGTGGCAGGCAAACAGAATCTCTATAAAGTCTATGCAAATGTTACTGCCTTGTCTGGAATATTCCACAGCGTGCCTTTAAAGTGATCTATAGCATTCAATACATTATCAGTATTTCATTGGTCAAAAGTGTAGAAATGGTGATAGAAATTATTAAAAAGAAAATAACAAATATTACAATTTCAGATCAATAATTCAGTACAAGCAGTTAATGTTTAAAAATATAACATAGCCTAAAATATAATTTTGTCTCTTACTGCCCTCTGAAGTGTGAAAGATTGTCACTGTTACTAAAAACCCTTCTTCGTATATTACAATAATTTAGTTTGAGTATTTGAGCACATTCTTTCTAATAATGCACCATTTAGTCTAGTGTTATGTAACAGAAAACACATTACATTTTCTTAATTTGTATTGGAGCTTTTTTCTAACTTCCTTTTTTACTCTATATCTTTTGTATCTGAAAACTGGTCGCATTTATGTATATTATTAAATACTTTATTACTTACAGAGGAAAAACTTGTATTTGTTTTCCACAATCCGTGTATTCTCTGTAGAGCTTCTGAAATTCTCGACAAAGCTGCTTCACACATGTAAGAACTCATTTAGGGCTCATTTGTCAGCCCATAAAAGATATAGTGTACGCTACAAAAAATGCTACTACCTCGAATGGCATGAAGTCACTATATTAGTCTGGTCTTTACTAGATTTATTTAGTTTTAATTGTTTTCTGTATGGTCAGCAAAATACATCAAACCAAATCATATCAAAATGCACAAATTAAAGGTTGTATATTACACAAAATGGATTCTCATGAACTTTAAGCCATGTTGCCTCATCAAAAATATACCCAGAGTTGTGTTTTGTTTCATTCACACATATTTCTGTCTTTGTCTGTGTCCGTGTACATCAACAAAGCTCAAAATGCTCTGTTCCGTCTTGTGATATCATGTAGAGGTATTTTTCAAGATTAACAGACAATTTTTAGCTTTTGTTCAGTAGAGGTAGGGCAGAAATCGTCCAGATTATTCTAGTGAAGGTGTATGGAGTTTCAAACACAGCGGAGCACTTCCTGTATTACCACAGACATCGCAAGGTAGAACAGAGGTTTGTTTTTGTTTGAGAGAAAACTCAAAATAAATTTCCAGGGTGTGTGTTAAAGATGCAGTTTGTATTCTTTGGTGAAGGGTACACCACAATAAATCTAAAAATAAATGTAATTTCTTTGCCTGGAATGTTCCCCAGAATGGCATTAAACTTATTTATCTCCATCAGAATAATAAAGTGATGTCAGAAGACCAAGTTTCAGGTCAGATCTGTGGAGTGGTGACCCCTTTTTCGGTAAGAATGCATTTTTTCAAGATTTTTTTTTTTGTATTTAAATAAATGCAAAATATAGAGCACTACCTTCAGACCCTCCACCAGAAAAGTTACATAGTGCACCTTTAAATGTGTGAACGGAGCAAAACACAACTTTGAGTAGGTTTTTGATGAGAAAACAACATTATAACGTGTACAGAGAACAGCCTAATATGGACCCTTTAAAGCTTTATTTTCACTTTTTCCCCTATAATTGTTGTCAAAGTCTTTTTGCCTCTAGCGTATTTTTCATTTCTTGGGCGCGTTTCGGTGCATTCCTGCCCCTCTGCCAGCGCTCTCATGGCGACGGTTCGATTCTTTGTTCCCGACGTGAATGAGTTTTAACGCCGTGGCCCAGAGGCACGACGGCAGACACACACAGTCTATAATCCTAAAGGGATTAAGGAGCACCCCCACCCAACTCCTTCTGCTCCTGCAAATCTGGTGGGGGCACATTTTAGCGAGAGGCTTTCAGGCCTAAAAGATGTGGATGTGAGAATTTTATGAGACCAAAGCCAAGGCGGAAGTTACTAGATTTTTTTTTTTTAGAGTGAAAGTAAATTGTACTATACACTGCAAAAATAGTTAAGATAGATTTAATTTATAAATTACATTACATTTACAAATGTAATAGCTATCAAAATGTTTTAGTCACTGTGAGAATTTTATAAGGCCAAACTCAAGACAGAAGAGGTTATTTGGATTTTTTTTTTTACAGTAAAAGTAAATTGTACTATACACTGCAAAAATAGTTAAGATATTATTTTGTCTTGAAGTTTATCAAAGCAACAATATATCCTTTTGTAAAATATTAACAGTGACAATCTGTTGTAAAGCTAAAATATGTTAGATTGGTTACAAGAATTTTGTAAAGTAAATTGTACTGTACACTACAAAAAAACAGTATGACCATAATAACTTTCTACATTAGATAATTAAGTTGCAATACACCACAAATTACAATTCATGTGTTTGTTTTCGTTTTAACTTTGAGTACCTTTATTTTGAGCAGATCCTCTTTTTACTTATGCAGAAACGTCTTAAAGCAACACTGCGTAACTTTCTGAAGGTGGCACGTTATCTGCATGGAAACAGAAAGTTAAAATCACAATTTGCATGGAGATAGATACGTTTTATGGCCGATACGGTGAATTAAAAGTAAAATACTGAACTGAATCAGAGTTGACGGAAACTTTACATGGAACCGAGTTAAATTTTGTGTTGTTTATTTTGCTCTGGCTCTGAATAAGGTTTATTTATGCATGTTTTTTTCATTTGAGTGTGCAAACTGCCCACCAAAGTTTTGTAATAGTACGAGTAACACAATAAGAGAAGATCTATTAGAAGAACAAATAAAAGAGCTCCTATATTATTTTTAAATGACTTTGCTATAAGTTTGTCTCTGGATCAAGTAGCACCCCTGCCCCCTAAAGTTTTGTATCATGGGAGTTGTTTTGTTTTGCATATAGATCAGTATCCAGTCAAATTGCCTTCATGTGACTGGCAGCTATTGCTTTTAGCTTTATTTAAATTGCTTCCTGCAGAAAAATCAGGATATTATTAAACTTTTGGTATACTTCCTTCACAGACTTGCATTAGTTGTGGTGTGCTGTTATCTGAATTGTCTCTCCTCCCTCTCATCTTCACTGTTTGTGTTCCTAATGAGGGGGGCGGGACTGCAGGACTTTGATTGACAGCGACGTGCCCCCAGCTCTCCGCCGCACTCTCCATGACGAGCAGCGCAAACTCTGGTCTTGTAAACACTCCATCAAACAGAAAAGGCAATAATTTTTTCATTACATAGCTAAATTTCTATTATGTTTTTGTTGGAGGGTCTGAAACTATTTATATCTCCACTATTTTTTTGTTTGTTTCGCAGAAAATGTATTTCCATCGAGACAAGCATGACTCCAACAAACCATGTGTTTTTGAAAGTAAAGTCAACTGTAATAGAATAAATGAAAGATATGTCTGTGAAACACTTGAGGCAAAATTGACATTTCCATGAACGAAGCAGGTGACAGACCTCCACCAGAAAAGTTTCATAGTGCAGCTTTAATAGAGAGATTTACATATTTCATCAGTGCATCATGTCGCTTACGAAATTATTATTGTACAAACTATGAGTGTAACGATATCCAAGTCTCATGATACGATCACGTCACGGTATGAACATCACAGTACGATATTTATTGCGATATCGTGGGAAAGCTCACAATTAGGGATGTAATGATATCCAAATCTCTCGGGACAATATTTTCGCAATATACATCTCACGGTACAATATTTATCACGATATTATGTGGAGGCTAAACAGCTAAAATTGTTAATATGCTCTTAAAATACCTTGATAAGACTTAATCCAAAGAACTAAAGACTTAAAAGTGCTTAGAACTGTTATTTCTTCTTGGAGTCTACATTGAAATGGAGCAAAGGATCATGGTCCATACAGTTCCCTCTGTCTTTTTTTAAGCTATTGCTGCACCATAACTCTTAATTTAAACAAAGAGACTTGTAATTCGATATATTGTGATGGTCCATGATATTATTGTGAGAATTTTGACGATATGATATCATATTTCAATTATTGTTACATCCCTAGTAAAAATGTAAATTAAACATTCTTTGTTTTTAATGTTGTTCTGCATTAATCCAGATTTATCTTTGGTTTAGAAACAATTCTAGATAAAATTTTAGGTTTTTAAGGTTCTATTATAGTCCTGGCTTAATTGCTTTGTCATGCATTAGATATAAGATCCAGATCAATAATTAATTATTTCCTATATGCTAATTTAAAGAGCCCATATGATTCTATTTTCTGATCTATGTTATAATGTTATTTCGTCATCACAAACAAACTTGGAGTTGTGTTTTGTTTCATTCACACATGTTTAACATACAAATCTTGCACGTTTAAGCTGTGATCTTCTCTCAAACAGAAAACACTTCCACCTTGTGATGTCAAGTGTTAATACAGGAAGTGTTCCACTGTGATTTTAAACTCCATGCACCTTCACTAGAATCACTTGGATAATTTCCACCCCTGAATTACCAATATCTACTGAATTAAAGGTAAAAAGTAGTGGTTAACTTCAAAACTACCACTTCATGACATCACAAGTTGGAATAGAGCATTTTGAGTTTTTAAGACTAATAATGCAGGTTACTCAGACATGTGAATGAAACAAAACACAATTACAGGTATGTTTTTGATGAGGTAACAACGTTATAACATGGCTAAAAGTCAAATTTGCAACATTTTAAGATTCTTTATTCAGAATTAAAGTTTAGTAATTTAATCCTAGTTTACATTTAATTCTGGTATAACCTTGGTCTTGTGTTCCTAAACAGCACTTTTGATTACATCTTCATTGTCTTCACATTTAAAACACCTTTTGTTCATATCAGATAAATACTGTTTTACCGTTCATTCAATAAGATACATCTCTAAATTTAAAATAACTTAAACGAACCTGTTGTGTATCACTGTTGTTCAAGAAAAATGAGTGGTTTAATCATCTGTAGTGTTACATAACTGCTCTCCTCTCTCTCTTCTTTTTCCCAGGCTCCTCTGTCAGAGCTGATCCCAGGATTAGGCTCTTACTTTGGGTTTAGTTTGAGTGAAACCCCGGGCCAGTTTGGATTACCAGAGAGACTGCAGCACCATTTACATTTTAGCTCTTTGTACACGTAAATGCTCCCCAGAGTGAAAAGATTTGAGTTAAGAAAGTTGTAGCCGAGTTTAAAAAGAATTTGTTGCTATACAAGAAATACAAGGATGTTATAATGACTGTTTGGTAAATGTTTTGGGTGTTTAGCCTTACTCTAAATCACCACCGGTACACTCTTAACCTATTTATTTTATCCACATTGTATTGCACATAATAGTTATAGCTACTTACATATAATACACATAAAGGTGCAGTATGCTCGTAGTATTTTCTTTACACCTTTTTTGTATTTTAACTATTCAAAGCATTTCTAATTTTCCAGTTAGATTTAAATCAGTTTTAAGTTATTTACCTTGATTTTGATTCAATATTTTTACTCTCTGGCGCTCTTCAACTGTGCACTGCGACACACATATCTGCACATTTTGGGACATATAAAGGTTCTCTTATCTTATTTTCCTCCTTTTTTTCCTTAAAGATGTGCATTTTTGTAACAACTATTTTTTTTTTTTTTTTTTTTTTAATTGAACAAATACTTTTAAGACGTTTAAGTTGACATTAAGGTACATTTAGTTATTTATATTTTACAGATTTTAAAGTGTTTTTGTCTTTAGATCAGCGACCAGTGCAAAAATAACAATGCGTATTTGACTTATATGTCAACCAAAATACAGTAAATGCATTTAACATCATTTCATGACAGCCTTAAGGAAAAACACGATAAACCTATTTACATTGCAAATATAGGCCACCGCACGTGGAAAAAAAATCTAACAAACTTCCACTAGCTGCAGGCCTACGTAAAAAGTTAATAGAGGAAAGAAAAGGATTATGCAAATAAAATCACTTTGTTAGACAATGTGCCACTAATTACTAACATCTGAATTATTTAACGTTTAGAGCGTTTTAGAGAAATCGATTGCGTATTTTAACGAATATAAGATAAATGTTGGTTTTGCTGATTGACACAAACTTCTCGATCCAAACTTTACCTTGAGCCGAGGCACTTCCAAAAGGAGGCGGGGTTAGAGCCTGAGCTCCTGCTGATTGGTTGCACTTAGAAATAGAGCAACGTGATTGGCCGTTGCTCGAAGAAGCCCTGCGCTTTCCACTTGGCCTCTTTAGACACAGAGGACAAGAATCAATTCCTTCATCCTACTACGGCGAAAGTCACGTTTTTCTGGCGCTGCGCAAAAGTGAACTGCGTCATTTCTGGACGGGACCGTGCGTAAAATTAATCCATGTGGATTTTTCTCTATTTGGGAGAATTGAAACAGGATTTAAAGGACTCGTCACAGGTAAGAAATGCATCCAACTTTTTTTAGACAAACTTTTCAGATAAAACGGGTAATCTTTTTCAGCAAAATAAGAAGACTATAAAATAAGATTATACATATTACGAGTAGGCAACATATAACTTCGGCCTAGAGATACTTAAACAGTGTGTGTGAACAATTTGTGAGTTTGTAATACTTTGTTTCCATGGCTCTTATTTTGCGTTCACTTCCCGAAAAACATTTATGGAATGCAAAAAAAGCAGATAGCTCAAATATAATTTTCTGACGTTTTTAAATATTATTTTTATCTATCTATTTATTTATTTTTACATATTTTACTTGTGTAGAGTCGTGGCTGAATTTTCGGGCCAGTTTGACCTGTATACGGCCCTGGCACTGAAATTACGCACGATATTATTTTTGTTTGTAAAGTATCAATAAATTATTATCCGTGAAATATAAATAAGTTCATTATTTGAGACATGTTGTTTGTCATTTTGAGTGTAATGCCAAACAATGCCATGCATCAAACGGGTAATACAAAGCAATGGAGAAAATGCGCACACCTTAACTGCGTGATGTGCAGCGTAACTTTTCATCACTGAAAAATGTATCTAAAATGACACATTTGAGACAACATCCGCGCCTTTTCAGCTCGACGTCTTCATTAGCTTACATTATTGATCAAATGCAAAAACACAGTAACATCTTGCGTAAAAATGTGGCACAATTAAGGCCAATGCAACTGCAAAAAAGACATGTCTTCTCCTACTAAAACATATCATAATACGCGAAATAATGTATCTTACGTAAACTAGGCCTGTATATTTGAATACTTTTGCGTAATTATCTCAACTATTACCACAAACAAGCCAAACTCGCGGTGGCGGTTTCACTATCCGACTTTTACAAATGAGTGAATTGAGTTCATGAATAGTTTGTTGATATTACGCATTCTTCTACTCTTGTATCCGTCCGAATCTAAACTAATCTAGTGATTGTCCTCCTCACTTTGCATAATGCTAACAGATAACCAAACTATTGTCATGGGAAGCGCTGATAAGGCCGGCTCCGCTAATTGTCTGAATGCGCATGGTAATGGGGTTGATTTGTGCGCAGTTTGTGGCGCATTTCCTTTTCAACAAACTCACATTAAGACCAAATTACTGCATTCGGTTTTGACTGCAAAGACAATGGAAGTCTATGGGAGCCCTATCTAAATACATTGTCTCCGTCCTAACGCATTAACAGCGGGGAGTTGTTGGACTTACTAACGCAGCCTGACCACGTTAAGTTTTAGTTTACATTGTCACAGTTAGCGGCAGTTGGGACGTGCGAAACAGACAATAGCTCATTCTCCTGCAAAGTTAATTACATTTCAACTATAGGTCGACAGTAAATAGGCCTATACAATAATAAAGTAATTAAGAAAGTTTTATCATGTTTTGAGTAAATTTCAGTTGACAGGTAAAATGATCTACACTGGAACAAGACTTTTTGTACTTCAAAAAATATGGAAATACACCAATTCTGCGCTTAAAAGAGAAACAAAATCTAATGTTGCTTGAATTAAGAAAAACACACTTCAAGTTGAACCTACTCAAATAAAGTAAAATATTCTTAATTGAAGTCATTTTAATGTACATATACGGCTTTTTGCAGTGTGCTGTGTCTACTCAGAACTCTCCTTTTAACTGCTTTTGAATGTATTTTATTTTTGAAAACACTGCAGGCAAAATATAGGCTACAGCACATTCACATTATAAAAATATGATAATCAACTAACGGCTAATATAGGCCTAATATATAGGCCTAACTATATTTATAATCTTATTATAACTCCTAAACACATAATAAACGTAAGTGAAGTAAAGTGAAACTCAGCTGAAAAAAAAAACAAAAAAAAAAAACACGTTTCTAGCCTATGGTTCATAAATTAATTATAGGTTGAATTTTATGGAAAGTGCTTAAATTAATATTAAGTCTCCACACTGTCTTTTCATAAATAGAATTAACCATATATTTATTAAAACAAAACATAAAACATATTCTTAATTTTTTTTTTTTTTTTTTTCGTGGACATTATTTAAGATATATTGTGTAAAGTATAGATTATAGAGTAAATATGCAGTTATTACAAAAGTGCAGAGACAGTATTTTGTGATTGAATCAGAAAACATAAAGATTCCATTTCAACTGGGTGAGCTAAAGTAGGACGTCCCAGATTAACAGGTCTGACGTGTGTTTGGCTCTCACTGTATAAATACCAAACGCCTTTTCTAATTCTACTTTTTGTTCTGACCGTATTTATTGTGCAAGTTACAATTATTCTGTCATCACAACTTTTTATGCATTCTCACAATATTGTCACAAAATGTCTATTCAGTCTTCAGTTTTCCCTACTTCTCATTATTATTCACAGTTGCGCAAGCTGTCAGTTATCAGGGCAGGTGTCATATGTTAATCTTGGCTTGTACATTCAAAGTGTATTGCTCATTTCAACTTTCATTTTTAATTCAAGTCAGTACTGCTTTTTTGTTTGAAGTTTATGGACAATCAATGAATGCCTCCAATTATCATAGTTTTAAGGATAATGTTCAATCAGACTTTAATGAAACAGTGATGGGAAGAATACTTTGAAAATGTATTTAGTTACAGAATACAGAATACTGGCATTGACATATATTTTGTAATGTGTTCCGATACATGGTCCAATCAGAGTACTGTATTCTGAATACTTAGAATACTTTTACACTGAGTTGCATTTAAATTGTAGTGTCAAATCACAACAGACTAATATCAGCTTTATATTTATTTACATGATCAAATACCGTAATGTATTCTTTGATTTTTAGAAAAGTAACTGTACCAGAATATTACTTAAAATTTGTATTCATAGTATGTATTCTCAGTACATGTATTCAGTTACTTTCCAACATTGGCAACAAATTATTCTATATAACCATTAAAGGCTAAAGTAAGATTCATATTCTTGATTATTTTATTTTATTTTTATTTTTTTTAGCTCAATCTAATAAGATATCTTGTTAATTACTGAATATTAACACAATAATAGTTGACCGATTGATGTCTCTTATCTGAAGGGTCCAGGCAAACAAAGATACTTAAAAAAGGTAAACAGGTGTGATCCTTTTGGCTCTGATGCATTCATTGTCATGACTGATTAAGATGGTGTTATTAAACCTGCAATATGAAATCCCCAAAGATCGCCTTAGGATATGCTCTAAATAACATTACCTGTTCCCATCAAAGACTATTAAATGATATGTATTTTATATCCTCACTGAGGCCAATATACGTGGCACAAAATACTCGAGAAAATAAGTCGATGCGATACACAGAGCTAGATTTAAAGACTGATTTAGTTTTCACGTTTACATGTTATTGTTATAAGGTTTTTAGTTTCTGTATATTAGTGGTTAAGTTTTTGCTCAAGAACTAGAGGCCAGCCAGTTTGAATCCACTGTGTTATTGTGGGCCTATTTGACAGGTCAGCATGTCAAATTGTACGGTTGAATCATTTTGGCCTAGTAAATGCAAGGTAGATAGAGTCATATTAACTTTGTAGATGTTTTTTTTTTTTTTTTTTGCAGTATATGTAACCATGTTTCGCTTCCTGTTTGAACAGGAGTCCCTCTGGCCCTCCTGTCCCCCCTCCTCGGCAGCTGTCCTTCTTGCACCATGATGTCCTATCTGAAGCAGAGCCCCTATGGAATGGCTGGGCTGGGCCTGGGCAGCGCTGTGGACCTGCTGCACCCCACTGTGGGATATCCAAGTACGTAAACAAAACATACTGACCAATAGAAGTCAAAAGCAGGTGCATCGGACTGGGGGGGGCAACACATGGAGGGGCCCCTCACAAAGTCTGTAATGGACATTTTTCATTGGGGCCCACCAAGATGATATGTGCCCAGAATTTGATGCTATAGCTTTGGTCAAAAGTACTCTAGTACTGGAAGCGAGATTCTCATGCATTTCCCTGTTATGAAATACACACACAATATTGACATACATGTTGGATAGAGTCATACTCATGACCATAAAAATATAAATTTGTAAAAAGTTGGATCTTTTTTCTTTTTTTTTTTTTAATGTTTTATAGAATTTGAATATAATCACTCAGTGGACAGCCTATCCGATAGCTCATTAGCTATTCTGATGGTTGGTCTGCCATTTGCTTGGCTCTATGGAGATCTTATTACTTTGCCTAGGGTGTCAATTTCAGTTTTTTATGTTGCAAAAAGTACATAGAAAATCATGCATTTGTACTCTGAGCAGGGTTGTCTCTCCACAGATCTTATATAGGGCACTTTTAAGTACATGGGTAAAAAAAGGAATTTTTACCTCTAGAACTAGAAGTCACTGCCTGTTATTGGGCTCCATAACTGGCGCTGTTGTCTGTACTAATTATGGATATTCAGCTAATGTACTCTACCCAGACAATAGAGTAATGTGTATATTTACACCATATATAAATATTATTTCTCTTCCAACAATGGACCCAGTTGTTTATAGTGCTTCATAACTTTGTTCACAGCAAATCCTCGTAAGCAGCGGCGTGAGCGGACCACCTTCACGCGCACTCAGTTGGACATCTTGGAGTCTCTGTTCGCTAAAACCAGATACCCTGACATCTTCATGAGAGAAGAGGTGGCTCTGAAGATCAACCTGCCTGAGTCCAGAGTCCAGGTAACACTAAGACTGTGTAAATGTGTATACAGATCTATCATCTCTCCATTTGGCCCGATTGCCTTGTTGAGTAGTGGTTCAGAGCCACAGAGCAGCACTGTATCTGGGTTGGAGCCAGTGTCTTCACTTTTCATCTAATAACTGTCTGGACGTTTCGGTTTTCATCCCATACTGATAAATGTGAATCAATTCAGAGTGCTACACATTTCCATCTTTCAATTCCCCCCTTCGCAACTCAGAACATTGAGACTGAATCCAGTGTCTTTGCACAGAATAGTAAAGGACCTTTTTATACCAGATGCCCTACTTGGGTAACACGAGAATGTATTATACAGTTTCTAACCTTTATTCCTTTTTTTTCTTCAGGTTTGGTTCAAAAACAGACGAGCAAAATGTCGCCAGCAGCAACAGAGCAACAACACAAATACCAACAATACGGCTACTCCTAACAATACCAGCACCTCCAAAGTGAAACCTCTGAAGAAGAAACCATCTCCAATCCGTGAGAGCAGCGGATCTGAGAGCGGCGGACATTTCACCCCTCCCTCCACCAACTCTTCTTCTACCCCTCCCTTGCCCCCCTCGATTTCTTCTTCTATGTCCTCCAGCGCATGCCCACCTGGTTTGATGAATGCCTCTACCTCTGTCACCGCTCCAGTGTCTTCCATTTGGAGTCCCGCGCCCATTTCGCCAGCGCTAGCCCCGGTTAGCATGCCCGATCCGGTTGCTAACGGTAGCGCGTCTTGCATGCAACGTTCAGCCGCTAGCGTTGGATCCACGACTGCGACATCCTACCCGGTTTCTTACAGTCAAACGGTAGCAGCTTATAGCCATCACCAGGGTTATCCCACAGCAACCTCAGGGTCCTATTTTGGAGATTGTGGGTCGTACCTACCCATGCATTCACAACACCACATGGCGAACTCGGCGATGTCCGGTCATCATCATATTGGACATACCGGGCACCCCCATTCGCACCATCACCCTCATGCAGCCTCCCACCACCAGGCGTACTACAGCTCCACGGACTGTTTGGACTACAAAGATCAAGCATGGAAACTCAACTTCAACGCATCCGAGTGTTTGGACTACAAAGACCAGGCGGCATGGCGGTTTCAAGTGCTGTGACCACTTCCTGTTAGTACAGACTGCATTCAAAGTTATGATACCGACTTGAGTACTGTGAAGACTTGGGGTGAAGAGGCTGCTTACGTGATTATGGAATTCAAAGGTGGATGACTGATACTTTGCAGAGAAGTCACGCTGGGGGTGTTCTGATCTACATGTACTTCTAATGCTGGAATGATTAGGGGTTACCATGGTAACGAATGCAAATATTAGCAAACACTGCCAGAAACGTTTTAAGGTAGTCTGAAAACTCCAGAAAAAGTCAAATTGATTTAAACAACACATTTTATAAGCCGTGATCAATACAAGCATTCATGGTCCTGTTCAGGTGTTAATTTTCAACAAAAAGGTCAGAGAAACTAACTGAAAAAACTCTTGGCCAGTGACAGACCTGTTTAAGTGGACAAATCATCTCACCATGTTCCAAACAAGTCAGCTCTTTCTGGTCAGATTGTGTTCAAATAAAGCTCAGAGTAAAGTTCAAAGTTGCTTCTAACAGAGTAGTGCTTTCAGTTAGCTTCACACCCCCAGAGAATATTGATGACATCAGCTGCAAAGTATCAATAATATAATATAACATTAAGATTAAAATTGGATCTTACATACATTGTTGTTTCTCTTCCAGGCAAATAGCTGTAATCCCATAATATATGAAGCTCAGATGCACAGGCATGAAACAGGTATTCTAATTCTGGGGTAATTTGCTAATCTAAACCATGCATTCTTTTGACCCAACAAACTTCTAATTCACCAAGCAAAGCCTGCAAAATATAACTTGGTTCAACGCTTAACTGATAAAAATAACAGCAGAAATTAGCAACTTTTAGCATGCAGCCAAAAACTGCTAATAAAAGTTATTATGACGTTCTCTACCCATGGCACTGACAGTACACGCATCTATTGATTGTCTATGATTTTGTTCTGTTTTCATGATATAAGTGATTTCTCAAATGGAGATTGGACTAATATTAAAGACATTTTAAAATATATATTGAGGCACAAAAAGGATATTTTTCTACTTTTACAACTGTTATTTCGTACATTTTGGACATGCATCTTTGGAGTTTGAGTGGACAATTACTCCTTGAACAAAAAAGCAATGGACTTTTCCTTCAATAATTCCTATTAAAGCTATTGAGATTTTCAAGCTGCTGCTATAAGAATTTCAGGTTTTGACTTTTTGGAAACTGGGTGTTGTATTTTGGAGATAAAATGGCAGCACTTGTTTTTAAGGTGAAATATTTTAGTTTTTTGTTCTTTGCAGAGAAGAGAAAATAAATAAAAATGTGATTGAGACGCACAATGTAAGTATTTCATGGACTGATGTACATTTGTCTTTATAATAATAAAGTTTCTTTAATGAATAATACCTTTTTCTTTTACTTGTTTACAAAATAAAAAACACATTCTGGATTTTGGGTGGTACAAATACAATCCAAATGCACATGTTCTGAAGGATTTTCTGTGCTTAAGAGAGATGGTAATTTAGACAAACACAATATCAGCAAACAAATGGTATTTCCTATATTGTGCACTATATAACATTTCCGAAGAGAGAGATGTTCTTCATTTATGTCCTGCAGCATCACAGCAGCATCCAGAGGGAGAAAGATCAACAGATGTTTCGGTCAGTGATGAAATGGTTCATTCCCTCAAAGTATTTCCTCTGGAAGGTCTTCTGTCTGATTTGGTGACACATTTTACATGGTGTAAAAAGCCTGTTGCATCTCAAATGTCCATTGCCTAGCTCTTTACCTAGCCTCCTGTACAGTCTCCATGGATATAGGAAAAACAAATAGTTTATTCCACACAATGCAACTGTCCCTTTTTTTAATTCCCTCAAACGGTCCACCACCTGCTTGTCTTCATGAAGGTGTTTTTTTTTTTTTTTTTGTCTGGAGTGCTCCATAGTATGACTTTAAACTTATCTTCAACATGCATTCTTACTGTCACCTATCCACAGATCTGATCTGTAAGATTGCCTGGTGATCATGGACATATACGTTTAATGTCATACTGTGGGACAAGCAGATGGTGGACCCTTCAACAGAAAAATCACATGGTGCTTGTTAATATAAAATAGTAGAAATGTGTCCTTGGGCAAGACACTTGATCCACCTCACTTAATTAATTACTTAATTATAGCGCCTTTCAAGCTACCCAAAGTGCTTTACAGTTCATTACTCATTCACTCAACACTCATTGGTGGTAAGCTACTACTGTAGCCACAGCTGCCCTGGGGAAGACTGGCAGAATCGAGGCTTCCAATCTGTGCCTTTGGCCCCTCACCACCATCTGTCACGCACGTACCACTTTCATACTAGGCAACGTGGATAAAGTGTCTTGCCTAAGGACACAATGACAGTTTTTGCCACTGGCACGCCACTGTGGCACCTGGAATTCCCAGTGGTCTCCTATCCAAGCAGTACCCAGGCCTGGCCTTGCTTAAACATATATCTAATGGAATGGGACTTATCCATGCTTATATTTTATTTGATATTCTCATTCTCCATATTGTCCACATGGTTAAATCTGAACAAGCTCAGTACTGTGTGGTGAGACGTTTACTGCTCATCTGAAACCTTCATATTGACAAACAGTGGTCACATTACCATACGGACAACTTACACTGCTGACTACAGTTTCTGCACAGCTCATTTTCAACCCAAGCTATTGTCCAAAGAAAAACGCAAATGCAAAATAACCATAAAAAAACGAAATATGTGTAGACAAGGCAAGTTTATTTGTAGACTGCCATTTGTACATAAAGTAAATCAAAGTGCTATACAAAGTAATATAAAAAACAGTAAAACCAAAAAAGTAAATGTACAGATGAATACTGAACACAACAGCATTGAGGTTAGATTTGTCCGCAGAAAGCTAGTGCATGGAAGATAACAATACTACCCACAACTGAAATCCTATTCCTGGGAACAGCTCTAAACAAACTCTTTTCAACTATTTAAGGAATTGACATACAATTCCTCATAATAAACCTTGCTTGTGTGGGGACAAACATTTCAGTTGTTTGTCTGAAGATACAACACATGGTTTGATCCGAGCAGAAGAAGCCCCACTCACGATTTTCATTAAGACTCTACGGGCAGCTGGTCTAACAGTAAACATGGTGACATTGGACTGGACCATTTAAGCTAATCCTCCACCGTGTTCAACATTTACTCTTCACACAATCAGCTGTCTGCTCAAGCTACACACGTATTCATCACAGATATCTTATAATGCAAGGGCCTACGATGTTAATTAAATGATAAAATGGGGATGACATCTGATTTTGGGTCATTTGAGATGGACTAAACCAGGACCAAACCAGGACTAAATCAGGACTAGTATCTTACTGAATACTCCTCTCTCTCTCCTCTTGCGTTGGCTGTTGTGGATAAACAGCGTCTTGAGGGCCAGTGCTCGACTTCAAACAGACTCTGAAGGATTAACACGCAGTGAAAGGCAGAGAGGCAATCCCCATTAAGTCCAGTCCTGTGAATGAGGCAGGAATGTGCGGCCTTCAGGGAGGATGGGAAAACTCAGCTTCAGACCAAACAGCCAAGATTCTCAACAAACAAAGGCAACTGATGGGCTAAATAGGTGATGATTCTTATGGATTTTGAGTCATTATTGTATGTGTGTAGTTTTGTCTGCAGCATTTGAGAATAAATGCATTGTTTGGCTAGTTCAGTATGGCTGCAGAAATATGATGGATTTTGTCAATAATGTTCTGTTGTTGTTTTTTTTACATCTGATCCTGAGCTCTACACAACGGATCCATGAAATTATTTTCCATTTGACACAAAGTTTGCATTTTCTTTTTCCCTCCGAAAAATACACTATCAGTCAAAACTTTGGAATTGTTTTTCATTTTTACCCTTCTTTGTTCTTTATTTTCATTACTACTAATATTGTAGTAATGTAATGTACTGAAAGCCCCAAAACTACAAATGAACACACAAGGAATGTAATACACAAAATTCAAAAATTTATCTAGATTTTAGATTTTTAAAAATAGCCTCCCTTTGCTTTTCTCACTGCTTTGTGCTGCATTTCTTGACCTTGATAGGGCACAACTGTCAAGTGAAAACCATTTCAGAAGACTTCATCATGAAGCTCATTGAGAGAAGGTTTGTCGACAAACTAAAGGCGGGCTACTGTGAGGAATTTGAATATAAAATATAAAAGAATATTTAGTTCAGTTATTCAACTTTTGTTTTTGCTACATAAATACTATTTCACATTTTTATATAATTCTTGTTTTATATATTTGTTGTCTTCAGTATATCTGCCTGTATCTAAAATTAAATGAAAAAACATTGAGAAGGTGCATCCAACTTTTGACTATTGAATGTAGTGTACTTATAGATTAATATACTTTAGTCTACTGTCCACTTTCTTTTTTCAGAAGTGTAGCAGTGACAGGTTGGGGCGCGCTGTGTGCTGCCCCTCGGAGCAGTCTCTTTCTGATTGACAACTCGATGTAACTTTAGAAACCTGGGATTAAGTCTGTCATCACATACGCACACAGACAAGCACACATATGTTGGGTTTCCATGCTTCTTTGGGACATTACACTGACTTACATTCATTTCCTTAATACTGATCCTAACCTTAACCATAGTACTCGCCTAAACTTAAGCTAAACCTTAACCTATTTTAACCTATACCTGAACTTTAAACCATGTTGTTCATTATGGGGACCTGATTTTTGTTCATGTAAGGCAGGCAGGTGCTTTTGATCTGAGCACATGTTCAGATTTTAGTCCCTGCAGCGTGGTGAATACCAGTCCACGCTTGGGCACATAAGGAGTAAAAGAAAAAATCCCAAAGTCATTGAAGTGAACGCAGCAAATAGGCAGGAGGCAGTCACTTCAGAAGGTAAAAAGTTCATCGGGGCCTGCATCATATTGGTGCTTTTTAAAAATTTTTATAATGTGTAGGCCACGGGTGTCCAAAAGTTTTCCTCTGGTGAGCTACCTACAAAACAAAAATATCAGAGAGCTACTCATTTTAAAGGTTGAAAGAAATTGAATAAATATAAGAGCCTTAGATGGGGTACAGGTAGATGTCTATAAAATATTTACACAACTATTATCCATTTATTAGTGCACAAAGATAGGCATCAAAATTATACAATGGTAATATAATTCAGAAATCCCTTGGCGAGCTACTTTGAAGGGGGTGGAAAGCTACTGGTACCTCCCGTGCGACAGGTTGAAGACCCCTGATGTAGGCTATATTTTGAACAAATGGAATGTATTAACATGTAATAACAAAATGATTTCAGTTTGGTCAACATTAATCGTTTCATTCTTAAAGGTGCGCTGTGTAATATTTCTATTGGAGGGCCTGTCACCTGCTTGTCTCCATGGTGATATTACTGTTTTGCCTTGATTATTTCACAGTATAGAAATAAACTAATCACAATGGAGACAGGTTAATGGTCAGGTCTATGGAGAAGCAAGCCTGCACATGGTAAGAATTCATGTTTTTAAGGTATTTTTTAGCTATAAAACACCTGTGATTGAACAAATGCAAGGGAGAGGTGTTTAATGCCCTACTGTGGAACATTTCAGGCAAAGAAATGACATCTCCATGGAGACCGCTGCTTTTGAAAAAGAGGTTGCTGATCTCAAAGACTTTTAATCTGTTTAAAAAAAAAAAAAAAGTCAAATACATAATAACACTCATATTTCCTGTTTTGGTTAAGACTGTTGAATATGAATAGTTTTTTATTCATTTGTAATGCATTTTTTAAAGCTTTTAGTCTTGTCTAATATTGTTTTCTCATCAAAACATACTTAGTCATCGGATCTTCCAAATCAACACCTATCACTACTCTACTCACTCATCACACTCAAACATAAGCAAGGTAAGTGAAGTGCCTTGCCCAAGGACAACATGTTGAAATGCTGTCAAACTTGAAGACATGAATGTTTTGCTTGTCATGGCGTTTCAGAAATCAGGGTTGAAATATGACTTAGATTACTTTTTCCCCCAAGCATTAACAATATTCAGATTTTAAAAAGCAAAACATATTGTCCTACATTTTAATGGATTTTAGAATAGACACAATAGTTGTCTAAATTGCCATTATATGCATCTCATGTGTGTGTACGTACTTCTCCTCAGACCTTGAGCCCTGTATTGATTGGGTTTAAGTAAGATCAGTAAATAGCTGTTTTCCTTTTATAATTTGCCTTGTATCGCCTCTTCTCTGAGCCAGCACTGCTGCTTAAGCTAATGCCCTCATTTTGGGGACTTAAAGCTCTTGAATAAATACGATTAGTGCGGCGGATCTCCTCTTTGATTAGTACAATCAGATCAGAGAGGGTAATATCATCAGATAGGGCCTGTCCATCACCTAAACGCATCAACAGCTGAATGTAAATCACCTCAGTCAAATTACTTGTCAATTAAAGGTGCAGTACGTGATTTTTACATGTTTCTTAGAAACATGAAAAAAAAAAAAAAAAAAAAAAAAAAAAACAGAAAATAGAAGATAAAGCAGACCTATGCAAAATCAAATTTCCAGAGCTTTTTAACCCAGGGGTCTCCAACCTTTTTTCTACAGTGAGCTACTTTTACAAAACAAAAATGACAGAGAGCTACTAGTTTTAACAGTCACAAGAAACTGAGAATATATAAGAGCCACGGCAAAACTTAGAAGAGGTACATTTAGATGCCTATAAAACATAAACCATTATCCATTTATTAGTGCACAAAGTTAGGCATAAAATGATACATGTGCAATGGTTAAAGGCATTTATTCAAGTGACTTTTACTTATTCAGCACAATACGTGTAATTCAGAAAACCCTTGGCAAGACACTGGGAAGGAGGTGGAGAGCTACTGGTAGCTCCCGAGCTGAAGGTTGGAGATCCCTGTTTTAACCTGATATAGTGTAGTTGTTTCACCTTCTCATTTATCCTTTTAAAGTTGTATTTGGACTGATTCATGTTTGTTTTGCACACTTTTGTTTACTTATTTGCAAGACGTCATTTTGCTGTTAAACCTCCATTTGTCACCACCACTAGCAAACACCATTGCTCCCTACTTTTCTTAATTGTTGATACACATGGATTTGGAAGTGTTGCATTGTCATTTTGGTACAAATGGGGAAAAAACTCTGCTACTCGCTACAATATTGTGATTTAAAATGTCCAGATTACGGCATAGTGATCCACGGGTGTTGTAGATTATAACTATAGCAGGCTCATGTGTTTTTTAGGGACAGTCAGGAATTTTGGACATAGGACCTCATTTCCTAGTGAGCCAGAGTGTTGGAGACGTGTGGAGACACTTTTAAAAATATCCCATCTAGCCGTTATATTTGCAGAGGTCGCTGGTGCTAGGCTAGTGCATGTCAATAGCCATAGTTAGCCTTAGTCTTACCCGCTCCACAAAACACCCGAAACAAATCTATTATTACACCAGACTATTGATGTGAATGTCTGTGTCGATAGAATAATGTCTGAAATAAAACTAACCTTGCATTTCAAGGATTTATGTGTGAGCAGCAGCAGTGAGTTGGACTTCCCAATAGAAAACTTGGCAGCGGCGGACTGATGTCAAACAGCACCAGTCTTACAGGCCAAGTAAGGGCCTGTTTACACGAGAATGCTTGAGGGTAAAAATGCACTTGTCTTTCATTTACATGGAGACGGCATTTTTGGGGCTTAAAAATGCAAAAAACTGGAAACCACCCTCCAGAGTGGAAAAGTTGAATATGCTCCACCTTAGTGTTTCCATCTACACTGCCCAAGATGCAAAACTCTAGTAAGATCTGCTCACATTGCGTACGCGTTTACATCACATACATCCACCACCTAGCGTCACCACCTAGCCGCCTGGCATGCATACCCAATCGAACTCCACACACTTTTGCATCACAATATGCACACAGCTTTCCTCCCGAAAATGCTCATCTAAAACCTGAATAAAAAATTTGCTTACCTTAACCCTTGTATTTCCTATATAGCACAGTTGCACACAAACCATCAACATTTTGACTAAACTGAACTAGACTATGTCCAAAGCAAGACTAACTGGACCAAATACAGTCAAACCAGGACTAACCCTCTTTTATAAAACTTTGCGCCCACGAACGAACCAAACTGAAAACCTGACAACCCACTTTCTTAAACTTGATGTCTGGGAGGGGATAGGTAGTCAAGCCTCAGTGCAAGATAATACATGATTACTCAATCATTCATGAATCAAAATACAACTTTGATTAGGTTCATGACAAGAGAGCACCATTATGAGGTTACAAGATCATAAAAGGTGATTTACATAATATGAATTCTAATCTTGTATTTGATTCTTTTTCATGTGTTTGAGGAAAATGTATTTTAGGGCCTGTCCACATGACAACACAACACGACAATCACACATTTTTTGGGTCGAAACAATGAAGTTTGTATTCGTTTTGGCCTTTCATCCACACGGAGCTGGTGTTTTGGGTGGGTGAAAACTGTTTTTTGAGAACGGGTTCCAGAGTGGAGAAATCTGAGAATGCTGCGGTTGTGTTGTCATGTGGACAAGCAAACCACAGCTTTTGGAAAACAATGGCATTGTGACCCCGTCATTGCCAGGGTCCTCCGATGCAGGACTGGGTACAGCCCTCGAACTAGCATCCGTGGACCTCAAGACCGTTGCCGAAATGGGACAGGTGTAACCCACAGAGCCGCTCCCGTTGACCAGCAACCGAGACAATTTACTAGCGCTAATGCTAACAACAGGCACCACGCAGATTATGCACACGGATCAATAACAAAGATTACACACAGGTAATTAAACTGTTGGATTTTCAAGTTATTCTAATAATTCTCATCCAAATTTTATGGTTAAAAATGAAAACTGAATGCAAAACAAAATGGCTATATTTCTGGAATACATCTAAACTAGGCTAAATTACCCTAAAGTTTAAAAAAACTGTGATGGGATATTCATTATTAAATATTATTATCATTGTTAACAGCGCCACATACAGGTGTGGCATATGTATCACATCGTTTTCACTCAGTGCTCCCTTGTCATGTGGACGTGAATATTTATTAACCCGACACATGTCTAGATGCAAATTCTTCCGTAAAATAAAATTCAGGAGCCTTGTCATGTGGACGTATAAGCAGCTGTTGAGGTCAAAATAAGACTTCTGATGATAAAGCGCTGTATTGTCTAAGTAAAAGGAAGTGTGTGGTTAGCATGCAGTTTTTTTAGCTTTATCTTGACTGTAAAACTATAATAATAAGGATGTTCAGAAGGTGAGCTGCAACCTGTTTCAAAATGCCTTTCAAGAAATCCCATCTATTCATTCAGTTAATTTGTTAATAAAAGGATAGAGAAAAGAGAATCATATTTGTCATTCTTGTTATTGAATTACAATGGAAAGTAGTATGAGGTAATCCCAGCCCACTGGCTCACAAGAACAAGGTAAGTCAGGTTACATCTCCCACAATGCTTTGCTTCCTCTCATGCTGTTGGTCTTTATGGGAGAATTAGTGAAACACATCCTTTAACATCACACTCGTAATCCTGGGTTTATATCAAATGTCCAGTGAACAGCGCCCCGTAGCAGCATGTGGAGAAAATTTTAGGTTTGTCTAGTGTCAAAATGATTATCAGAATTAAAACTGTTATACCGCACAAGCCTGTCAGTTACAGAACACAACATACACATTATTATTTGGATGTCACCATATAGGTTTCATCTTTCTGTTATAAGCAATATTTTGAGGAGTTTTCACCTTTCAAAATGATAGAATATTTTATTTTAAATTGATAATTACTATGGCAACCACCTACATTTTTCATTAAGGGTGACCATGCGTAGGCCGTTTCTATTATTAGGTCATTTTAAGGCTCTTATGTAAAATTGGCTCTTGAGAATTTTAAGTCATGTTAAAAACATACCTGGAGTTGTGTTTTGTTTCATTTACACATGTCTCAGTAACCCTTTATTATTAGTCCGTCTACATCTGCAAAGTTCAAAATGCTCTGGTCCACCTTGTGATGTCATGTGGTGGTATTTTTCAAGTGAGCATGTACCTTTTATCTTCTGTTTATTAGAGATTGAAGATTCCAGGACATCACCAATTGATTCTGGTGAAGGTGTATGGGTTTAAAAACACAGTGGAGCACTTCCTGTATTACCAAATGACATCACAAGATGGAACACACTGTTTTCTGTTTGAGAGGAGAGCTCAGTCTATAGGCAGGATTACTGAGTTAAATATGTGGATGAAACAAAACACAACTCCAGGTATGTTTTTGATGAGGAAACAATATTTTAACATAGATCAGAAAATGTAATAAAAACCCTTAAATAAAATGTTGCCTGTTAATTTAAATGTCTCCATCCTTTTCATAGGCTTTGTCTTGCTTTTTTCTGTGTTCCCATTCAATTCAAAATACATTATGCAACTGAAATGTATTGATTGTTCTCATTTCTCAGTTCAATTTCTTTTACAATATTAAACCATTATTGGCAATATTACTTAAGCTATTATAAACAATAAGCCTGTTTAAAACTTTTGATTTTTGTTTTACTCATCAGATTATAACAACTGTCTACAAATTTGAAAATGAAATAAATATATAAATGTTCTAAATAATAATAAAGACAAGTAACAATCAAATTATTATTATTCATTATTATTATTATCAAATTATTTATAGACATTTCTTATGGGAGTAATGTCCATGAAAGGTTTGTCAGTGTAAAGAATTGTAGCCTGCTGTCTCATATACGATACGTTTTTCCTGTAACTCTTTATAATGTGTTTATATCCCAGTAAAGTACAGACAAAAACTTCAGATCATTCATTGAAATCAAATAGTTTATTATAAATGATTCAGGTTTGGTAACTTTTTATTTAGTTTGTTCACATTCAAAAGACAACACAATTACAACAATTTGTTCTTTGTGCATTTTTGTTCATGGTTTATTAAGGTACCTGTCATAAAGTTATATCATTTTCTTACTATTTTAAAATCCTACACCTTTCAATTTGTAGTGTGTTCCCCTCTTATTGTCCCTGTGCGTGTATGTCCATGTAACCCTCTTTGTCCAAACTGAGGCCTGTCCCCGGCGGCCATGTTGTCTTTGCCATCTCACCCCAATTTGCGTCAAGCTAATTCCAGGTTTCAGGTTTCTTTGGCCGTCTTTGTGCAGTGGGGCTCCTCCTCCCTGCGGGCTGTGTACCTGTGTACCTGTGCACTTGTGTGAGTTTAACTGTAATAAAAGTGTCTTTGGCTGAGCGGGACAGTGCGGCGCCTCATGGTCATGTGACACCCTGTCAGTGTCAGATGACCTCTGTATGACCCTGAGTCAAAGGGATATTTTTAGTCAAGTTAAACATGGTTTAAGGTGCAACTTTTCTAGTAGAGGGTCCACCACTCCACAGAGATGTTAGTGCTTATGTTCCACTGAACGACATGAACATCTCGAGACAAGCAGAAGACGTGCCCTTCACCAGAACAGTCAAAAGTGGATTTTCCATTTAAAACTTTTATATTTTATTTTATGCTACAGTTGAACAAAGTTCACCTGTCTTCATTCGTTGATGCACCTGACCCATCCTCCGGCTGATGGGGCAAACAATCAGGAGCAGGGTGATCGCAGAGCAGTTTGAGTCTTATGCGTGTTTTTGGTTTGATGGGAAACTGTAGAGCTTAAAGGAAACCCTCCCAAACTAAATCCATAATTTGTCCCTCTAGGGCCAGGGCTCATGGTGGGACTGTGGGCATCACCTTTGAGAAGAACATAATATAATGGAGAACTTGTGTGAATGAGCTCTATTAATGAAAAAGTTGGGCCCAAGGTCAAAACGTTGAAGAATTCTTGCCCAGACAGTTCATCCTGATAGAGAGGACATAGATGATGACAATGATCAGTTATTTCCGTTTATGTCTTAGGACAACACTTTATGTAACTCAGTGAATGGTGTGACCTGGAGTGTTTTGATGGCGTCTGCTTGTCTGTGTTTGTTTTGTCTGATGGGAGGACGATGTGGGGATTAGTGAATATTTCCACCCACAAACTGGACTGCGGGCCGGCCCAGGTGCATCATGGGACCTTGGTTTGGACTGAAGATGAACCCAGCGGGTGCGATCTGAGCGAAGATGGCGCCACACGGACAGATTTCAGAACCGATACTGAGGAATTAAACTGTACATCACCATTGTTCAATCAAACACCATGCATGGTGACTTACATTTAAATTAGATTAGATTCAGAATGGATTTATTGAAGATGACCTTGGCAGGATTGTGAATTCGTAATTCCACCAATCACAACATCAACAAGATAACATTCCCACTAAAGTTAGTATTGTAAATATACTAAATCCAACAATACATGAGCACGTTCAGAAGTGTTGATAGTAATCGGTGAGGGTGAAGTCAACATCTAAAGATGCTTCTGAAATCTCCCAAGGTTGGAGAGGTCATTTAAATTTTTTCACAGGATTTTGGTCAAAAGGTTTAGATTCAGTGTCAGGGTCAAAAGTACATTTCAAAAATAAAATGTATAGTTTTTTTTCTTTCTTTCTTTCTTTCTTTTTTTGTTATTCTAATGAGAGTTAGATCAAGAATAGTCAAAAATGTTTTGACCATTGTTAAAAAGGATAAAACATGTATAAATTACACAATAGTTATATTTATAGAAATAAATGACAATTTTATTTTATTTTTTTATGTGATATTAAGTGTCAGAAAAAGACCTGTATTTGTAATATTATGTATAGATCTGTGTTTTGGATGGAAGTTTTGGTGCTGATATATAGCTGCCATCCGTTTCAGAACTCATTTTGTTTTTGTTTGTTTTTTTTGTATTTTGTATTTTGTATTTGTATTATTATTATTATTATTATTATTATTATTATTATTATTATTATATTATTATTTATTTTTTGTTTTTTGTATTTTTATTTTTATTTATTTATTTTATTTGTTTTTCTTCTCAACTTTTCTTTCCCCACAAATTGCCAGGCAGCTGATGTAAAACTCCGTCATCTTAACACAGTTATCTTTAGGGTGAAGTGTTTTCGGAGGATTCAGACCATTGACATAAGTGTTAGGATAAAGGTGAGACAGGGGATATAGGGTCAGCCGAGGTGCACTCACAGTTTTCAGGTTAAACTTGTCATAGTGAACTTGGAGCAGGCTGAGGCATGTCCTCTGTCCATTCAGCGGTTCAGGTGCAGTGCTGGAAGAAGTATTCAGTGTTGTTACTTAAGCAAAAGTACAAATGTTGGGGCAAAAATACACTCAAGCGCATGTTTGAAAAAATCTACTTAAGTACCTGTTAAAGAATAAAAAGTAGAAGTATTTTGCTCAGACTTTGAGATCTATTAAAGCTTCAAATAGTTGTTAGTTTATGCTGAAATGTAACTTTTTTCTTTTTTTTTTTTTTTTTTGTAGCTGTTTTTATTTGTATTTTTTACTTTGCTCAAACTATGACCCCTCAGACTTTTCAGGAGGTATTGTATTAGTAGGTCTCGATAAACGATAACGATAATGAAAACGATTTTACTTTTCAGTTCTGTTGAAAAGTAGATGTAGTAGTGGAGCACAGATAACTGCTCTCAAATGTAGTTAAATAAAAGTAAAAAGTATCCACTTTAAAATGTACATAAGCAAAGTAGAGATTAGAGTAGAGTTTTTTTGTGTTTTTTTAACTTAAGTACAGTATTTTACTACTTTTACTTTATGTTCCACGACTGGTCAGGTGTCAGAAAATATGATCTATTTTAACAGTGTTCACATTTATACTAATAAGTTTAATTAAAGGTACAATGTGTAAACTTTCTGCTTGTCTCCATAGAGATGTTAATGAGTTGCTTAGAAGGCTCAGTATGGCAGTAAATTTATCTATCATGGAGACAAGCATGGTGTATCTGTGGAATGGTGAGCCTGCACAGTATGAATAGGCCTGCTGTATGTGCTTTTCAAGAGATTTATTTATGTATTTATTTATTTATTTACTTACTTATTTTGAGCAATAAAATCCCAGTAATGACTTAAACACCAAACACAAACAGTGGAAGCAAAAGCACTACAACAGCCCCATAGTTTCATGGTGAATCTTTCATAAAAGTTCTGGACTCTGTGTGAATTCTCTGTCGATGATCAACGTGGGATTTGAAAGTGAATCATTCCATGTGCATATAGCGCCCTCTGCTGGTAAAATACACAGATCACTGAACTAGGACATACAGAGGCAGAAGTGACTGTTGGTGTCTAGTATAAAACTTCACCTGTTTTGAATGGTGAAAATATAAATACTTTTATTGGGTTTCATCTTCCTGTCATACCATGGTGTAATTTTGGGTACAACTGACCAGAAAAGATATGATATTTTAATAATTGCCAAGGCGACAGTGCTAACCTTTCATCATTCTAAAACCCATGCAAGAAACAAACAAACAAACAAAAAACAAAAATACTATATATATAAAAAGTTTAAAGACGATTTTTCATTTATTTTTCTTCTTTATTTCTAGGATTATTTGCATTATTATTTTGTAGATTCTCACTGAAGGCATTAAAACTATGCAACCATGTGGAATGGAGCACACAAAAATAAACTCAAAATAACTAGATAAAAGTAATAAGTGCTTTAAGTGTATTTAAACATGTACAACAGAGTAGATCATCATAATGTAATCATGCTTTATTCCTGTGTCCACAGGCAGAGACCAGAGCGTCTTCACTGGAATAAATCTTCACACTGTCCAGCTCCAAACTGTGTGTCTCTGTACTTGTGCTCTTTGTGTGTTTGATTCTGTTAAAACAATACAGAACTGTGGAAAACTAAAGACTGTTTTTTGTATTATTTTACAGAATTAGATCAATTAAATTAAATTATACATACTTATACATTTCATGATAAGGTAGCATAAGATAAATATGCATATTCAGCATGATTTGATAAAATTTCATCAACATGAAAAAGTGACGTTCATGTTCTGAGAAAAATATATGTAAAGGGGATCAAATTAAGTTTTAAAGCCAAAACATAATTTTATTGCAAGCAACCGATTTCCATAACTTTTTTATGCAAATCCAGCAACCTTTTTTTTTTTCAGTAAGTGAAAACCATTTCAGGAGACTTGGCTAGCATGCAACATTGAGAATTTTAATGTAAAAAAATATATTTATTTGAGCTATTTAACTTTTTTCTTTGCTACATACAATGTCTGCACAATTATTTGGCAGGTATTTTGACCATATCATGATTTTTATGCATATTCTCTAACTCTAAGCTTTATAAACTTGAATTCTTATTAGATTTAAGCAGGTCCAGTGATGTGTATATGTCTAATGAGGGAGGATGTGGCCTAAGGAGATCAACACCCTATATCAAGGTTTGAAGAATTATTAGACAGCTCCTTTTCATCAGGCAAAATTAACTAAAAACAAGAGTTAGCTGACTCTGAAAAGTTGAAAATTGTAAAATGTCTTTGAGAGGAATGCATCACTCTTGAAATTGCAAAGATATTGGGGTGTGATCACAGAGCATTTTGATGCAAATATCAACAGTGTGGCAAGAAACGTGCTGAGAAAAAAAGACGCAAATTAACTAAGAGATTTGAGAACAATCAAACCAGAAGCTACCATCAACCCATTATCCTCCAGCTCTGTCATACTCCAGAACTGCAACCAGTACTCTGTACCCAGAGTGTCCAGAGGTACAAGGAGACATGGCCAAGGCAAGGAAGGCTGAAACCTGACCACCTGAACAAGAAATATAAGATGGAATGGCAAGATTGGGCCAAAAAATATCTGAGGACAGGGTTTATGGACCAATGAGATGAGAGTGACTCTTGATGGACCAGATAGATGGGCCTGTGGCTGGAGCAGTAATGGGCACTAAGCTCCACTTCGACTCAGACGCCAGACAAGTGGAGGTGGGGTACTGGTATGGGCTGGTACTAACGATGAGATGGACACAAAATGAACTCCAAAACCATTGATTTTTAAGACAATGCTCCATCACATGCACTGAAAAACTCCACTGTGATTTTCTCCAAAACTTCACTTTTATTCTCTTTAAAGATTCAGGTTTCAGAGTAGTTAGTTAGCTCCTCCCTGCAGACAGATATAAGGAAGTGTCCACCAGATTTCTGACCAGAACTGAAGAAGCAGCTTGGATGAGCTGCAAAACGTATTTGACTAAATAAACTTTTGTCTAGTCGACAAATTGAATTTCTCCTTTGCTATGATTCCGTCCTACCTCAGTTCATTTCACATCCACAGCTCTAGCTATACCATACAGAGGAATGCTGTCATTGTGTCCTTGGGCAAGACACTTAACCCCCCTCGCCCCCAATGTCTGTGTACACTGGTGTATGAATGTGTGAGTAAACGGGTGAATGGTTCCTTGTTGTGAAGCACTTTGAGAGCCTTGAAGGTGGAAAGGAGTTATAGAAAGATATGATCATTATTTTATTGCATCAATGCAAAATGATTGGTATTTGCATCAATGTTTATTAAACATTAAACGTAAAAAACAGAGGCTTGCACTGACATGTACAAATAATGAATGTATTATGTCAGCTACATTACATAGACTAGAATTTATCCAAGTTTTAATCACCGCACGTAAGACTTATCAGTTCAGCCACGCGCTATTCCTGTCCGTGCAATCTCATTAGAGAGCAGACTGCAGAGCGCGCGCCCCCGTATGTGTGTGCGCGCGCGTGCTCGTACAGGACTGGGGTGGACGTGTGGACCGGGAGTGAGCGACATCACCGGGGGACGGAGCAGTGGCAGGCGGGACAGTCGCAGTGCAGTGCCGCACATTTCTCCATGAAACTCCTGTGCCCCGTTTGAGTCGCCTGCCTCTCTCCTCGTGCCTTTGCGCTGGTTTACGTCAGGAGCGCTCGATAGAGATTCATCAAGATAAACGTGAGGGACGCACTGAGGAGGCACCATGCTGACGCTGCTGACGTCTATGTACCTAGTGGTGCGCGCGGTGGCCGCGGAGGTGAGTTCAAAGCTGCACCATCAGATTCAAGTTACTATTAGGCCTATCAATAGCTTATATCCTGTCCTCTTCACTTTCTACCGTACAGAAATACTTATTTCACAAAAATATGAACTTTTAACTTAATACTCTATGCCTAGTTCAAAAAGATGATGGCCTTGTTCTAACAGATTATTTTTAAACAGACAATTAATAACATTATCACATTTTGAAGCCATTGGGAAATGGGATAATATGTACATTCTGTCATGATGATAGATGTTGGGAATTTGACAATTCACCTGTTGAAAAAATGACAGACTTAAGTTGTGTTGGGAAGAATACCAAATTATTCAATACCCAAATTTAAATGTATTTTGTAAGTATTCTGTTATATGATCCAATCAGACTACTGTATTTTGAATACTTGGAATACTTTCACACAGAGATGCATTATTTTACAGTGTAAGAAACATAACATTCTCAACAATACTGTGCAGTTTAAAGCCAAAATAGCATGAAGAACTGTCACATATTCCTTTTAATTTACTATTTTTGGTAAATGTATTCTGTTACTTACAAACCCTGGAATTAGACCACAATCTCAATTTTAAAAGGGCACCATGTACGTTTTTGGCACTGGTAGTTTTTGTTTTTTTCTCTTTGTCATGTTTTCTCCATTGCCAGGGATGTTTTAGAAAAAAATTATAAAACTTAGCAGTCTCCACAGAGACAGGCAGCTACTCCACAAAAAAACAACCTATTACCATCCATTCACACAGGAAGTGCCTATTTTTGATTGGAACACAGGTTGGCCGAGTCCACTTGAGTTTTTGTAGATATTAGTTTTATGTTTTCTGTTGTCGCGTGATGTGAAACTTGAGCAGCTTTGGAGACTGAGATGGGCAGAAGCTCACATCATTAATTCAGTGAGAGTCTTGTCCAGGTGCCAGCTCCGGTCAAGACTCACAGTCAAGTAGCAACGAGAAAACAATGACATCACATCCGTCTAAAGTCTTCAAAACAAACACTAACCCTGTAATCAAGGTGCAGTGGTCAGTCATTTGTATTTGTATCATACTCTAGAACAGATAGATGGCAATGTGTCTGCTATATATTGTGGGTCAGTATCTTTGACCACCTGCTGTGAAGGGGTAACATTTAAATGAAGCAAAACATGTTATGAGCCAGAAATAACACACAAAAGGCTTTTTAAATTTATATTCTTAAGATAGAACACCATGGCAATGGAGTGGTTGGCTGCTTTTGTGGCTATCTGGCTAATTTCATTGGATTTTAACCAACTGAGAAGTGCAGCATGTGCAGTTCAAATGATACAAGTAAGGGAATGTTGGATTGTGTGAAATGAACTGTTTTTCCTGTATCTACGGAGAATGTGCAAGAGACTCACTATAAAGCTAGCTGTGGACCTTTCAGATCCTACAGTCTTTTTACACCATATGTGGCAGCAAATGTGGCAGAAGACCTGCCTTTGAGGGAATGGCCCATTTCATGACCAACAGAAACAACAGAGTGGAGGAAGAATGAGACTTAGGCCTTCTTGTGTTCACCTGGCTCCCCCTGGTGGTTGCTCTGATGCTGTGGGACACACATTTACAAATAATGAAATCAGAGCATGAATGAGTCTATGTATCTGATTCACATGCTCAGTCCAACTCAGTGAGCTTCAATTTATATTTCCCGGAATTTTTCCTAGACTCCACGCTTGAGGGCACTAGTTTGCCTTGAGTGATTGCCAGGTGTGCCATACATTTAGTTATTCAATGTAATCATTTTCTGAACCAGAAAATATTTAAAACAACATTGTCAAATGTTGAAAAATACAAATCCAGACTCATCCACACTGCCTATGTTTAAAGCCCTGAAAATCCATCTCTTTAAAACCACCTTTTTAACTGTATTTTTCTTTTGTTTACCTTTGTCTCGTCATGTAAAGTGTCTGAGTATCTTCAAAAGTGCTATACAAGTGTTATGTATTATTATTACTTACTTAGTTATCTTCTTATATGGTGTGCCTTTTTTCCAACGAAAAGGTTGTGTCACAACTAAAGAAAAACACAATCATGCCCATCTGAAATCAGGGAGATACAACAGTGACCAAACTCACATCTAAGTTTTCTGTATTATTTATGTGGTAGACATAAAAGTGGATCAGCAAATGCATTTTTAGTATTAGATGAGGCACTAAATCTAAACATTTGGTATCACAAAAATCATCAGTTCAATATATTGCATTTGCATTTTCTGTTTGATTTTCTGTAATATAAAATAGAATAAAATATAGCTTAAAAAAAGAGTAAAGAGTTTTTATTTTGCAATAGTTTATTCTGAACACGACTTGACATTTATGCCAGAAACAGCACTGTTATCAGAGAAACTGTAGTCATGGTAGTTTCCATGCAGCTTTATAAACCCAGTGGCTCAAGAGGAATAACTCTATATGTTTCATTTGTTCACATTTTTATGTTTCATAAGAAATTTAAACTTTGTACCAAAACAGGCTTGGCAAATAATGGAACTAAATGCAGAAACAGAAACAAAAACAACATTAATACTTGTTCTACCTTGAAAAATCTGGAGTTTTAACTCGCTTTAATATAAATGAAACTAAAAGACAAAAACTACAAATACTTTTCTGTATAAATGATATGCTCTAAATCTGTATCTGTAACATTGATTATTGATTAATATAATATGTTGTTGAAGGCACTGTGTAAGATGTCTATCACTTCTTAAGTTGACGCAATTCTGCCCGAGCCTGTTTTCTCATCCCTTCTGAGAGTGTGAAGTGGAGCTGAGTTATGGCCCTGTGCACTGTGCTCCCAAAGTCGGGCTCCTGGAGGTGGGTCTGGCTCCAGTCCTTTAGACCCACGCTGGTGTTGAGAGGCAGGTTCTGGAGAAGGGTGAGATGGTCTTTGGTTTGTTGGAGTGTCTCCACTTCTGTGCTCCTCAACTGCAGCTTCTTTAGCTCCTCCTGCAGTTGTGCGGTCAGGTTTTGTGCCTGTGTGTGAGTTTTCCTCTGCTCCTCCTGCAGCTGCTCTGTGAGTCTCCTCATATTACTCTGCGCACACTCCACCAGAGCACTGTACAGAAGCTGGGCACGCTCAGTCTTCTTGACGACACACCTGTCACTCTGCTGAAGCCACTCACGCACCTTCTTGATCATCTCCTGCCTCTCCTCCATCTGGTGCTTGGTTTCAGCCTGTATGCTCTGCAGCATCCCTTGCTGCTGCTCATACTCCTCTCTCAGGGACACCACCTGGTGGTTCTTGTGCTCCAGCACAGCACAGAGCAGGCAGACGCATTCCTGGTCACTCCTACAGAAGAGCTCCAGAACCCTGTGGTGAGTGGGACACAGCCTGTGGTCCAGCCGGCCCTCGGGCTCTGTGAGTGGGTGCGAGCTGAGCCGGGGCAGGCTTTGGTGGGGCAGGAGGTGGCTCTGGCAGAAGGACACCAGACAGATCATGCAGGACCTGAGGGCCTTCTGTTTGGGCTCAGGGCACATGTCACAGGGGACGTCTCCTGCAATGGCCACTGTGTCTGAGCTCACAGCACCCTCTTCAGGCCTGTTCTTAATCTGTCCCACCAGCTCTGAGACCAAAGTGTTGACCTGCAGCAAAGGCTGAGAGCTGAACTCATGTTTACACAGGGGACAGAGGCAGGGCACCCCCGGCTGCCAGTGGGTGGAGATGCAGTCCTTACAAAAATTATGTCCACACGGCGTGGATACTGGCTCTGTTAAGATCTCCAGGCAGATGGAGCAGAGCAGGTGCTCCTCAGTCAACAACACAGCCGCCATCTCTGTAAGAAGAAGATAGTTTATTTATCCAAAATGTAACCTTATAGACAAAAAAATAAATAAATTTTAAAAAGAAAAAATGGTACCAAGGACAACATGTATTATTATAAACGTGTAGTGGGTGTCTGGTCATTCTGATATTAACTTGCATTTAATGAATGGTGATTGCACAAAATCATGCATTTATATGGTGAGCGTCATGATGATCATCACAAATATGACCTGTAACGTTGTATCACCTGTATGTCTTCATGGAAATATTATAAGTGTAATGCCATTTTGTGGAACATTCCAGGCAAAGCAATTACATTAGACATGGAGAAAAGCAGGTGGCAGACACTCCACCAGAAAAAAAACGTAATCAATATTCAAATGACCAACTTCCTGTACATACACATACATTATATTTTCTTGAGTCTTGAGTTTCAGATTTAAAAAAAAAAAATTTACGTCACTTTTTCTGCGATTTTTGCAAAAAAAATCAAGTAGTAAACAATTAGTCAGGACGATATCCTAGGCTCGGACCTAATTACAATATATAACCTTAAACTGACGAGTTCTTTAACAAAAACTGAGACAAATACATGTGGTGAAGGAAGTTAGTACTTACCACATAAAAGATATGTTTCACCCTGTCCTTGTACAATCCGGCTGTTTAAGAGATGTGTTCCTGACAATTTAATAGAAGTAAGCGTTAAACTCTGGCGGGAACTGTTATGTTTCCCGGATCATGGACTCTGCAGCTGATTTTAGCCACTTTCTTTCTTTTGAATATGTGTTTAATGCCACCCTTTTAAACTACAACCACCATGCGCGATCTCTTTTCCTTGTTTTAAGGTACTTTGTGAACGAAATGATTTTAGAGATTGGCTCTTTTGGAAAGTGCAGTCTCACCAATGACCACTAGACGTCATCAAAGACTACACTTTTTTCATAAATCCATCCTTGTTTGGCACATAGGGGGCGTTGTTAGAGCAGGGAACAGTGCATTGTGGGAGGTTGAGTCTATTAACACGTGACCTCGACTTAAAGCGGAAACAAAAGACTACATTTCCCAGAGATGGGGGCGTGTGTCGGTCTGGCGCCTGACTGGAGCGCTTGGAACAGTACAAGGGTAGCGCAGAGGTGACCCTGCCTTCCCGTCTTGTCCACCCTGAGATCAGGCTGCACACCACTCGTCCTCACCTCACCGCACTGCAATGGTAAGAAGACGATGCTCTAGTTTCCAACTGCATCTCCAAAATATAATAATGTAAACTCTTTTCTAAACAAGATGAAGCGGTTCCCGTCTGCGTCATTATGATTTTGCTAAAATATGACTGGACTTGAGTTGAAAGTACAATACAGTTATGATGCACTTGCTTCATCTTTCTGTTTGCTTTTGGATGTAGACATCTTGTTTTGGCACAACTTAAAATATATTGTTCCTGTGCGCACAGTTAGGTATGCTAGAAACTACAATGGCGACTTTACGCGTTGCATTTTGATGGTATTTATGAATGTAGAATTCTTTTGCCTCCATCTTAATAGGGGTGGCGTGGCACTTGCGTCATCACCCAATGTTTTAATTCAGTCATTTGACAACCAATCAGAGCAGCCAGTTCAAAATGTTCAATGCATCCGTGTTACTGTGTTAGAACACAATGAACACTGCGTAATCAGGTGCGTGGATTTGGGGGTTGCAATGGCGCAGGATATTGTCGTCTCGTGAGGCAGAAATACTCCCTCGTGCATGTGACCATATATAGTTAGATTTTGATATTTGGAAATTGTCAATGTAGCCAAATTACAATTGTCTTTTATTGTAGTTTTCATGGATGTAGCCTGCAAACTCTGCAGTTTCAAATCCTATTTTACTTTGGCTTTGAAATGCTGTGATTAGTTTCAAGTCCTCAAGTTTGTTCTATTTCTCCAGTTGTATTTGTGATGTAGACTAGGTTAACATGGGCCTACAGTTTCAGGCTTTTGAATATTTTGTTGGAATATAGCAATTTCTAATGGTATACAGTGGTTCCAGCCAGATCCACTCCCATCTGCAATCTAACAAGAACCTTTTACCTTACCTGACCTTACACAGTAACCTTAAATAGTCCTTGAACTTAACATTATAAATGACAAAAATGTATCTAATGTTTTACTAATCATACTCAAACTGCTTACTCTCCTAACTTTGAGTCTTGGTGCATATTGTGTCTTGCTAATAATCAGTATTTTTAATCTTCTCTTTGGCCTTAAAACATGAAAAATCGGTGTCATGCACTGTAAATTAAACCACCCATGTTCTATTTGTGCTGTCCACTCCCCAACCTTCACTCCCACAAGGTCACTGTACAGCATTAGAATGTTTATCTGAACTGTAATAGACTCAGGCCTTGCTTTTATATGAAATTTGAGAACTAGTTGTGAGTAGATGCAATTGGATATTGTAAAGTAATCTTATTAACAAACTGACTAAAAGTAGTTTATGCAAAAAAGTTTGTGCAAATTCTTTTACATATATTCAAGTTCTAATATTAATATTGACTTAATGATTAAACGGAGAGTTAATAATAGCAGTTTATTAAAAATTATTTATTTTTGTTCTAATGCAAACTTGACTAAGTATAAGTTCATGGAATATGTATCCGATATAGCATTTTTTGTCATTTGTTGTTATTTGTCATCTTACCTTTTAGACTTAGACATACCTTATTGATCCACAAGGTCAATTATTTGGACACAGTATCTCTCACATCACAATATATTATAATAACAAAGAGCAAAAGTATAAGCTGTTGGTCAGAAAATGACTGTTTTACTATGAATGCTATCAATAAGAATTATCATTAAAGTAAAACATATAGAAAATAACATACAAGTATTTTATATGCTTAATGTGTCTTGTCTCCACAAGCCTGTTATTAATGAAGTATTGCTCAAATTGGTTACCTGAGGAGGCCCAAGTGCATGTTTGTACCCTCTTCTGCCAGTATTTTTCATGTTTTGCTTTGTTTTGTATTGAAGGCTGAACCCATCCGTGTCGTGGTTACTGGCGCTGCTGGTCAAATCGCCTACTCCCTCCTCTTCAGCATCGCCAAGGGAGATGTGTTCGGAGCAGACCAGGTAAGACCTCAGTAACAATACATATAAACAAACATAGATTGCATTGATATGGTGCTTTTCAAAATGAGTCTGTCAAGGCTTTAATGGTTTACAGGAAGAGGTATTATGCAAAATCAACATGTTTTCCAGCACAGCACAAGTTTTCTACCATGTTATAGTGTTGTTCCCTCATTAAAAACGTGCCTGAAGTGTTTTTTCCCATCCATCCAAACAATGTAAACATTTTAATACAATGCTTTCAGCAAATATAGCATTTTCAATACAATTAAAGGTAACTTCACAATGTAAATGTATGTGTAATACTCCCTCTTTAAGGATATTTTTAATGAGGAAATCATAAAATGTCTAATTATGTTATATTCAAATTGCATTCTTGATTTGATTGCGAGTTTCCCAATATTGGAAATAAATCTTATTGCAGTTTTTAGCACTTAAGCGAAGAATGAAATAAAAATTACTAAACAAGAATTCAACCTCTACAAACATGTTCTGAATTACATGGTAGAGTTATTACTTTTATAATTACAGCCTTTCCAAATGGATCTCTTATTACCATTAATTGTATAGCCCCAACTTCCATATTTCAATGAAAGTACAGCTGGACCCCAAATTACATAACATCAACTGAGCCTCTTCACTGCAACGGATGCTGGGCAGTCCTACTACTGTTACATAATGGGATCATGCATGTTGTATGTAGAGAGCTCTGGTTCAGTATTGGAAATCCCATGTTTCAGTAGTGTGTTTTTATAACAACATTTTCACTACTGCCCTGTATGGTGGTGGTGTGACCTATGTTTGTCATTATAAGGACATTGTAACAGTGCACTCATGTCATTGGATATAACCAGAGTCAACTGTATTCTGTCAGTTATAAATAAAACATTGGCAACATAGCTTCCATTGTACAAATGTATTGTACCTAATGGATGTACAGTAGAAGTACCAGAAGGGATGTATTCTTGTCTGGGAATCTATTGGTAATGGCCACATGAATAAAAAAAAAAAAAAGAAAAGGTGTGCATCATTTTTTTTATCACAGCTTTTGCATTTCCACTGTAATTTTGGCAGTAGGTATTTAGCTTGCACAGTTTTGGAAAGTAATGATTTTTTTTCCATGTGACTGTGGCTAGATTTATTTTGAAAAAAATAAAACTCTGTTCAGTGTGTACACTGGAAACTCAATAAGCATTAACATTTGAAGGAAGACCGAAATGTGAACTGATGTATTGCAGAACATTGTAGACTAAACTACAGCTACAACAACATGTGAAATAACCATATATTTTGTTTGTATTCTATTGCAGCCTTTGTGATTTGATAATTGTGCCAACTCAAATTGCTATTTCAATTCAGTTGCCATTAATTGTGCAGCCCTAATTTTGCTCTCCACACATATGCATGGTGAAGGAGGTCTTTCATGGTCTTGTGCTCTAAACTGGTCTGGACTTGGCTCCTTGCCTGATTTTTGGACTCTGGTTAACAGTTTCCTCAGTTGTCCCAGGGTTAAATAGATATGTGCATGCTCTACATAACTGGTGCATTCTTGGTCTCGGTTAATCAGAGGAAAGCTGCCAGTGACACATGGCTGTAGTGTTAAATGTCAAAGGTTGTGAAAATCCACCACCACATATGTCTGCAGTCTGCTCTTGCTCATAAATTATCAGCTATTACTTGCTCACGAGATCCAGATGCTTGGAGTATCATTTTTTTGGTCTAGTCTGACTGTAATTGTAATTGATAAATATTCCAAGTAATCAACAAAATTGTATAAGGCTGTAACATTATATAAACTTTTACTGTGAACAGTTAATGAATGACTACAAAACAAATGCATTTGTATTTTATATACTATACAATATATTATAAATTGAACAATATTTACTTTCATATACTTTTAGCTATTTTCATCAGTAACAGATGTGGAGTTGGGAGTTTTGTTTCATTAATTTATTTAAGATAGGTCTTTTTGTGCTATCATTTTCAAAGCTGGTGAATTTACAAAACCAGTATGGTTCTGTATATGTTTACATTACTAACACACTATGTCATATAACATTCCTACTATAGTAACTCATTGTTGTTTTGCTTCTGTAGCCCATTGTCCTGATCCTCCTGGACATCCCTCCCATGCTGCCAGTGCTGGACGGTGTGGTGATGGAGCTGCAGGACTGTGCTCTGCCTCTGCTCAGGGGTGAGGCCTTACACTTAATTCAAGCAACACTTCTTATTTGCTTTATTTTATTTTTGTGATACAAGACTGTCTTTGGATTTCCCAATTTCCTACTGTAAAACAAATTGCCCCTGGCATTGAAGGATGGGTCAAATGCAGAGTAATGCTTCCCCTTGGGCACAATAAAGTGTATCTTAACCCTAAACCTCCGGCTTTGCACGCTACAAACCTTTACACGAAGTATCACCTTGTAAAATATTTGACTTTCAGAGTATCTAAACCAGATACAGAATTGCAGATGCAGAACTGAACCAGTGCTAAAACAAATATTTTCAATGGATTCTCATTATAAAGTATTAAGTATAAGTACCATTATAAAAGTTTTTCACAAGTTTAAACTAAACTTGAAACCAAGCCAAACAGAATTGGGCTAAAGATGGACCTGAATTTTGGTGATGGGGCTGTGCATTTGACAGTATAGAAGTCATTGTTAGTACTTTTTTAACCACTGTGATTTCAGTTATAGGCCAAATAATCATGATTATCATTTTTGTCAACATCAAGATTCCCTTTGATACATGCTGATACAAGAAACTATTTTACAAATGCAAGTGACTAAATCTGTGTTGCCAGGCAGATGTTTGACCCCCATGTGTTTTTTTATGCATGTACCGAAGGAGGAGGGAGGTGTGTGGAGAGCGAGCTCTGTGATTGGTGGATTATTCAGGCCAAGCGGCAGCCAATCACAGCAGTGGTGGAACAACAATGAGAGGAACAGACTAAAGTTCAGTCAGATAGGAGGATGAGGCAAAGGCATCTTATCGACGAAAGAGTTCAGGAGTGTGAGTGTTATCTGAAAGGGTTAAAATGCGTGACGTAAATAAACTGTCAATAATTGGCAGAAAGATGAAAGAACAGGCTTTAACGTAATCTATTACTGCAACATGTATGTATATGTAGCGTTTTGACTGAAGCTGACAGAGGCTCCAAGATTAATCACAGCTAATCAAAGTAATCTTATTTCATGTACACCGTGTTCCAAATTTGTATTTCTCCAAGACAACAATTTTGCAATATTATCTTTTTTGTCTCTCCCTCCTCTGGTTGCAATTAAATAATGTCCCATGTAGACAACAAAATATCCCGTCTCCATGGGATTTCATAAATCTGTTAACATTGTACTTTTGACCTTTACAATCATGCCTTGAAATGCGTGTAGTTTTATATTCAGGTATTAGTTTAACTGGTAAATGTACCACTCTGCCCCAGTACAGGCTATTGTGTCCTTTGGCAAGATACTCCTCCTGCCTTACTTGCCATATATGAGTTTTTGTGTGATCAGTTGTCTTTAGAGGGTGTTGCCTCAGAATGGAAGCCGTGGCTCTGTTAGTTTGCCTGGTTTGAGCTGTGGCTACAATGATAGTTTACTTTTTGATGTGCTACGAAGGAAGGAATGTGTAAAGCATAGAAACGACTCAGAAAAGCTACGAAATATTATTATAAAATGACTGCAGAGTTATTGAAAAAGTTAAAAATTAAACACAAAAAGTGTAACTACAATTATTTTGAAAAGACTTGAGTAAAGCTGAAGCATAATTAATTCAAACCATTTTGTGTCAGGAAACCTTGAACTTTAATAAATTTTTCACTCTTCCAAAATGTTTTCCCTCATTTCCCTGCACAGAGGTGATCCCCACGGACAAAGTGGAGGTGGCCTTCAAAGACATCGATGCAGCCATCTTGGTAGGGTCCATGCCCAGGAAGGAGGGCATGGAGAGGAAGGACCTGCTCAAAGCCAACGTCGCCATCTTTAAGACTCAGGGAGCTGCTCTGGACAAGTACGCCAAGAAGACCGTCAAGGTATGCTTGAATTATTGCTGCTCGAAACTTATTTAATCACTTTAAAATTTAGAAAACATACTACGGCTGCACCTACAATTATTTTATTAGTACTAGTAGTAGTTTTAGTAGTCTGCAATTCATTTTTCATGAACTTGTCAAGTGTGCACTTCTCTTTTGTGCATTGACATTTTTTAAATGCATAGTCAACCAAATAAGGTTTGAAATATTGTGATTCTAGGCTTCTGAATAGAGAATCGTGTTATTATAATTTTTTATTGATAAAAACCTGAAACTTGTATTTAATAATGCTACTGTCTTTGGTATAGAGCCTATATTGTCCACATAATGATTGATTATCAAAATACAACTATTATACTACTACTGATAAGATGATTAATCGTTGCCCTAGAACATACATTGACATGACACAAAAACGCAGAATATGGAAGGAGGCAAAGAAGATGGATCAAATGAAAATGATTAGACTAAATGCGTCATATTGATCAGCTTTGTAGTGAAAACAAACAGACATCAATTGATGAGGGATTGAGGGAGGAACAGAGTTGCAAGTTCAAATCATGTCTGTTCTTGTGTCTCTGGTCAAGACTATTGTTAACTAAATCATGGTGCTTTAAAGCTACATAACCTGACTTTCCAACTGCAAGGGTGGAGTATGCATTTAAATCCAAGTGACTAGTTTCCACTAAGTCAATAGATGGAGCAACACAGTTTTGGGATTGTTCTATGTCCATACTGCGGAAAATTCCAATCAAAACCATTTGGAGGCAAGTGGATGCCAAACGATGATAAAATGAAGGCATTCAAATGGCATGATAATGAATGTTTAGCTGTCTGATGCAGAAAAATAATGCATGGGTAATTTAAACAATGACAACTTTTGTAGACTAGAGTTTTATCTGCTTAGAACTGAGTGGATTTCCTTTGACTCTAAAAAGCTGTTCAAAGTTCCTGCAAGAATTTGTGCAACGCTTTAAGTCTACAACACAAGGCCGACTACAAACATACGGCAACGGTCATACATACAAAGGTCAACCAGGGCGACAGTCAAAAGATCACATGACATGTCTGAGGAGGAAGGGACACAGACACAGCCATAGTGAAATAGGTCACCAGAAAACCTATAAACAAAAAATAATACAATTTATTACACTATATAAGAATTTATGAGGCAATCATTTTCTTGCAATATGTATACCTGTCACAATTATGCAGTCTGATATGTCATAGAAATGTAAATAAATGTAATATAGAAGCCCATTTTATAGTAACCAGATGATACAAATACGACTTTCAGTCAGGTACTTAAATGACACATGGGTCATTGCATATTGGGGAATAAAACCTGTACCTTGCCTCATGAGGACCTACTTTGCTTATGTGAACAAAAATAAGTCCCCCGTGACGTAAAATCCTTTGTTGTGACATCAACAACATGGTTTAAAGTTCATAATATGGGTTAAAGTAGGTTAAGGTTATGTAAGATGTGACTATAGTTAAGTCAAGGAATGAATGTTAATCAATGTAATGTCCCTAAAAGCACGAGTATTCATAAATAGGGGCTCCAATGTTGGGGTGTTTTTGTTTGTTTTTTAAACCAATCGTGATAAATAACAACTAGAAATACTTATACAGTAGTTGTATTTTGATAATCATAATTGTCATTTGGACTATACAGCCTCTAAAACACGTTCAGCAAGACCTAATTAGAACAAGGACACTTACACATACACTTTATTTGTAAATGTTCTGTATTATACACTTTCAGTTACCATATGTCATCCTTTATTTGGTTGACTGATGTGTTTTAAAAAGTTTCGTACTAAAATAGAAATGATAATTTGACTAGTCTACTATTAAAAAAAAATATTGACTTCTAAATCTTTAGTTGCTTCCCTATTCATGACAGACCTTTATGAAAAGTACTTTAACTGTTCTTATAAATGTATAAATGTTTATTTTTACAGGTCCTTGTTGTGGGGAACCCTGCTAACACCAACTGTCTGATTGCCTCCAAATCGGCCCCCTCCATCCCCAAAGAGAACTTCTCTTGCCTGACCCGCCTGGACCACAACAGGGCATGCTCACAGGTAGGACTGCCACACTCTGCACTGTGATAAAGCAAGAAATGGGACACATTAAGAGGCAAATTCTGGGTTAAAGGGCTGTAAGCCGCAACCACACGCTATTTTAAAAAAATGGTATTATACTTTCAAAACCAGACTTGTTTACTATGAATTCGCAACAGTTTTCTGCTCTTTGGAGTCTCAAATATCTGCATTTTTATATACATTTTGATTGTGTATAGATTATAAAATGCCAAATTTGACACAACATGTATTTATTTAGAATGCTTAGGTTCCTGTGGTCCAAAGGAAACTACAAAATGTTTAAAGGAAAAACCTGCATTATTTACTATGACATATTCACTGTTATGTCTATAATGTTATATATCTCCACATTTTTAGGGAGTCCTCAAATGTGTCTAAACAAACACCTTTTTAAATCTTTGTCTGAGGTGTGGTTCTGTTCCTGTCCTGCAGGTGGCGATGCGCTGCGGTGTGTCCTCGGAGCGAGTGAAGAACGTGGTCATTTGGGGAAACCACTCATCCACTCAGTACCCTGACGTGCACCACGCCTCAGTCGACCTCCAGGGGACAGTGGTCCCAGCCTACCAAGCAGTGAAGGACGACGCCTGGCTCCAAGGAAGCTTTATCTCTGTAGGATAAGTTTAAAATTAAAAATAAGTTAGTTGAATTATAAATTAAATTATACAAACAAATAGGGCTGGGGGGGTGTCATGACCAATCTTGATTTTCGATTCAATCTTCTTCCATCTTATTAAAACATAGACAGACATGCATCAAGTATAAAGAATAGGGTGCCAGGATCCCTACAGTTTTAATTCTATGTTGACAGAACCAATAAATGGAAGAAAGAGAAATTCACATTTAAAGTTTGTAATGCATTTGTACAATATATTTAACCTAAATGCATACATACGTTATAGTTGGCAGCAGACACACGTTTTGTTGTGACAACCCAACAGCAATTTTGAAAACTTGCTGCTTGCTAATCAGCTATTTGATAACTACATCACAAGATCTATAATTTTAAGTTGTTGTTTGTTTTTTTACTGCATTATGGACATTATTTACCAAATAGTTGTAAATAACAACTGTAGTTCTGATTTATTCTTATCAGTAAAAGCTATATTTGAATAGAGACATTTCCACCTCTTACCTGGGGACACAAATCATGTTTATGGAATTTAAAATCAAAATATTACACACAGTTACTTTTAAATACTGGTCTGTGATTGTAAATTGTACATAATGCAATTAAAATAGTAGACTTGAATTTCAACTGGGGAAACATTGAAGCACCCTGTGTTGTTTTTATTGTGTGTGTTTTTTTATGTTTTGTGTATTATCAAGTTTAAATCATTACATCATTACATTGTGAATATTGTTTCCCTTCAGACGGTGCAGCAGCGCGGTGCAGCTGTGATCAAGGCACGCAAACTGTCCAGCGCCATGTCCGCTGCTAAAGCCATCTGCGACCACATGAGGGACCTCTGGTTTGGCACCAAGGATGTAAGAGTCAGATTTTCCATTTGAATAATCTTTTTTTTTTTTAAAGGTGCAGTCTGTAACTTTTCTGATGGAAACTATGCAACATGCTTTTTAGACCTTTCACAATAATCACTATATCAACTTAACGTTCAATATATGTTGGATGGAATAATCATTTTTTGGGGTCAGTTTTTAGCGTGGGGACTTTTTGGTACTTCTTCTGTACTATGATGGAGATTTGGACTGCAGAATTGAATTGTCAACGATGAATCATTATAGACACAAACTAATTACTTATGAGTTGCATTCTGTTATTGGTTTATTGCAATTCATATTATTTAACAATATTCTACATTTAGAATAGTTTTTGGGGGATAATTCTGCTTTATAGTCTAGTTTCATTATTTATAGTTTATCATCTATATTAACTTCAACCATATATTGCATTTCAAAATCTGTTATCCTGACAGGCCTACTTGTTTCCATGAAGATGTTACAGCTTTGCCAAGAATTATTAACACTATGGCTGATACAGGTCAGATCTGTGGGGAGGTGATGAGGCTTACCTGTAACTGAGTAAATGGAAACAGATACGTTTAATGCAATTGTTTAGAACATTCCAGCCCAAAAGAAAAGTTACATGACGCTCCTTTTATACTTTTGTATTTTTTTCATTCATATTTAGCTTTGTGAAATGACACTATGACTAGGCAATTTTTGAACAGGGAAATTATTGTTAGGGTTGCACTATTACTGTCACCCCACAGTAATGTACATTTTATACTCAACATTGCTCCATAAAGCCATGCAGTGTTTTTTTTTTTTTTTTATTTACTGTCAAGCATGGTTTAGTTATGTTCTGGATAAAGACAGTTTCATAAAAAAAACTATATATAAATGCATTCCTTTACTTTTGACCCAGAATGCAAAGTAGTAGATTATATTAATATATTTAAGTTGTTTCCTTGCTGCAGGTTTCAGAAAGCATATCCAAACAATACACTGCCCTAATTTAATGTTTATTCAAAATAAAGTAATACAAATGTAATAACGTCTACATCCACAAGGAGGCAGCACTCTTTTTGCTATGATTTCCACAGACCTGGCCCTCTTTGTTTAAATGCTCTTTTGTCTTTGCTCAGGGCGAGTTCACCTCTATGGGAGTCTACGCCGGAGGAAACACCTATGGCATCCCTGAGGACCTCATCTACTCCTTCCCTGTTCACATCAAGGTCAGTGTCTCGGTTTACAAGTGATGGCCATCTCAGGATTTAAAAGTGATCAGCACCATTCCCACAGCAATTAACAAGTATCTTTTGATGGTAAAAATTGCATGAAATATCAGATAGAACAAAGCTGAGACCCATGTGAAGTGAGCAACTTTTTTCTTTTCTTTTTTTTTCCTCAAGGTTTAGTCAATATGTGCTGAAGTATATTTAAATTATTCCAAATTAAATTATTATTCTGTGATATTAAATAAGACATTTATTTCTTTAAAGAAACTATCAAATCTTTGTTTCATTTATTTATCAAAAACTTATTTATCCAAGACTTTATTATTACAGGCCTGGATTTTGATCTAAGCACTAACACTCATGGGGGGTACTTGTATAATCATACTTGGCACATAGAAAAGTGAAACCTATGCCAAGCCATAAATGCAAATTGTTATTGGCAACTTTTGAACTTGTTGGAATTCAAGAGCGCCAAGTTCATTTTAAACTGTTTGCAATGGTAATTCCTCTAATTCCAATCACATTCCTAGCATCCTCTTTCCTCACAGCAATGAATTTAAGTGTTTTTCACAATTTTCAGAGGCCAGAGGGAAATTTTGTGTCACGCTACTTCTAGCAACAACTAGCACGCTCACAACACACCAGAATTACATACTGATCCAGGCAGCACAAGTGGTCTCATTCTGGCCCTGAAGAGCTGTTTTTATAATCCATCTGGACAGGGGCAAAACAGATGTTACAGTTTTACATGACCAATAGGGATAAGACCATAAACAATAATATTGTGTATCGTGATAAAAGGGTAAACCATAATCATTTGTGGGACATTTTATATAATCGTGATAATCACCAACACAAATAACACATTGTAACACTAGAAAGAGCTACTTTGTCCATGGTGTTATTTTCACTTTTAACAAAGTACAATACTATAAAGTTGTTTAAATATTGAATATAATCATAATATGAAAATAATAATTATCCATAACATTGTAATTATTATTGTGATATTATTGTTCATCGCAGTTATTTTGGCCATGATAATCGTGATGCCAAATTTCAGTATCGTCCCAGGCCTAATGACAAACCCGGTACACACGAGTTTTAAAGAACGATACAAATGTTACTGTGTTCAGAACAAGAAGTGGACGATCGTAGAGGGTCTCTCCATTAACGACTTCTCTCGGGCCAAGATGGATGCCACGGCACAGGAGCTGGTGGAGGAGCGCGACACTGCTGTGGACTTCCTGTCACAGTGACTAAACCAAGACCCCCCAAATCTGGGCTCCTCACGTCTGTGACAACCCCCATGTTGAGTTTAGTGAGAGACTGCTGTGGTGTGTGTTCTGGCCTCTTTCCTGTAGGTTTATATATGAAACCTGTGTAAATGACCACAACTGGCCTCCTCCGAGTGTAGCACCGAAATGTAGAGTCACGCATACTGTAAAGAAACTTGTTGTCACCAATAAAACACTCAAACAAATACACATGTGCTTTTAATTACATATGTTAATACGGACATGTCAGCTGCAAATTTTACCTTTTTCAGAATCACTAAATAACTACACCATAAAGAGTGAACAAAGACTTAACCCATTTGTTCATTATGAGATATTATGAATGTTTCAGGCTTAGTAACTATACTGTCAGTCAAACGTTTGGACCCTATATGAAGTAAGTTATATTGAATTATGTAGCCATGAAAAAATAATTGAAATAACTACTAGAATTTTATAGCCAAATCCTCAGTGGCCAATCTTTGCTTTGCCGAAAAATATTTAGTAGTTATGTGGAATTACTGAGTAAAGAAAAAAAATTATTTTGCTTAAATACATCTTTGTAGAAAGTAGTAAGAAAAAAAAAAACTGAATGAGAGGGTGTGTCCAAATGGTCAGAAGTAGTCAAAAGTTAGTACACACACTGTCTGATTCAGTGTTTTTTTCTCACCCAAAGAAAAAAGTGGTGGATTTGAAGATTTTAATATATAAAATATTTAGAATTGTTATTTACCTTTTTTCTTTGCAGCAAAATTCTATATATCTTAATTCATATATTTTATATCTTTTTTTAATAGAAAATGTAGAAAGTAGTAAACGTATAGAAAAAAAATTTCTGACTGATAGTGTACTTAATTAGGCGATTAGGGTATTGAGTAGTTACTAAGTCTGAGTCGTTCTTAATTCATCATGAACTAGTCTAGTCTTTGTTCTTTATTATAAAGTGTTTATGTTTTATGTTACACTCAGACTTCAATTGCATTATTTTTAACAAGACCAGGCACATTAAGTTTTGAGAGAAGGCTGAAATATGAACTGAAAAACTAATGCATGAATCGCTTGCATGTACAATCACCATGTTTGTTCAAAGTCTAAACGACAGGATTAGCAGGTCCTGTGCACACTAGAATTGTCAGTGAAGAAAGCTCACAAGCTAAAGACTTGCTTCGACATTACAGTCCCACAACATTAAACGTAGAATAATAATATAAACTATGACAAAATAAATAAAAAAATCAGGACATGCAGTAAAAGAAAGGAAGAAAAACACTTTGATATACAGAACAAAATAAAAAAGTATGAGTAGAAAAACAGTCTTGTAGGATCCCACGGAGAAAGATTTGTTTTGTTTTTGTGCAAAATCTGCTATATAAATATTTGTCATTTTTACTATTTGCTAATTCCACTGATTTAAACTAAAGTGCAATGTTGATTCAATTGTAATCCATCTTGCTTTAGTGCCACAGATGACTTCTATGAGGAGTTTGCACGTTCTTAACTCGTCTGGGCACTCCCATAAACCCAGTACAAACACAAAATAGTCCAGCTACAAAGGTCCTGACTCAGATCTGGAGAGGCGTCTGTTATACCTGGGAGGTCCATATTAAAGCAGATGAGCGCTGTAACACCTCATTTACACATGTCTGGTGTTGGTGATACAGCCACAAATAAGGCTGGATTCCACATTGTGTTTACCAGCAAATCAGATGGAGACAGTCCTGTAATTTGCAACACAAGTATAGTCCAAAGCATTGAAACACGCACTGAAGACAAAATTGCAATAGTTAGAGGTATTTAAAGAAACAATCAGCAGGGGGCAGCGCGCAGAAGATCTTAACCATGTATCAGACTGCAGTAATGGTCTACACCTGTGCATGTTACTGCGATAGAAACAAGAGTTCAAATATGAGTATTAACTGGAATATTAACATTTTAACTTCACATCCACTTGATAATACAGTTAAAATTTGATATAAGTTGTAGTTGCATTATACACATTTTTATTTTTTTTAATCAAGTCTAGATATTTCTTAACCTTAATACAGCGAAGATATTCTTAGTATGGTCATTTCAAAGATTAAAGGACCCATGTTACGCTATTTTATGGACTATATAATATCCTCTTGGGACCTGAAGAAAAACAGTGTGTTGCAATATATATTTTTTGTGATTTTCTATCTATTTGGAGGTACATGGACACCTTAACATTTAAATTTAGGTTATAATTTTGTAACATTTTGGTGTTAAATCCATGTGAACGTAACCACCTAATAATAACTTTTTCGATGACCAACATCTCTGACAAGCCTCTACAGTCGCCTCAAAAAGTTAGAATTTCTTTTTTTTTTTTTAAATCATAGTGTATCCTAAACTAAACTAACGCTTATTGAGTTATTATTTTATTTTATTTATTTTTATCCTGGACCTAATAGTACCCTAAAATCCCCCAGTCATATTTAGGCAGAGGAACCTTGTCCCCCCATTAAGAGTCTATCCCGAAACACTGATTAACTCACTGATTAACTCATTGTCCACTATAAAGGACACAAATAAATGGGCCCGGGTCTCAGGAGAATATGTTGTGACCTCATCAAAAACATTCCTGTATTTTTGTTATCTTTCATTCATCTTTCATTCATGTTCCACACGTAAACCCTGGGTATGAATTCTTCTCTCAAACAGAAAACACACTGTTCCGCCTCGTGATATCATGCGGTAATACAGAAAGAGCTCAATTGTGTTTTTAAACTCCATGCACCTTCACGAGAATCATTTGGATAATTTCAGCCCTCTTCTGAACTAAAGGTAAAAGGTAGCTGTTAACTTGAAAACTAGCAGTAAGTGGCATCACAAGGCGGTGCAGCACTTTTTGAGTTTTGGAGATGCAGACAGACTAATAATGCAAGATTACTCAAACGTGTGAATGAAATAAAACAACTCCAGGTATGTTTTTGATGAGGTCACAGCATTATAACATGGCTTAAAACTGTGTGGTATAGAACCTTTAAAATCACTAACTCACATTTTGATGGAGAGCTTAGACTTAGACAAACTTTACTGATCCACAAGGGTAATTATTTGGACACAGTAGCTCACACATCACAATATAATACAGTAAAAAAGAGTAGAAAATATAAATGGTGATAATAAATTCTAAATAAGTAGCAAAAAAAGAGCAAGAGACAGGTGTCAAATAAGACATAAATGTACAAGCCAAAATAAAATAGAAGAATAAGTAATAAAAATATATATACAGTGTCAGTTATGTACAGTTGTAGGGAGTATTATCTGTTACATAAGGGTGAGTTGTACAGTTGTAGGGAGTATTATCTGTTACATAAGGGTGAGTTGTACAGTTGTAGGGAGTATTATCTGTTACATAAGGGTGAGTTGTACAGTTGTAGGGAGTATTATCTGTTACATAAGGGTGAGTTGTACAGTTGTAGGGAGTATTATCTGTTACATAAAGGTGAGTTGTTATACAGTTGTAGGGAGTATTATCTGTGACATAAAGGTGAGTTGTTGTACAGTTGTAGGGAGTATTATCTGTTACATAAAGGTGAGTTGTTCAGTTGTAGGGAGTATTATCTGCTACATAAAGGTGAGTTGTTATACAGTTGTAGGGAGTATTATCTGTTACATAAAGGTGAGTTGTACAGTTGTAGGGAGTATTATCTGTGACATAAGGGTGAGTTGTACAGTTGTAGGGAGTATTATCTGTTACATAAGGGTGAGTTGTACAGTTGTAGGGAGTATTATCTGTGACATAATGGTGAGTTGTTATACAGTTGTAGGGAGTATTATCTGTTACATAAAGGTGAGTTGTACAGTTGTAGGGAGTATTATCTGTGACATAATGGTGAGTTGTTATACAGTTGTCGGGGGTATTATCTATGACATAAGGGTGAGTTGTTGTACAGTTGTAGGGAGTATTATGGTATGATGTATCTGTCACTGTTTGAGTGGAGCTGTAGGAGCCTGTTGAAGAATGAGCTCCTCTGTCCCTCTATTATTTGGTGCAGTGGGTGAGTTGTTGTACAGTTGTAGGGAGTATTATCTGTCCCTCTATAGTCTGGTGCAGTGGGTGATGAGGAGTGTCCATGACGGAGAGCAGTTTATCCAGCGTCCTCCTGTCCCTCAATGTCACAAATGTCTTGTCTCCAGCTCACAGCCAATCCCGTGACCAGCTTTATGGATCATTTTGTCAATCCTAATGAGAGAGCTAATCACTCTGCCATCATATTGTAAGGAAGAACAATCAGTTTTGTTTTACCAAGACTCATTCAAAAACTTTTCTGCTTTCCCAGTGAAATGATAAAAACAGATGAGTTTCCCATTCTGTCCTCTAGGTGTCAGTGTAAGCCCATCCTCCCAGCCCTCGTCAGATTAATTACTGTGGGGATTTATAAACGAGTTTCATTTTAAAGGGGAGGTTTCCGGCTGCTGTTCCTCCCTTGAAAATCATATCTGTAACTCACACTTTCAGTCTCCACACACCTGACACAGAAACAACTGTATTCTTAAGGGAAAAACCAAGTGTATTCTTTGGACTATTTATTCATTTTCACGTATAGGCCCATATCCTTCTGACTTGACATGGTATCGTTTACAGTATTTTTTAGTTTTGGTCAGACTTTCGTTGCATTTTTTCACCATGTTTTTTATATAGAAAACAGGGATCACAATCATCATAAGTTGTAATAGCTGCTGGTATAATAGATAATGCATTGATGTCTTTATTGTTCCATTTCTCTACACATGTTTCCATTATAAAGATTGTGTTTTGAGAATTTTTTTTCCCCAAAAAATAAAATAATGCAAAACATTTTATTTTCTCATGTCGAGCTATTTCATTTCTTTGTTAGAATGTATTCCTTTTTAATTATACAAATAGGTTTATTGATGTAAAATCAGAAGTATTTGCTTTGAAGACACGTAAAATAAGTACACAGAAGAAAGATGGACTACATTTATTTTAAGTTCACATTCATCAAGTTGCAATTTGAATGTAGCATGGATCCAAAAAAATAATAATAGCAACATGTTTTATTGGTCCAGTCTTGATTTATGCGTCTTCTGTGTCTTAAAATGAAAATATTTGCTTTGAATGAACATAAAATAATGAAACACAGATATTTTCCAACAGGCTGCATCTATTTAAAGTCAACATTTTTGGAGTGTACTTAGCCTTAGCCTTGATCCAACACATATTATCAAATTATAACAGATTCTCCCACACAAAAATAAATAAAAACATAATTTTACATTTAGTTGGTTTTGTTCTGATTTGAGCGTCTTCTGTGTTGTTCTCCATATTTAATTCCAGCCCAGCCTCTCCTGTGGTTCAGCCTATTAGTCTGGAATTAATTTAAAATCAATATTTGCTTTCAATCAATGAAATATTTACACACAGAGATTTTTTTATTTATTTTTTTTTAATATATTTGAAGTGTTAATTTGCACAAAGTCACTGGAGGCTTTCAGTTTGCTTTACACTTTTGGGCTGTTTTTCAAAACAGAAATATCTGTTTTTGCTATTGAACAGGTTCACTCTCTCTTTCTCTCTCTTTTTTTTTCCAAATTTAAAATGTTTTGTCCTGATTTAAGCGTCTTCTTTGTTGTCCTCCATATTTAATCCCACCCCAGCCTCCTCTGTGTCTCCTCATTAGTCCAGATCCACTCACGCACTTAACTTAAACTCAAAATATTTGCTTTGAATCAATATGAAATAATTACACCAAGATATTTTCAAATAGATTGCTGTGTTTTGCATTAAAGTGTATTGAAATTTAACATATGAAATTATTATCCAAGTCATATTAGTTGTCATTTCAGTAGCACATTTGTGCTTTTTCCCAAAATACATTTGAAAATGACAAAAACCCCAAACAAAACAAAACTCAAAATGTACATTTTTTGTCCTGATTTATACGTCTTCCATGTTGTCCTCCGTGTTTAATCCCAGCCCAGCCTCCCCTGTGTGTCTCCCCATTAGTCCCCATCCCCTCACACACTGGCCTAATGGTGTTATAGCCACACAGCTGCACCTACAAACACGCACTAAAACCCCACATCGCATTATTACTGACCATGTGTCCAGCTCTTACCCACTTTTATGTGTGTTCCTGAACGCCACTGATCAAAAACATGCAACGCCGGACTACCCTATAGCCTCCCTGCCCTGGGTCTGGTTTGGTGGTCTCTCCCTTTCGTGGTGGTCCCAAAGATTTACTACATGCCATGTTGCAAAGCGGACAATTTGTACCTATTTTTTTGCAGGAGGAGAGCAAGAAAGATTGCGTCTCATTTCCACATAAGGTGTTGTGTCAGAATTGGGAGGTGTTGGGACAAAAATGGTGTCAGTTGCGATAGTCTTTCGGGGGTGTAAACATGATAATGGTTGTAATGATAGGATCACCACCAGAAGCAGGAGAACCACACAAGGAGCGGAGAGGGGGCAGAGCCAGCGCCCCGGGCCCCAAACACAGAGCTGTACCTGGGCTTCATTTGGTGAGGCGGTGGGAGATCCGCTAACAGGAACTGACCCCCAGGCCGTGGATGCAGTCATACCAGCTATTTATACCCTCGTATTCAGAGCCAGTACGAAAAACAGTGCTATTTCAAAAGGGTACCTGCTTTACTTATGTGTCTGTGATTTCCTAATTTAGATTTTGAAGTTAAGTTCATTATTAGAGCCAAATTTCAATATATTTTGGATGTAAACGTGCTCTGTGTAACTTTTCTGATAGAGAGTTGTCACCTTCCTGTTTCCATGGCGATATACATATAGCTTTGCCTTAAATATTCCCCAGTATGATAACAGAGTATTTTTCTGAATATAATGCCTGCAACTGGACACTGTGGAACATTCCAGATAAAGTAATAGCATCCCATAGGACGAGCAGTGCACCAAAATAGTAATCTAAAGTAAATTGCATTCTAGATTACATCAATTTCTATCTAAAGAATGAGTTGCGTGAGTCTGGCATTTTATTTGGTTGAAATATTAAAAAAGAAAAAGTATATCTGGAAACTGTAGTTGAAATGATAAGACTGTTTTTTTTATAAAGATGGATCAGTCTGGTCCCCACTCCATCCACTGCACCAACATGCCAGTTCAGGCAGATTTATTTATTTCAGTTGTGCATGTGAAACAAAGGAGTTTCTATGGAAATACTCAATGTTTTTCACTCCCTCTGTGATATTTTTTTCCTTTCCCTTTTTCCTCCTAAGCAGCCATATTTGTTTTTATACAGATGGACCATATGTGCCCCTGATTGGCTAATCCACCTGTCAATCACATCCATCTGAACTTGAAGCCACTGTGTCCAGACTCACATCTTCGTAAGGTTTTGGATAAGTGTGTATTCCGTATCCATGGCAATCCCAATGTTGTCAACTTAAGTCCCTAACTACTGCAAAAATTATACTTAGAGTAAATCTTCTTGTTGTGCATTATAATATACACAATAGTCCCTCGCATATGATTAGGGCCCTAAAGTAAACAGGAGTGGAGTGGTTTGTTCTTAGTGTTGAGTGGGGCGGGTCAGTAGACAGGGCCACCCATGTTCCAGAGGTGTGAGGCCTGAACAGGAGACTGGACCCATAAAAAGCCCTGACCTGCCCCTACGGCTGTAAATCACACCTCCACAACTGCACACAACAGCATCTTCTAGTCCAGTGCGTCTGCTGTCCACTCCAGGATTTGGGAGTCGCTGATTTTAGCAGATTTTTACCCTGAAAGCCCTTCCTATCTAAACAAAACGTATATAATGTGTTTTTCAGGCAAGACCTTGGTGCCTTATGGTTGGAGGATGGAAACTTGTCGACTATGCCATTTTTCTACCCACATTACAATTACTAGACAAATATGGATCACTGCTCTTACAAATGCAATCGTTACATTATTAATGAGACGCTAAGTTTATCATTTAGCATAATCCCCATGTATGATTTTCAACTTTTAAATAGGGATGCACCGATCCAGAAGCCGGATTCATCAGCCGGTTTCACTTTGTGGAAACCATCTGACCTCACAGTATTAGAATTTGTTTGCTCGACAGTAGGCGGGTACTTTTTTTATTTAACCAATCGATGCTATTTGGTTGTGACGTATGACGGATCTAACTGGTATATTAAGGTTTTCCCAAATCCCGTAGGAAGAAGAGCAATAACATCTTTCTCCTTGATAAAATTCACCAAACATTCTCTTTGTTCTGGCTTTAAATCCTCGATTTCGGGAATCATCGCTAACACAGAATGTATGGCGCTTCGCTGATTGGCTGGTGCCCGTTTAGTGTATTCCGATTGCCGACCAAGTCGCAGGAGAGAAATGAAAATGAGTGGAGGAACTAGGTGGCGCCAGCTTGGCTACTGATCCAACTTTTTCAGTTCCGATACTGATTTTGATACTATGGTTTTAAATATCTGCCAATATACCAGCTGAACAGTGCAGAGACTGAAAACAACACTTATTTCCTTTAAGCAAAAATAAAATAAGACAAAACTGATCCAAGTGTGTAATGTAGCTGTTATTTAACACCAAGAAACAACAGACCAGCTCTGTATGATTAAAGTTTAAACATTATGGCCTGAATATGACCAGTAAATTGTTGTTGGTTGTCACATGTCCAACCAGGATATCAGCTGAAGCAATATCCGATCCAGCAAATTTTTCAGTATCATCACCGATATCGGATACCAATATCGGATCGGTGCATCACACCTCATCTGCATTATTATATATGAATTCACTGTACAGTCCTTTTTTGTACACAGACTGTAAATAAGACTATATTTTATTTGTAAATTATGTGCAGTCTTCAATCTCTCAAATAAACAGTTTACAATAATGACATTAACCTTTATAAAATAGGACATGAAACTGAAAGAGTCAGTGCAGACTGACACTTCTGGACACAAGCAGAACAAGTCTACAGTCTTCTTTATCATTTATAAACAACAAATTACAGTTTCCTTCGCTGTCTGTCGGCCAGCTGACTATTGAACCAAAAATGATACTTTGCGCCCTGGACCTGGTCAAAATCAGTTTAATCTCACACGCAAAGAAAAAAAGTTACTAAAATTTTTGTCCAAGTTATAATCTCCACCTATTATCTAGTAGCCAGGAGACAGCTCGTAAGCCTCCACAGACACGAGACCTGCTCAGTATTACACAAATGCAAAAGTAAAATCTGGATCTGACAGCTTTTTTATGACTTGGTCCAATCCTAATTTTTGCGTCTTCTGTGTTGTCTTAAAATCAAAATATTTGTTTTGAATGAACAGAAAATCATGAAAGACTGAGATTTTCCAATAGACTGCATTTATTTAAAGTCACCATTAGTATAAAAATACAGGAAACAGAATATCTCTATGACATCAACAATAAAAATTCCATCAAAAATACAAATACACAAACACACATGTTTTAGGAAGTTCAAACATTCACTTAACTAAATAAATATGTTGTCATTTATTTTTATTAATATAACCATAAATATTGTGCAGTTCAGACAAATTTTAACTAAGGATGCACCAATCTGATGCTGGTAACTGAAAATTGGATTTGGATCAGTTCTGTCTTATTTTAGTTTTAGTTTAAGAAAATAAAAGTGAATATCTGCAAATGCTTAAAACTATAGTATTGAAATCAGTATTGGAAGTGAAAAAGATGGATTTGTGTATCTCTAGTTTTAGCCCGATAAGTAAACTGACAAAAAAAAAAATTATAATAATTTTACAAAAATGCAGGCAAAATACTAGCCAAGATTTTTTAGCAAACTCTTAAAAAAAAAAACTTATTTAAGCATGTTAGTAGTATAAGCTGTGATATGCTCTTTATGTTGTTTTTCTTTCTTTTAACTCTGCTCTAAAGACAGATTGATGTGGTTTAGCAGTACAGATGTAGTCCTCCTCTCTGCTCCCTTTGGTCATAAATACTCCATTACTCCATCCACACCTCACCTCTCTGCCGCTCTGTCTGTGTCTGTACCAGGGATGTCTTTATTTACCAATCACAGAACCTCTTCTTCTCTAAGAAATGTGTAATCTCTAGCTAGTGTTGCCAGATTGGTGAGAGAGAAAAGTGTAGACTACAAACTATGGCTTTATTGAGTTTTAGACTATAAGCGTGTGTCTTTGTGTACATTTTGAACCGTGACTGTGCTGCACATATTGGCAACAGGAATTCGCCGTTAAAGGGACAGTTCGGAATTTTGGACATAGGGCCTCATTTCCTAGTGAGCCAGAGTGCTGTAGATCTGGGGAGACAGTTTTTGAAATAATCCATCCGGTCCTTGTACTTGCAGAAGTCGCTGGTGCTAGGCTAGCACATGTCAATGGCCATAGTTAGCCTGACACTAAAAACAGTCTTACCCACTCCACAAAACACCCGAAGCAAAACAATTATAATGCTAGAGTCTAGACTGTTGAATGTCTGTGTCGATAGAATAATTGTAGAAGTAAAACCAACCTTGCATTTGAAGGATTTATGTCTGAGCAGCAGCAGCGAGTTGTACTTCCTGATAGAAAGCTCGGCAGCAGCGAACTGATCACCACCAGTGTTGTACCTGATCATGTTCATTGAACAATAGTTCATGAACGCGATCATATTTTGGGCGTACATGAACTGAAGGCACTGTATTACTGCCTTATGAACAAACTATGAACACATTTATTCTACTATCTGTAAATGGCATGTGCTTCTATTTACCTTCATTCAGTAGGGTGCCAGATTTCTTTCATGTTCCAGGAGAAAACCCAGCTAAACACACCGTAAAGAGCTTTTACTATTTAGCAAAAAAAAACATTCAATCTGGCAACAGCCACCACCGTTGCATCCCTGCATGCATCATCAAAACAAAACAAAACACCTGGCTCTTCTGCGCATGGCTCCTGCAGAGAGCCGCTGTCCTGTCTGTACATGGACCAGTTTGATTTTATCATATTGGACTATACACTTTTGGAGCCAGAATCAATGGGACAGTGGATGAATCTGAGGATGGAGCCTCAAAGGTAAATTTTGCCTAAATGAGCTGGTGGGTGCAATGGAGCTGCTCCGGTGTTTTGTCAAGTGCTGTAGGAGCGGCGCTGATGCCGTGTGTTAGTGTTGTGACAGTAGCCGCTTAGTTTTGCTGACATTGTTGTGAGCGGTGGATCAGGTTGTGTTGCTGCGTAAACTGTGTTTGGCTGTGCGTTGTGCTATTATATAGGTCATCCAATAGTGACCAAAATGGTTGTCTGTTTCTGGCATTTGTTATAATATTATATAGCCTATATATAATAGATATATTCATAATATATGTTTATGATTTTGGCCTAATAGCTCGCATCGACATATTGAAAAAACAAAACAAAACAAAACAAAAACAAAAAAAACAACTGAAGTAGTTCATTTTTGGAACTATGAACGAACTATTACCGCTAAACAATTATGAACTATGAGCAAACTAGTTCATTTTGAAATTTGTGAACTTTGAAGTAGGTCCTGTAGAAAATGAACTTTCCCAACACCGCCAAGGACTTATCTTACTGGCAAAGTAAAATTCTGCTGCTGCTGAGAAAATAGTCCCTCAACATGCAGCGATTCATGTGATACAAGGTTAGTTTTATTTCAAAAATTATTCTGTCAACACAGACATTTACATCGACAGTCTGGTGTTATAATTGTTTTGCTTCGGGTGTTTTGTGGAGTGGGTAAATGTTTTTTGTGGCAGGCTAACTATGGCCATTGACATGTGCTAGCCTAGCACCAGCGACCTCTACAAATACAAGGACTGGATGGAATATTTCAAAAACTGTCTCCACACATCCACAGCACTCTGGCTCACTAGGAAATGAGGCCCTATGTCCAAAATTCCGAACTGTCCCTTTAATCCTGTATAGTATACCTTTATACTATTAAGATGGTATAAATATTTAATTTCATGTAAAGCAACAACCATGATCAGAAATAAGATGATGTCTGAAAATCTTTGTCAGCACATTTTTTTCTTAAAATTTACCACATTCTACATTTTATTTACAAGAAATGTCAAAAGTGCAATGCAGTGATCAAAGAAAAGAGTAGATCAAGATCTAAAACATCTAAAGAGTTATTTTTTGGAGTTTTTCTTTTTTTTTTTTTACTACATTCCACATGTCCATCCTTAGTTTTGATGCATGGAAATAAAGAAGAAACATAACTGAAAAGGCATGTCCAAACTTTTGACTGATATCTTACATTAGTCTGTGCTGAGATCTTCACAAAATATTGTTCAGATTGATAAATGATAACCACAAAAATGACCCAGTAATATAAAAATTCTATAAATATTTGTTTGTTTTGATTTCTCATTGCTTCTACAGGGGAGCATCTTTGCTTTTCCAGCCTTTCCAAACAGTTTCATTGGTGAGGGGAGCTGTTGTGACAGAAGACTGGGTACTCATGCACAGGTTTTTACTTCAGTGTTTCAGCGTATACGAAATTTTTATTCTGTCAACTGAATATTTTTGGAATATTTCGAGTATTTTACCATTTGCTTCTTCAGTTCTGTTATGATACTGGAATTTCGCCTTAATATCTATCTGAAGGGAGGAGCAAACTACACTGCAACTACAACACCTCTAGTTGATTATAGTATCTGTTATTAGTTTAGTGTTTTAAATCAGGGCTATTGTTCTTTGTTTTTGCGTGCATGTCTCATCTGTTTATCCAGTGATGTATTTCACAACAGAACTTTGTAACTGTGATCCTATGCATCTCTAAAAAGAACCACTTTAGCAGAGCACCTTGCCCCTGACTGCCCTCCCTCGTGTCCTAACTGAATTCTGGCACAAAAACGATAAATTCTCCAGATCACTTTTTTTTTCTATTTCCAGATTTTTTTGTGTAAATGTAGAACAATGCGTGTGCTGTCTGTGGCCTCTTTCTAATGAATCCAATCCTTCCTCTCTGCCTCTTGGAGCGCTGGGTTGATTAAACAGAGAGAAACACATTTTGCGTTTCTTTTGATGGATCTCTCTCCAGAACGGGTCGTGGAGATGTTGCGTCATGGACAGAGCCGTGTGGGGGTGAGTGAGCTGACCTGGCGGCGCATTTCAAAGACTCTCAAAGCTCCACCCTCTTTTTGAATAACTCCTCTTCATCATCTTTTCCACGCGACCTTCGCTGTATCGCTGTTTCATATTACCAACGACATCCAGAGCTGGCTAATTTGTACGCCATTTGAGAGTAATAATAAAAGCACGACAGAATCTGAAACATCAGAATACTACACCAGCAGCACTTTCACGTACGATTCACAGCAGTTTGTTTTGTAGAACATTTGTGTCGTCTATTGGTCTTAAGCAACATAAAAGCACAAGACTCACTACTATAAATATGGTATTGTGCAGATTAACTTTGTCTACATGCATGCAGGCTGTCTACAGACATGTTGGGGCCTAGGCTCAAATGGGCTCCCCTTAAAGCCACAGTACGTAAATACACTAAATTAAAAGCATGTTGTCTTTATTTATTAAAAAACCTAAATAAAACATGTGTCCTTACTGTGAGTAGGACTGGGTATCATTAAGAATTTGCAAATACGATACATATCTCGATACATAGGCCAGGATACGATACATATCTCGATACAGTGCACTTTCAACTCGATACGATATATTTCATTGATACGATTCAGTAAAAAATAATGGTTAAATGATGGCTGTGATTCTAAAAGTCTTTGTCAAATCACATCTTGTGCAAAGTTCATATTAAACACACCCATTTTAATCATGAAAGCAGTGAATATGTCAAATATGTTGCATAAACGAGTTTCCTTCCACTGAACAAGCAACAAAACTGTAGCGCTGTATCAAAATAACTTCAGAAAATCTACCAAAAAATACTCTTGGCGATATATTGATACAGGAGTCCCCGATTTCAATACTGAATCATCACATTAAATGATGTGATATATCGATATTTCAGTATTTTTGCACACCCCTAACTGTGAGTGGGCTTGCGTCTCCACAAACCTGACTCTTAAAGAACACATATTGTCCTTGTGTCTGCTATATAGTTATGATGTATGACATGGACCATTATGTTATAATTCGCACATTTTAAATCACAACTCTGCTGACTCTGCGTTAGAAAACTGTAGAGCCCAATGGGAGCTGATCAAAATAAACATCATCGCAATAAAGAGTCCAATGGATTGCCGCAGTAGTTTTTTTTTTTTTTTTTTCCTAAATCTCTGCACAGGGCTGCTGAATCTTACAAATATAATCGATTAAGAAAATAAAAGTGGAGAATGAAGTAAGCACAAAGCAGTGACTGTATGCCCATGGTGGTGAAAAAGGGGCATATAGCATCCTGAAAATAAGCGGTTAAACATGCACAAATCACTCCAAATACAACTTTGAAAGGGTTAATGAGAAGGCGAAACAACTATAATATGGTTAAAAGCTCAGAAAGGTCGACTTTGCATAATATGTCTGGAGAAGGGCTTTTTCTTTTGTGTTTCCAAGGAAATGTTGTATGTTTTGGCTATAATTTCACAGCATGGCATTAAGCTTATTTATTTTCATGAGAATATTGTGTACTATTAGGGCTGGGTCTCATTAAGAATTTGCTGATACAATACATATCTCAATACGTAGGCCACGATACGATACATATCTCCATACAATGAAGTTTTGATTTGATACGATATATTTCACATCGATTTGATACGGTTCAATAAAAAAACAAAAACTAAATCATGGCTGTGATATTAAAAGTCTTTGTTAATCCACTTCTTGGGCAAAGTTAATATGAAACACAAACCTTTTAATCATCAAAACAGTGAAAATGTCAAATAAACGAGTTTTCTTCCTCTAAACAAGCAACAAAACTGTAGCGCAGTAACAAAATAATTTAGTAAAGTAAACCAAAAAAATACTCTTGGCGATATATCGATACAGCAGCCCACAATATCGATACTGTATCATCACATTAAATGCTACGATATTTCGATATTTTTGCACACCCCTACATACTATGGTTTTCACTTTTGTGTTCTTTCAGTACAGTACAATTTGCATATGCATACTTTGTTGATTTTGTTGAGTTTTTTCACAGAACACACGCAATTGCTCAGGCTTTTTAGAATTAGCTACAATTTTACTTTTTCTGCAACAGTCACATATATATTTTGTTGTCAGGTAGATAGAAAGAAGTAAAAAAAAAGAACAAAACATTATTACACCAATAAACCAGTCGCACTGACAATAATTTATATACTGACAGCAAGTTTCTCTCTCTGGAACACCAATAACCATCTGAGCTGATACAGTTTTCTTTACATCAGGCCAGCGCCCCCTACAGACCAGTTTCGTCTGTGAATTTTGCTGTATGTTCATTGTAGATGTTTAGGAAGCGAGGGGCCTGCTCTGGCGTAATGGACTCCAGATGCAGGGTTTTATCGCACAGAGAATGTCCATGGAGCCACACACATCCATCATGTTTGTGTGAGTTGCAGTGGCACAGTGACAGACACTAGACGGGCTCAGATAAGAGGAGAGCACGAGCATTTGTGAAGGACTCCTCTGAAAGTAGGCATTTTAAGTGTCATGTGAACTAGTTATGCCAATAATAATATTAACAAAAACATTTAAAAGTGTTGGAATTTGTCTGTTGGACTATGCTTACAATAGCCTCATACCTTTTATCAGAATCAGATTTTTTTTTTTTTTTTTTGTCATTGTCTACTGGACACTTGCTTTGACAGTATGGTGCAGCATAAAACAATGAATAAAATTATGGTCACATTTTTACATAGCATTTTTCCACCTTCAAGGCAGTCAAAGCGCTTTACATCAAGGAACCACTCACACACTTACACACACATTCATACACCAGAGTAAGCAGACACGGGGGTGAGGTGGGTTAAGTGTCTTGCGCAAGGACACAACAACAACATTCATTTATGGGAGTTGGAATCACACTGCCAACCAGTGGGTCAGTGGATCTGACTGTTCTACCAATGATGTTTATGTCAAGAGCGGGATTCAAACCGCCAACCTTCGGATCAAACTGAGCTTCTGTTGCCCTAATAGTTAATATAAACTATGATAAAATAACAATAAAAATAAGGACAATAATGATGATGATCATAATGATCTGTGTGTGTCTCTATTTTATGATGGCATCTTTTGCATGTCTTAGATGTTCGTATGTATCACTCTAGTCTTGAGCTGCTTCAGCTTTGTGCATTTCCACAACATGTGAAACAGACCCATAACCTTAAAAGGCCTCTCAACAACAAGAAGAACATCTGGGTGAAGTTTCATTCTGACATAACTTCAAATTTTAACTATTAAATAACAGTCCTTTTTATCACACAGGAGAATTTTTGAAAGAAACAAATGCCAGCGCTGGATCACAGAGGACATCAAAATGTGCAGATGAGGTCCAAGGAGGAAAACTTGTGACGAGGGAGCCTACACCTTATTACACACATAGGAGAAGGTGCAAAACCATGTAAGCAGTCTACAAGACACACCACTACACCATCACGTGATGCTTCTGAGGAAGGCTACAGGAAGGAGCTGAAACATGAAAGGCAGGTAAGCAACTTTCTCATATTGAGCTATTTTCTGATCTGTTATAATGTTGTTCCTCATCACAAACATACCTGGAACTGTATTTTGTTTCATTCACACATGTTTAACACACAAACCCTGCATATTTAGGCTGAGTTCTTCTCTCAAACAGAAAACATTGTGTTTCATCTTGTGATGTAATTTGGTAATACTCAACTGTGCTTTAAACTCCATACACCTTCACTATTATTTGGATAATTTCAGCACTGGAATTGCTGATCTCTATTAAACCAAGATAACAGATAACTTAACGTGAGAACTACATCTTCATGACATCACAAGGTGGAACAGAGCATTTTCAGCTTTTGAGATGTTGACAGACTAATAAGTGTAGTTAATATGATTAAGTGAGATTCAGGAGCAGAACCACGCTTCAACCGCCCTCTGCTCCTCATCAGCGAACCACAACTCACTTCGACCACACCTCTAATTTACCAGAAGCATATTTGTAGCCTTTCCCATCATCCCAGTTTGTATCGGGTAACTCGACCCCACCCTCCCACCCTCTATCTTGTCCGCCCTTCAGCCATAAGACGCGTGTGGGGTCCCGTTTCGGCTGGGCCAGTTGAAGATTGAGATGGAGCTCCCACCTAGAGTCTCAACCCAGTGATCTCTGCCCTGCCTCGTACATAATCACATAATCAATAAAATTCTTCTTCTTCATAGTACGTCGTTGTTGGCGTATTCCTTTCTAGTGAATAAAGGATTGCTCAAACATGTGTGAATGAAACAAAATACTACACAGGTATGTTTTTGATGAGGTAACAAGGTTCTAATATGGCGTAAAGGTTACAATTAAGGTTAGGTTTGGAATCAATTTTGTGTAATGTAGGACTATAATATTTATCAGTATGAATAATGGCATCTGAGCTCAAAGGAGCGTAAATAAGGTTGTGGAGACTTTTTTCGTAGGATACATTGTAGTATCTGTGCCTCCAGTGGACACAAAAGGAGCTCTCTGACTGTCCCCATGCTCCATTCACAAAAGTTTTCCTTTCGCTGACGGGTAACTCAACTTGAACTCAAACAACGCTCAGCACACGCTCTATCTGTGACGATAATGTACAACAGTTAGCCTATACATTCATTTTAGCCTTGTGTAAATCCAAACATAAGTGCCTCCTCCTTCGGCCAAAAGCTGACAGCAAGAGAGAGGGAGGAGGTGAAAGAGGAGAGAGAGACAGAGAGAGGGAAGAGGAGAGAGAGAGGAGATTCCTTGTGGTCGTCTGTGTGGTAGTTGAAGCAGTGCCAGTTCTTCATGTGGTCAAACTGCAGCATATTATCTGACAGGGTTTCTCTCACTGCTCCTATGTTTTATTTAAAGCCCCAGTGTAATAAAGTAGCAGTAGGTTTGGGTATAGCAGAATTGTGATTATGTGAAGGTTTAATTGCTGTTTCTTTTCCCATAACAGACAACAAAATAACAAGACAATATGTGCACTGGCCAAAAGGGGGAGCTATAGCATGATTATGAGTTTTTGTTGAACTTTTACTATAGTTAAGAGGTGGACGCAAATAACCTATATGCGTAATAATAATTATTGGTAACATACGTATATACATATTTAGTTAAAACGTATGACATACTGTGGAAGATTATAACCAAAGGAACAACATTTCCATGGAAACAAGCAGGCAAGAGTCAAGTTTGCGGAGATGCAAGCCTGCTTACCGTAAGGAACAAGTTTTTATACATTTTCAGTGCAATAAACACAACCAAAATGAAAAAAACAAACAAACGTGCTTTTATTTTAGTAATTTTTTGGCTAAAATATTCCGTACTGTGGCTTTAAATTCATTTTGGGTCAATTTTAGACATTAGACTTTCCCACCAAATAAAATCAACGACCCTGAACGTCAAGAATGACAAATATTCAAAGGAAAAACATTTTAGGGAGGCACAGTGACAAGATAATTACTGTTATTGTGGCTTTGTACAACGGTAATTTTAAAACAACTGGTTATTTTGGTGAACGGGATGTCAGATTTTTGTAGCTACCATCGTATTTTGGATAAAAGTCACTAATTTTCTCCAAGGACGACATGTGTGGGAATTACTACTGACAGTAAACCTAGCATACCAGCACGGCCTATCAAACGTACTGGTGCACTATATAAGTTTTGTGCTGGAGGGTTCGTCACCAGGTTGTCTTCATGGAAAAGTCATTGCTTTAGCTGGAATGTTCCACAGTGTCATACTAAACATATCTATCTTTGAATTAACCTTAGCAAGCCTTAATCACAGATTAAAGGGGAAGTCTGGATTTTTGGACATAGGACCTCATTTCCTAGTGAGCCAAAGTGTTGGGAGACATGTGGAGGCACTTTTTAAAATATTCCATCCAGTCCTTGTATTTGCAGTGGTGCTAGACATGTCAGTGGTAGGGGTGTAACGATATCCAAGTCTTACAATATGATATTGTCACGGTATGAACCTCATGGTACGATATTTATTGCAATATCGTGGGAAAGCTCATGATATGGTGGGGACGCTCATGATTAGGGATGTAAAAATACCAAATCTCTCGGTACAACGTTTTCATAATATACATCTCACGGTACGATATTTATTGTGATATTTTGTGGAGGCTAACAAAATTGTTAATATGTTACTTTTTCCTCTTAAAATGCCTTGACAAGACTTAATCCAAAGAAATAAGACTTAAAAGTGCTTAGAAATGTTAATTCTTCATGTAGTCTACACCGAAATGGAGCAAAGGATCATGGTCTATGTAGTTCCCTCTGTCTTTTTTGTCTGTTGCTGCACCATAACTCTTTATTTAAGCAAAGAGACTTGTAATTTGATATATTGTGATGGTCCACAATATTATTGTGAGAACTTTGACGATACAATATCACGATATTTCGGTTATTGTTACATCCGTAGTCAATGGCCATAATTAGACTGTAACTAAAGACAGTCTTATCCAGTCCACAAAGCACCTGAAGCAAAACAGTTATAATGGCAGACTGTCGATGTGAATGTTTGTGTCGATAGAATCATTTTAAAAGTAAAACCAACCTTGCATTTGAAGGATTTAGCTCTGAGCAGCAGCAGCGAGTTGTACTTCCTGATAGAAAGCTCGACTGATATCACCTAGTGCCTATCTTACTGGCAAAGTAAAATTCCATTGCTGAGAAAATAGTCCCTCAACATGTGATGATTCATGTGATGAGAGGTTAGTTTTATTTCAAACATTATTCTATCAACACAGACATTCACATGGACAGTCTGGCATAATAATAGATTTGTTTCAGGTGTTTTGTGGAGTGGGTAAGACTGTTTTTAGTGTCAGGCTAACTATGGCCATTGACATGCACTAGCCTAGCACCAGTGACCTCTGCAAATACAAGGACTGGATGAAATATTTTTAAAAAGTGTCTCCACACGTCTCCAACACTCTGGCTCACTAGGAAATGTTCAAGATTTCGGACTGTCCCTTTAACAGACTTAACCACCAGCGTCTCTCCATGGAGATAGTGCCTGGAATGTTACCCAGTATGCCATTACATACGGCGACAGCAGGTGACACCACAAGGCCAAGTTACATGTCAGGCCAGTGGACAGGCGAGCCCACTCACAGAAAGAATACAAGATTTTAAGTCAATAAAAACACATAAGATGACTATGTTTAATGCCATACTGGGATATTCCAGAAAAAACGATGACATCTCCATGGAGACAAGCAAGTCTTTGTTCATGCTTTATTAGCTGTAATTGTATTTATTATAAAGTGTTCATTTCAATAAAAGAAAATAAAGAATCTGACCTGTATCATTCTTTCAAACTTTGTAAAAAAAAAAAAAATCATAGAGTGTTAGCGCTAAGAGCCAACTCTTGTTTTGCTGATTTTGGCTCTTGTCTGGTCTCCTGTGAGTGGTGACCTCATGTCTCCCAGCTGACTCAGACACTTCCACCAGTCTGAATATGTGTGTGCGTGAGGGACGGTATTCATCACAGTGTGGGAACTGGAATATATACATACACAGGCACTTCATAAGGATATTTATTTGCTTTGTGGGAACCAAAATTCATATGAGATAAATCCTTAATATTCAATCAAAGGCCTGGGAAAGTAAAAAGTGCAGTAGGTCACTTTTTTGTAGGGTGCCCACAATGGAAAAAACAATATAGGTTAGTTACAATGGCTTAAATTAAGAACATTTTACTCAACTTGACACATAAAAATGATCTACCAAAGTGTGTTTTTCTAGATTCAAGCAACATTGGATTTTGTTTCTGAGTTTAACTGCAAAGAGTTGTTGTTTTTGTTCTGTTTTATCTTAAGTGTAGCAGTGACATATTTTCATATTTGAAGTTCAATAAGTCTTCCAGTGTTAGATAATTATACTTGTCAAGTGAAATTTACTCAAAACATGATCAAACTTTCTTAATTCGAGTAATCTTAACTTTGCTAGATTTTAGTTTTTGCAGTACACCAGCTTGCTTGTCTTAGTGGATATGTTCAGAGTCAGAATCAGTTTTATTGCCATTGTCAGTGAACAAACTTCTCAGTAGGAACGTTGCTTTAAACATTGTAGAATAAATTGTAGTAGTCTGAGAGTTGAAGAGAAGAGGCCTGATGCTGGAGATCTCATGCAAAAGTTTATTTTTCATCAGTATTGAACCCAGCACGCGGAGACATGAATCTTCAAGACACTGTGATAGTATTATTATCCATTCCAGTCTAGTCTAGTCCAGTCTGGCTATACTTCCGTTGTAGGGAGTATTATACCTCTGATGACATAGGCCAAGATAACAAGGACTGAGTTGGCAGTGTGCCCTCAGTACAGCACAGAAATTAGACTTAGACAAACTTTATTGCTCCACAAGGTAAATTACTTGGACACAGTAGCTCACACATCACAATATATTATAAAAACAAAAGAGAAATGGTAATATTAAACTCTATCTAAGTAGCTAAGAAACTGGTATCAGATGAGGAGTAATTATATAAATGCAGATGTACAAGTAAAAAAAAAATAGAAAAGAGATACAGTAAAGGAATACAAATATATCTCAGCCATATGCACGAGGTCGTAAGGAAAAACGGTGCAAAGATGTTATGATGTTTGACAGGACATAGAGTTATCTGTTACATAAGGGTGAGTTGTTGTACAGTTGTATGGAGTATGGTATGAATGTAATCCTGTATCTTTCAGTGTTTGAGCGGAGCTGTAGAAATGGAATCTCTGTAACAGTTTCCTCCTCTGAAAGCTTTACATTTTCACCAAAAAGCACTTTTAACAGTTTAGGAAATCTCACAATTCAACCGAAATCAAGAAATTGTTATTGCTTTACCTATAACTTCTGTAGTATGGCATTCATTTATCTATTGTGCAATTTACAGAGACATCTCAAAATTACCTTGAAAAACAGGTATTCTTACTGTGAGTGAGCTTGCCTCTCCACAGATATGACCTGTTACTTGGCCTTACGGCTTGTCTCAATAACACCACAGGGACAATTCACCATAGGATTAATTTATGTTAAGGTTTAGGCAAAAAAGTTAAAGTTAGGCAAGTAGAAATTATGTTTAAATTTAGGATCAGTCTACAGGAAATGAACGCAAGTAAATAATGTCCCCACAAAGCCTGTCTCTTATAAATGCGCTCACAACATGGCGGCCCTCGGGGGTCACTTTGGGGTCACGTCTTCAGCCTGACGCCAGCCCTCGGCCCTCTCACTAATTACCCCCAACTACCCCCTCCTACCCCCCCACCTCCCTCACTGTCTTCACCCCGGGCCACACTTCAGCCACTGCTCCTCCTCTATCTCTGTCTGCGTCTACACTCTCTTATCCCTTTCTTAGCCTTCTCTTACTCTTCTCTCACCCCTCTCTTACCGCACTCTCATCCCTCTCTTACACCTCTTTCACCTCTCTCTTAGCTCTCGCTTATCCCTCTCTCACCCTATTGCATTCCTCTCTCACCCCTCTCACTCCTCTCTTACCTCTTTCTTGACCCTCTCTCACCCCCCTCTCACCCCTCTTACCCCTCTTCCACCCCTCTTTTTCCCTCACCCACCCCTCTCAGCCCTCTCTCACCCCTCTCTCATTCCCCTTACCCCTCTCTCACCCCTCTTTCACTCCTCACTTACCCCTCTCTCACCTTTCTCACCTCTCTCTTAGCCTTTTCTCACCCCTCTCTCACCTCTCTCTCAGTCCTCTCTCACCCCTCTCTCACCCCCCTCTCATTCCTCTGTTACCCCCTCTCTCACCCCTCTCTCATCACCCCCCTCTCATTCCTCTGTTACCCCTCTCCCACCCCTCTCTAGCCCTCTCTCACCCCTCTCTCATTCCTCTCTTACCCCTCTCTCACCTCTCTCTCAGCCCTCTCTCACCCCTCTCTCATCACCCCTCTCTCATTCCTCTGTTACCCCCTCTCTCACCCCTCTCTCATCACCCCCCTCTCATTCCTCTGTTACCCCTCTCCCACCCCTCTCTTAGCCCTCTCTTACCCCTCTCTCATTCCCCTTACCCCTCTCTCACCCCTCTTTCACTCCTCTCTTACCCCTCTCTCACCTCTCTCTCAGCCCTCTCTCGCCCCTCTCTCATCACCCCTCTTTCATTCCTCTGTTACCCCTCTCTCACCTCTCTATTAGCCCTCTCTTACCCCTCTCTCATTCCTCTCACTCCTCTCTCACCTCTCTCATCCCTCTCTGATCACCCCTCTCTCATTCCTCTCTCAACCCTCTCTTAGCCCTCTCTTAGCCCTCTCTCATTCCTGTCTTACCCCTCTCTCTCACACCGTTCACTCCTCTCTTACCCCTCTCTCACCTCTCTCTCAGCCCTCTCTCGCCCCTCTCTCATCACCCCTCTTTCATTCCTCTGTTACCCCTCTCTCGCCTCTCTATTAGCCCTCTCTTACCCCTCTCTCATTCCTCTCACTCCTCTCTCACCTCTCTCATCCCTCTCTGATCACCCCTCTCTCATTCCTCTCTCAACCCTCTCTTAGCCCTCTCTCACCCCTCTCTCATCCTGTCTTACCCCTCTCTCTCCACACCGTTCACTCCTCTCTTAACTCCCCCCCCCTGCTCCTCTCTCACCTTTCTCACCTCTCTCTCAGCCCTCTCTCACCCCTCTCTCATTCCTCTCTTATCCCTCTCTTGCCTCTCTCTCAGCCCTCTCTCACCCCTCTCTTACTCCTCTAACTCTCTCTTACCCCCATCTTGCCCCTCTCACCCCTTTCTTACCCTTTTTCTTACCCCTTTCTTATCCTTCACTCACCCCGCTATTACCCCTCTCATTGAAACATTTCTTTTATACATTGTACACAGAAGTTGATAAAGGATGTTTTCTTTTTGTTGTAAATAATAATAATAAGTGTAATACATCTGTGGATACAGTGAATTATTAAATAAGCTGTAGTATCTGGTTATTATTGCCACTATCATCTTGTGATTAATAAACATTTCTCCTTTGAATCAATTCATATTATATTTCACTTTAACCTACAGCTTTAACTTTTGAAGGGCTTAAGCAAAGGTTTTCAAGATGGTGGATCCAAAGTTGCAGAAGTCAAATCTATCATTCTCTTTCCCCCTCTCTCCTCCTGTTCCATCTAACTCCCTCTCTCCCTCTACACCCCCTTCTCTCTCTCTCTCTTCTCTCTCTCTAACTCACTCTGTTTTTCTCCTGCCCCCCTTCCCCCTCCTCCCTTTTCTCCCCCTCTCTCCCCACATACCGACCCCTTATGTCCAGATAAGGCTGTTATCACTGGACGAGTGGCTGACAGCTCCATCTGATACAGCAGACATGTGAAGACTGCGACGCTTGTCAATAACTGCTGTTTGGGTCTGAGCTCCAGATAAGATTTAAAGTCCTGCTGGAGTTTCATTCATGTTTGGAGGGATTTGGTATGACTTACTACAGCCACAAACCACCAGTCTAAACCTACTCAGTCACTGGATATTAAACATGGAATTCAGTGAGCTACTGCCCAGCTCGTAAATTACACCTCAATAAAAGGCTCATTCTAAACTGAAATGTGTGCTTACTATACAAAAAAATGGTTAAAGACTTTCTGTGTAACTTTTCAAGATGAGGGTCAGCTACTATAGAGATGTGATTGCTTTGGCTGAAATGTTCAAGACTGTGGCATTAAGGTTATCTCCATGGAGGCAAGATTAAGTTATCAGGCCAAGTTAGAAGGCAGATCTGTGGAGAGGCAAGCTTGTATACAAAGAGAATGCATGTTTTTCAAAGTATTTTTCTAAAAATAAAACACCTGAAATTGAACAAATGAAAGGTATAATTTTAATAGCATCCCGTGGGACATTCCAAACAAACAATAACATCTCCATGCAGACAAACAGGTGATAGACCCTCCACCAGAAATGTTACATAGTGCACTTTATAAAAGAAAAAAAAAATCAAATTTTTCTATTTTTCTGTTATTATTCAATGATTATTCTACTTTGATTAATATTTCATTATTATTATGATTACACTGTATGTTGATTGTCTTTGTTTTTTGAATAATGGGGTTTTGGGTACACTGTTTCTTTACGACCTGTCACCCTTGGGTGCTTGCCACACCCTATTTAAGATGGCAACCTGAGCTCTCATTCTGTTTGCTTGACGAAGACCAAGTGCCGAAACGTTGCACGGTTTGTCCTAATAAGTCTCACAATTTGCAAGTAAAACAGTGTGCGGGATTTTTCTCTACATACTGCAATTTAAATCCTACAACATTCATAGCATTAAAACTTTTTTAAGTTACAGAGAATTATCAAAAAGTTGTGTTCAAAAATGTATTTTGTATGTTGTGTTTTGTTTAATATGCACATTTTGAGAAATTCTGATTAAGTCTAAAAACATCAGCCCCTCTGCATTTGTTGTAATCCATGAAGCTCCTTGGTGTTTTTGAAGTCCATAGACCGCCACCAGCATTTCTCATCTCTTACCTTATCAACTGTAATACAAGAAGCCTTGTTGCTTTGTTCCCCAGTGGACCTGTAGTTGCAGTTCTTGGACCTATGCAGATTTTATACAAATTATGTATTTCTTTCTTTTTTTTCTTTTTTTTTCAATTTTGAAATTATAAAAAAATAAAATAAAAACAAACCCTCAAGAAATTACATAGTTGAGTTGTCCACATTGCTTACATGCAAACCTTGTGTCAATGAATTCCCATTTGTTTAGTAGATTTAGTAGATTTAGTAGAATTTGCTGTTTAGTAGACAGTTTGTTTACTATTTGTGATTATCTTGATGCTAATGAATGAATTGATTGCTAATGAAAACCTCATTTTCACAGAACATTTCTATACACTTGTTAATACAAGAAATGAAATGCCAGAAGTAAAAATTCCAAGTTTGCACAATCATGGTTTTTAATGTGGTCCTAACATTTTTGAGGCTCACCCAAAGTGGAGTTCCAGCGTTCACACCATAGTGCCACAGCACGCTACCAAGCTATGTGTCATTTCCAAAGACAAACCTCCCAAGCTATAATATATTCTAATGCCAAAGTCCGAGTTACTTTTTCTATGTATGTATTTACTACAACAATGGCTATCAATACATATGTCTAAATATGTCAGAGTTGGCCAACAAACAACAAAATATTTGACAAGTTTATTTCTAAGTTTCCATTGGACATAAGCCATAAATTCTTAGTGAAAGTTCCAAGTCTGGCACTGCCCATGACATCAGAAAAGACTAAATCCACTGATGGAATAACCTGGCCATTCAAATATAAAAATAAAACCTTAAAGGTCCCATATTACACAAAACTGACACTTGTGAGCTTTAAATCATGTTATAATGTTGTTACTTCATCAAAAACATATCCAGAGTTGTGTTTTGTTTCATTCACACGTTTGAGTAACACGTTATTAGTTGTTTGTCTACATCTCCAAAGCTCCAAATACTCTGTTTTACCTTGTGATGTCATGAAGTGGTTAACGTTAGGCAAGTACAAAGTTTAACAGCTACATATTATCTTTAGGTTAGCAGAGATGGGCAATTCCAGGGCTGAAATGATCCAAATGATTCTTGTGAAGGTGTATGGAATTTAAAAACACAGTGGAGCTCTTCCCTTATTATCATAGAGAACAGAGTGTTTTCTGTTAGAGAGAAGAAGATGGCCTAAATATGCAGGATTTGTGTGCATTATAACATAGATCAGAAAATAGCACAATATGGGCCCTTTAATGTCCCAAACTTATTGCTGATAATGCAGTTAAGCAATGACCAACTTATTTTTTTTGACACTTTCCTGTGAATCATTAAAAAATAATCAAAAGAAAGTATAAGACAAATTCCTGTATCTGTAAAATACCTAATTTAAAATGTGTGCACTTTTATGACTCCGACACCTCATCTTATTTCTATTTATTCGCTGTGCTTTTCATACCAGCAACACCAACTAAAAGAAGTCTGGTTTCCCAATTACCAACTTTATTGCTCTACAACCTAAATCAGGACTAACTGAGTAATAAAGAAATAGTGACAAAACATGCACTAAAGTGTGTGGAATCCATGACAAAAGCAGAAAGTGACCAGATCAAAAACTGCATTATGTTTCTGTGAGTGTATTCTGCTACCTCTCCATAGAGCTGACCTGTACATTGGTGGCAAAAGGTCAGTTTTTATATAGTGCTTTTCCATCTTCAAGGAACCACTCACCCAGTCACACACACACCCATACACCAATGTAAACTGGAGGCAGGGTAGGTTAAAGGCCTGTCCACATGACAACGTTCTTTAGTCAAAACGGTGATGTTTGTATATGTTTTGGCCTTTTGTCCACACAAAGCCGGCGTTGTCATGTGGACAAAGCAAACCACCGCTTTTGGAAAATGATGACGTCGCAGCCCTCGAACTACCCTCCACTGACCGCTAGACTGTTGCCGAAATGGGACAGGTGTAGCCCACGGAGCCGCTCCCATCGCCCAGCAACCAAGATACGCTGCAAACATTAATGCTAACAACACGTCCCACACAGATTGCACACATGGATCAATAGCAAAGATTACGCACAGGTAATTAAACTGTTGGATTTTGAGACCAAGTTATTCTAATAATTCTTGTCCAAACCTTATGGCTAAAAACTAAAATTATGTTTAACTTTTGCAAAACAAAATGGCTATATTTCTGGGATACATCTAAATTAGGCTAAATTACCTTAAAGTAAAAAAAAAAAAAACGCTGATGAGATATTCATTATTAAATATTATTATCATTGTTAACAGCACCACATACAGGTGTGGCATATGTATCACATCGTTTTCACTCAGTGCTCCGTTGTCATCTGGACGTGAATATTTATTGATCCGATACGTGTGTGGACGCAAATTTTTTTCAACCTGCAAAAATTTTAAAAATCCAGGAGCGTAGCTTAAGTGTCTTGCCCAATTACACAACCACAGCATTCATCTGTGAGAGCACTGCCAACCTGTGGGTCAGTGGATCTGACCGCTCAACCAGTGATGTTTATGTCGAGAGTGAGATTCAAACCATCAGCGAACAAACACTCAACCAACTGAGCTACTGTCACCCATGGTTAGAGATGCCATACTGTTTGACATTCTAAGATAAACACGGAGGCAAAAAATCTACCAGAAAAGTTACACAATGCACCTTTAAAGAATAGATCAAATGTAGAAGAATGAAGCAAAAGACAACTCCAGGTCTGTTTTTGTTGAGGAAACAATGTTATGATATGAAACACCTCTGTACCACTTTTGCACACACTCCACAGTTTGAGAACCACTGATTCCGCTGCTACAACTGCATGTCGGCTATAGTGTTTCCCTCTCCGTGCCACAAATCAGCTCTGAGTGTCAAAGAAGGCAGCCAAGAAAGCCACAAATCAGCTGTGTGTCCGCTGTAATCACGAACATCTACACGCTCTGCTGCTGATAACACACAATACATCTCCCACCAACGCTGTCCGCAGAGCTAGAGTTTCACTAGCCTTGATTAGCATTGTATTTGAGGGTTATCGTGAAGCTAAAATAAGATCTATGGTAATAGCTAATGCGTACAGTCATTTTTAAAGGTGTGAATTTAATGTGGTTTGGATAGTGGGTCTTTTCTCTGTAGGCTACCTTCACACGTGGCCCCCATCTGAGAATGCAAGGCTTTTCAGCACCTCATGATTTGTTACAATGCATTTTTCTTGAAGTTATATTTTTGAAAGAAAGACTCAAATTCACCCCAGAAGTACACGAGTTGTATTTTTGTGTTGGGAATTTATGGCCTTAAAGGTGCACCATGTAACTTTTTACGGTCCAGCGTCCATCATCTGCTGGTTTCCATGGAGATGTTGCATGACTGTTTCACAGAATGGTATGATGTATATATATGTGCATGGACACAACAGGTGATGCCACAGGGCCAAGTTACAGGTTAGATCTTTGGAGAGGTGACCCCATTTACAGTTAGCCTGGCTGGTGCCACCTAGTGCCTCCGCTCAATTTAATTTCTCTCCACCGACTAGGTCAGGAATCAGAATACACTAGATGGTTTGCAAAAACCACGGAAGTGCGAGTCCAGGCACCAGCCAATCAGCAAAATGCCATACATTCTGTGTTGGCATTGATTCCCGAGATCGAGGATTCAAAGCCGGAACAAAGAAAATGTTTGGTGAATTTTATCAAGGGGAAAGACGTTATTGTCCTTCTTCCTACGGTATTTGGGAAAAGCTTAATATTCCAGTTAGTCCCTTTAGAGGCGCATTACATACGTCACGACCAAATAGCAGCGATTGGTTAAATAATAAGAAGTACCTGCCTACCGTCGAGCGAACAAATTCTAATGTTGCAAGGTCAGACGGTTTCTACAAAGTGAAACCGAATGATGAATCTGGTTCATTTACAGTAACACCTCTAGTTCAATAAATACAAGATAGAAAAGTATAATGCCATACTGTGGAACATTCCAGCTAACTTTTATGGGGGAGAGTCCACCATCTTCTCGTCTCCATGCAGATGTTATTGCTTTTTCTACTGTAGGGCATAAATCTCCATGGAGACCAGTGAGTGACAACACCAGGGCAAGTTACAGGTAAGATCTGTGGAGAGGCTCACAGGAAAGCATTTTGCAATACAAGCATATTATATTGTAATGCATTAACATGTTAGTCCATCATCTGGTTTCCTTGGGGATGATACTTGAAATGTTTCACAGTATGGTATTGACGTATCTATCTCCATGGAGACAGGTGATCTTTGGAGAAGCAATCCTACTTACAGTAACACCTCTAAATTACTAGTATTGATCTGGATTGCCACATAGTACACCTTCAGAAAGAATTTAGATTTGAGACTTAGCATAACAAAAACATACGTTATAAAGTTGTCTAAAACAAGAGATGGATTTTTCATCTTTTATTTAGATTACATCCCACTTTGCATAATATTTTAATTCTCACCACATTTTTCAAACCACAAAAACAGACGTCACTACATTATTTTTTATCTCAAATTTGCCACAATGACACAACAATTACAACTTCACATACACCTAATGTTTCAATCCAACACATTTGGTAAGTGTCCGTTAAGTCCTTCTCACTTGGCCCATTGCACATAAATATATTTCTGTTAAATAAAGCAGCGGCCATGTCCATCAAAGTTCTTGTTTTGGAGAAGAGGAAGGAAACGTATGCTCAAGTTGACCAAAAATCTTGGACCAGGGACCCCAAACTCCAACTAAAATATAGCAGTGGTTTGTTTACGTTTGCACAATGGGAACAGGAAATACTTGTGACAAAATGTCCGCTTTTAAATTAAACATGAGTCTTAAGTTATTATTATTATCATGGTTAGCTGCAATTTCATCACATCAGTGTTTGGGAATTGAAAACTTGGGTTGAATTACTGTCAATAAGCCAACAGTGGTGTTAGTTTTCATTGACTAAAAAAGTGCAATATTTTCCCACGTTTTTTTTTGTTTGTTTTTTTCTTCTTGTAAAATTTGTCAGTGCACCATGCATTGTAAATTGCTACAGCGGAAAAAAAAAAAAAAAAAAAAAAAAGGAAAACTATCAGAGACTTGAGAGCTGGTACGTCCAATGTCTAACCCAATGCTACAAGTGCTATATATATAAAATGTAAGGGGCACTGAGTAATTTATGATATTTTTTTAAAGGTTGAATTGGAAGAGTCCAATTATTTTTGTTCAATCATTACACTATTAAACCATCAGTTGTACCCAATATTACGTTCTAAAATTTTATTATGTCATGATCTCAGATGGTGTGCAAAGGCCCATGTAAGTCTATGAAAAATTCACTGTTTTTGAAAGCAATATCCAAAGGAAAAATGTTGAACTTATCATTATTTGTAAGGGAATGGGTCCACAAACCTGCAATATTGATCTCTTGTCTTAAAATGAAACTAAACACTAAATACACTTTTTTTTTTACTACCGAACTGTGTATCTGGTGTTTTATTAGCATTGTCTACTGTCCCAAGTAAATTTTGGCAATTTTACTGCAAACTAGATACATTTGCAGCTTTCTGGTCCAAAATATTTAAATCTAAATGTGCGCAGCCTTCGGTGGTTAAGGCAATTTCAAGTACTTGGTGGCATCACAAAAGACTGCCTAGTTACAGACAGGGGCTTCTGATTACTCCTGGCTGTAGAGGCGGAGTTTGAAGTGTGGATACAGTGTGATTTGACCAATCACACTGTTATTTACACCTCCAAACCCCGCCTCTCCTCTTCCGTCACTCTCTTCTTTAGTCCTCGAGATACTGCCCAAGTTAATAACTCTACTTGAAATGTGGTTGTGGGCAGAGTTTAGGTGTTTAGTCCTTTCAACTGACAACAATCACACTTTTAGAATTGAATGATGGGACCATTTGTCTGAGACTATTGTGAAGAAATTTATCATTTTGCTTTTGTTTGTTTCCACTGACAAAGAAGACATTGAACTTTGTGCCAGTTTTTGTTTCATGTGGATAAACCCAGTAATTACTGAGATACTAACCATAAACTAGCTCAACAAATCTGTAATCTGACATTTAAACAGCAAATTCAACTGTAGAATTCTGACCTGTCCTCCAGCTCTGTTTTAAACCACAGACTCTAAAATGTTGTGATGTCACTTGAACGCAGCCTATAGTGGGATAGTATGGAGCGAGGGGGCGGGGCTAAAGCAGGGGTCCAGTTCCGGTCCAAGAGGGGAGAGAAAGAGAGAGACTGCTTCCACAGTTCATCATAGCCATATCCAGTTGTCCGAAGTATGTCCCCTTAGCTTCCGGTTGGCACAGATCTTGTTTTGGACTTGGCACATTTGGGACAGGGCCCATGGGGGGTAAAGGTCCTGCTACTGTTTGAGCTCCAGAGCCCACACGTGTTGAGGCCATCCCGTCCGACCTTTCGTTTTCTTATCACTCACAGAGGAAGAGGAGGAGGAGGAGGAAGAAGATGTGTTTTTTGGCAACTCCACCTGAAAACAACATGTCACAGTTAGTATAGTACATCAGAGTAAAGTAAAGCGTATTAGTAAAATATCGCCGTAGCTTTTTTTTTTTTTTTCATTACTGGCTGTATTAGGCAATGTGTTAAGTGTCTTGCTCAGGGACACAATAACAGCAGTATGAGCTTGGGTAAGATACAAAATTTAACCCATTGTGCCACTCTCTTAATTATTAATGTAATAAAAAAATAATCAATATATCAGGGCCAAAGTTAAGAAGTATCACGCTTGCACTGTAATAAGGAAAAATAAAACGTAAAGAAATGGTTTTCATAATAACACACTGTAATAGTATATAATGAAAAGCGTTGTTATTTGCCACTTAAAAATATGTATGTTTGCAGACCAAATAATAAAACGTACATCATCAAATTTTAGGTTAGCAGTAATTTAAATAAATAAATAATAGCCCAACATTAATTATTTGAATTAAACCCAAATCTCCAATTTTACAAATAAATATAATAATAATAATATAATAATTATTATAATAACACAACACAAACACAAAGCTTGAACACACAATAAATAGTCTAGTTGGCAGGATACACTCATAAACACTGAATATTTTTGTGCAACATGGTGGAAAACTAATTTGTATTTTTCCCAAACAGAATTGAAAAAATGCTCCACATAATTCTGGAAATTGATTCTCTTACTGCAATACTGGCTCAGCTGCTCAGCAATGAATAGGCCCTGATCATTTCACCGTGGCCTTGTCTCGTCATTCATATTGTAAAGCGAAGTACTTATGTTGGATAAAAAACATAATTCCAACATTAAATGATTCAAACACTAGCATAGACTTTAAAGTTAAATAATTAAATAGGTTGATATTTGTAAAAACGTAGCCTACTTCACGCATGCGTCTAAGGCTTGCATTTTTTTTATCATATGAAATGTTGGGAATTGTTAAAATATTGAGCAAACAATTTCAAGATCACCCTGTATGGCTGTGTGAACGCACCCCACCCCCGCTACCCCCCACCAAAAAAAAAAAAAAAAAAAAAAAAAAAAAACTTGGAAGAAACGAATGTTTTTTGACTATCAAGAAATACGTTGACTGCGCGCGTTAAACTCACAATTCGTCGATTGAACACAAACGCGGCTCAGGTCTCTTACTTTTTTAACGACAAAATCGTAAATATGTTGTTGCCATAATATGTTTTACTTGTTTGGATAAATGTGGGAAACAGGTCCACACTTGTCCTCACTTAACGCGATTAAGGCCTAAAGCTAAACTTCTACGACCCCAGTTGGGCGCTTCATTTACGCACGGCGTCAGCGTCAAATCCGCACGACGCGAGATTTATTCACGCACATCAACATCACGTCCTCGATCACACGACAAAGTGACAGGTCAACAGGTTCCGCTTGAAAGACATAGACATAACGTTTAAAGAGGCCAACCTGTATTAATATCATGGATTTGTAAAAATTCTCCAAAGGAAAACTTGGCTGCTGGGCACAAATTTCAGTCAGCTTCAGCCACGTTTGTATGTGGCACAAATGAGGCTTTCATATGATTTAACTTCCAGTCAAATAAAAACCAGGAGACTTATAATGTAAAAATAAAACAAAAAGAAGAAAAAAAAAGAAAACATCAAAGTGTGCAATTTTAGTAACACTGGAAATAGAATCACAACTCTGCTGATGAAAACTGCTGATGAATGTATTAAAGTACCCCCCTTAAATGACACAAATAAACCTCTAATACAATCTGGTGGACGATGCAATGTCTTCAATAAACAAATAATAACCAACCGGCACGACACACCCTGAGAAAAAACAATCTTTAAGACATTTTTTTTTATCAAAGAACGAGTGCGTGCGTAAATGTCTTAAAACGACTAAAAGGGATTATCGTGCGCATCTGGTGCCATAAAAAGAAAGTTGGATGAACTACTCAATATAATATAAACACGTAGGCTATTTGTTGCATCGATGGCTTAAAAATTTCATATGGACCACATGATTTTGTGTTGTGGGCACGAACAGCGCATTGTCCATTCAATTTTCAGAATGAACCAAGCCTGCTCTCCCCTACAGTCTCTCACACAATTTTTAAATAAAGGATGGAAGAACGCCATGTACCGTTTCGCCTCTCTCCTTCTCCACTGTACCATGACCTCATTTCACTCCGCTCATTTTACCTGCGCGAAAAGGCTTATGGGATTTACCTGTTTTCTGTGCGTAAAAACGCAACTGTTTATCCAAATGGCTCAGATCACGATAACACGCAGCTTAAGTGGCATGGTTTAGCTTTGATACTTTGTTGGCCACAATACACGAGGCGTTCAGGTGCAATAGGATATAAAATGTGTAGGCACGTTAACTAAGCGTACTGTAAATCTGCAGAAAAATAAAATAGATAAAAATAAAAATGGTGAACAAACAAAACATTGTCTTATTTGAATGTATAGATATAAATATTTGTTAGAAATTATTTAATCTGTTGGAAATGAGTGTCTCACATTTTATTATAAATATTGCCAGCTAAATTACAAACATCAAATATACTTTATATTGTATAATTATTGGATAGTTGTGTATTGTCTGAGCAACTGTAGAGCATAACACGCAATAATAGCTCGAAAATGTAAACGGTAATTTATATTTTTTATTCACTGTTTAATTTCTGTTGGTTACGCGGTGTTTTAAGAATGCTGTTTTAGTCAAGCAAAATTTTGTAATAGCGTTTGCTTATGCGAGAATTTGTAGCCTAATAAAATAGAAACACTGGAATTAAATAGTGTGTTTAGTCTCCATGTCTCCTCCTGAGTGCACACAGAGAGCCATGCGGCCGCGGATCGTCACCTTTAAACCTCAGGGTTCACCTTCTCGTTAATGCTTCGTCTGTGTGCGCGGCCGAACTGTTAAACGACGCTCTTATGCGCTCGTTTCCACCATCCTCCTAATCCTCAATTTAGTCTGGACTCGGAATGGGCCACTTCCAAACACTATTAGGGTACAGCATTCGGCCAATCACACACACACTCACACACAGAAAATATACGAGAATAATTTTAAATCCAGTCCTATATGGTCAAACAGGGCATTTTATTTATTTTTATTACCCTTTATCCAGGTTGATTGAAAACCAATTCTCGCTTTTACAACGACGAACTGAATTGAATTGTACTGTATTGCATCTGCTCAAAGGTGGAATTTTATTTTATTTCTAACAGATACATTTTTATTCAACTAACAATTGTTTATAACTGACGAATAAAACCTTTATTTGAATATATTTATTAACAACCATTCATTTTACTTTCACGTGTGCACGTTTTTGACCGACAAGTTATACTTTTTTTTTGTGTGTGTTACTCGGTTTGGCCAAGATCTTTCAGTACTAGGTTTGTGTGGGGGTCTAAATGGGGTTTAGCTTTCTTGTATACAACATTTAGCGAACTGTTTTCTCATTCAAGATATAATATTGTGTTCTAATTTGTTAATCACTATGGCAACGGTCCTAGTTTTCATCATTTTGAAATCTATGGATATAAAGACCAAATTCAAGAAACTTAAAAGTGAGCAGAAAGAACGACTGAGCACATTGAGTTTACAAAATACTAAAAGATATTTGCATTAGGCCTATGTCAAAAGGTCAAAGGGATAATCTTGGGAAATTTACTGAAATGTAATTACTATTAAATTATTTATACTAAATGTAGACGAACTGCACGCTATATAAATTGTACATAAAATATAAATAAGTCTATAACAATATTTAAATTAGGTATTGTCTGTGCTGTATTGCCCCAACCTTCCCTGCCATTCCTCATTGATCTGTATTGGAACGTGGCACCGTGTGTGCGTCCTGCTTTACGCACGAGTTGACATGAGTTATGAATGGCACTACATCCTTCTATTAGCGATCCAGGGTTTGAAAACGTGAGGAAAAATTGCTCTATCTGGCTCCAATTACGCACCACACTTCCTCATATAAGCAGCGCGTTGGGCGAGAGACAGGAAGCCATTACTCTAGTCTATTCTGCTGAAGCGCCATTCGCTCGTGTCATGTATTGTTTGGATCTACACGGTTTACGCTCGACGGCTGACAGAACGTGTATATGCTCACAGGGAAATAATGGGGCTTCGGTGAATGCCTTGTTGTTGAGTAGAGAGACGCAATAATTGCAAGCACCGGTTTGAAGAATCGACGATGACGTGTGTCCATAGATATGATCACATACTGGAACAATTGGTTTACTACCATTCAAAATTTAGCACGAGGGTTTTGGATGGTTTTTGGATACTACTGGATAAATCACCTAATCCGTTCTTTATACTTTACAAGAATTTCTAAAATATATCTTAATTAAGTAGCCTACTTTTCTAAATCCATTAGTTTTGGCTATTAATTGGGAATCCTGTATTTGACATAATAGTCTTGAGTGTAATTACGCATTTCGTCTTCTCATAATCTCTATCTTTGTCACATTCGTTATTATCCTAAAAATAATACAAATATAACTTAAAACAGTAGTGTCCATGCAAAAATAATTATAATTGTGTTTAGATATATTATTGTTTTTATGCTACATTTGATCACTTACTGTATGTTTTCGTCATTTTGAAAGTTGAGTATTACACATAGTAGCTTACTTTGCAAAACTCTACCATGATCTTAAAAAGACTGGTCTATTGAAAGAGGGATTAATGTTCAAAAATATTATTCAAAAATATATTATATTACTGTATTCTCAACAGACGTTTAGCACACTCAAGTTAAGTAATGGGCTATGAATTCAGGCAAAACATATGAAATAATGCGCAAACTCTAGTGGTGGAACTCTCGTACTCTGGTATTTACAAACAATAACCACGGATGGGGAATCGTGACTATTTTAAATTATAAATATGAACAGAAATATATAATATATGGCTTATTTGATTTGAACTGTACAGATCCAATGTACTGGAGTTATTGTGATATCTCTAAAAATATGCATTGCATTGTTTAAAAGTATTTGTGATAAAATAGGCTTCTCTTTGGTGTAAGTCTACAATGTACTCAAGTGCAACTGATATCTCCAAATATCTGTATTAAAGTAGAAGTACATTACAAACGCAAGTGTTTCTGTACCGGGGTCTGTGTAGTCCCTTTGGCTCCATGCTGTCTGTGGATGGGGACCAATTTTCTTCATACCCAGTTCTTTTACGCACTTGATGAATTGTGTCGTGCTGGTATTGCATTAAAATACTCCCTACACATACCCTAGGGTTATATCAGAAAGGTGTGCCTTTGACTTCCACTAGCATTGCATTGCTGTAAGTCCACTATGACCCTACAAACTTGCTATAACAAAAACTTTTCAGTGACTTTTCAGTGTTTAGTACCACCCCATGTGCTTTCTCTTCTCTCCAAATTCCTCCTCCAAATAAATGAGCCTATAAGATTACCCGCTATTAAACGTGCGCAAATGTGTGTGTGTGCAACGCGTGTGCGTATGTGTGACCCCAGCAGGGAAATGCCTGTTTTCGTGTTAGCTCTAGCCCCTCACATGAAGGAACAATGCCTATGTGCTTGCAATTGGGTTGCACTGTATCTATAAGGCGTTTTAGGGAGTATTATTATCACCAATGGTATTACCATAGTAACTTGCAATTCTGCTTAAATTATATAGAATAGTCTTTTTATGCAAAGCTATCCTCAAAGGACTTTACATCCTGTGTAGTGTGAAGCAAACTATGTCTGTGTTTGGCTCAAATACGATAAACGAAGCATATTGGTACACCATGAGTAACTTCTTATACCTAAAAAAAACAAAAACAAATGTGAATACTGTCGTCGTGCGTCAGGCACAACTTTGATGCGTTTTGTAATTATCACAAATCTGCATCCAGAACTACGTTTTGGGGTGATCTACAAGCATAACACATACATCTATTAAAATTAATTACACTATAAAACCTACAATCTATTCTGAAATAGCAAAACAAATTTTACGAATAAATGCAATATCATAGACGATGTATTCGTACTTCTTCCATATGTCTGTTTTTGTTTATTTTCCGGCACTGGAAAATATGTGAGTGTTTTTCGTTGTAGTCCCGTGCATTTTTGTGGTGAAGTTGTATCCAAGTATGGTACAAATATTTGGCAGATTCTTTAGTTGTAATAGACTTTGCATTTGGCACTTTGCTGTCTAAGAACACGTATTTTAGTCTAAGTCTTCTCCGTGCGTCTTTTGTTTTATAATGATCAATTTGCCTATACTATCTAACTTTCCAAAGAAAGACTTCAAGTCTATGAACTACTTTAACCAGTAGGCCTATAGACTGTGGTTATAGACAGAGTACAGATTTAATCAAATGGTACTTATTTTGCCTTATAAAAGCATTTTAAGGTTCAAAGACAACAAAAAGTATAGTTACTTAATAATACGCGAATATTTTGATGAGTTGCAAAAAATATATATAATAATGTGCAAACAGGACAGCGCTTTGTGGTTTATTTAACTATGCTGTTTATAAACCATGTTCTTTAAAAAGCCAAGTTTGCTACAACAGTTCTTACTCTGTTTAGTTTTACGAGGACGACCTGCACTTTTTACGTAACTGTTAACTTGTGCATTGTTCTTTAAGCTTTTTCTGTGGCATCGAACCGACTTTAAATCGCACATTGAGTTCACGTTATGTTAAATACACGCTATACATTTCATTGTGGTCTAAGTTGACACCCTTTTCGGTTGTTTGGAGAAAGGTTGGCGCTAAAAATGCCCCAGTTTGAGCTTACTCTTACCGCCTCCCTCTTCCTCCTCTCCTCGCGGGCCTCCGTCTTCTTCAACTCGGCTTTAAACGCTTGCGTATCGCCGTGCTGGCCGTCCTTATCCAGTATGTCCATCAGGTAGGAGATGTAGCTCGTGGCCAGCCGTAGTGTCTTGATTTTGGACAGTTTAGTGTCTGCAGGTACGTTGGGAATGCACTCTCGGAGCTCCGCAAAGGCCGAGTTGATGCTCTGGGTCCGCCGCCTTTCCTTCCTGTTTGCCGTGGGTCTCCGTTTCACGGGACGGGGGTGCGCGTGATGGTGGTGGTGCATACCGACTGGAGCACCGTTCACCGGGGGCACGAGACTGCCAGGGCCGTAGTGGTGGTGATGATGATGGTGGTGAGGGTCCATGCCGCCCGTGGAGCCCCCGCTACTGTTGCCATGGTACTCGGGGCTGTAGCCGGGCGCGAGGCTGTAGTCGGTGGGAGACATGTCCGCGTGGCTGATCAGCCAGCTCGTGAAATAAGGAGGGCCAGTGTCCTCGTGACAGCGTCCCGCCGCTGCCGCCGCGTGCAGCGAGTAGTGGTGGCTGTCGTGGTGGTGCATCACGGGGTGGTGCGGGAATCCCGAGACCAGACTCGCGACACACGCACGAGCACAACACACACTCAGCTCTCACTCACGCACGCACACGCAAACACAGGTCCTTCTGGTGCTCTCCTTCTTTTGAGCCTCAAATAATCGCGCTCATTTTGGGTGTAGACTCCCCATGGCCTCCTGAAAAACAACGTATCCAGCGGCGAGTGTCCACAGCATTCCCCGCGCAGCCGTAGCCTCCTCCGGGCTTTATCTAACACCGCGTCCCGCTCCAAGACATTTTTCTTCTCTTTAACATAAACAGCACGATGTGTAGGACATTTTCTTCATCTTCTTGACCACTTACTGTGCGTAACCGGGCGTAATCGTCCTTGCGCAACACATTTGTCCAGCAGTTAGCCTTAGAGCCGTTGACAAAGCACCACACAGCACTGGTTGATACTGAACTAAGGTAAAGCCCGCATGTCCGTATGACAGAGACGAAGGGGGAAGCGGGAGAGAGAGCCCTAGTCATAACGTCACCGGGAGCAGCCAATAGGATAGCTGAACCAAACTTCAGTAACAGCCTAAGCCAATAGCGAGCAGCCCATCACCACCGCACCCCTCCCCTCTCTCGGTCTGTTTACTTGTCTTTAAAGTCAATGGGCCCGCTAAGTAGGCCTACACACGCACGCCAAAGACGCACACGCAAAGGAGCAATTACAAGGTCAAGAGCGTAAGGACGAAAAGGCAGCACAAAACACCAAACCATCTCAACAAGAAATAAATAATTATTATACTGGATTTGTATATACAATTTAGAATTTTCAACCAACAAACGAAATGTTACATGCATATAATTACTCAAGCTTTGATAATTAAAATGAAAAAAAAAAAAAAAAAAAGAACTTCCTCACAGCCAGAGCAATAAAGGAAAAATGCACCATTACCATCGCCTCATTGTTTAAGTTATTCTACATCCTGGTGGAATTATAGTCTACTTTACAAAGGCGTGGAGTTTTGGGCACATGTCGCTCTGAAATGAGGAATTGGAAAGTCGCATTTGCACAGGTCCGCATTTATTGGTTGTTATGCCTTCCTCTTTTTAGGAAAAGCTTAAACTAAACGTATGAAATAGTAGAAGCCCCTCTTAACATTAACTTGCATTTTAACCAGTGCTTGTCTTTCTTGATTTTTACAAAATACTTGATGCGTTCACATCAAACACAGCACAACTGTCATATACTTCAGATTTCGGTCCAGTCTCATTTAACTGTGCAGTTCTTTTTGAAAAGCAGCGATGGAGAGTTTGTGATCCCAGCGCTGCGCATTGACGTGACGCCAGATGTGTAGTAGTCACAGTGAATGCCGCGTGCAAACCGACACAAGCCAGTCCTGGACACGTGCAGCCCACGTCAGATTTCTGGACTTAAATCAATAAATGTATTTCATTACTAATAAAACCCAGGGATTTGTAGTCACACTCGCGCTGTGCACCGTTACGGAGGTGATGCCAGGATATTACGCGCGCCAACAAAGGTTAGTGAAATATTGATACAATAACCTTCATTATTATCATAGTTATTTCAATGTATTTATGTACAAAAAAAAAAAAAAAAAAAAAAAAAAAAAAAAAAGAAAGAAAAGAAAAGAAGAAAAAGAAAAAAGAAAAGAAAGAAAAATCCCTAGCAGACTATTTTTAAATTTCTGGATTAAAGTCTACATTAAAATCCTGAATTACGCATGCGTAAACATCATAGATCCTACTTAAATTGCATTGCATGTTTTACCTCGTTAACTTAAACGCCCTTTAAAATAATTTCCTAACAGGAGAAGCGGAGGAGTCTGATAAGAGACAGTGTTTTTACAGCGCGGTCTTTAGCTTTACGCGCGGCTCTGACCTCTGGCCCGGCTCTAATTTATTGCCGCACAAAAAACACTTAAGAGTCCAAAGGATGAGACGATTCATCTTAAAGTCTGGGGACAGTTTAGACTAGAGCTGATCTTAGAGCGGCTCAAACCGTTGCTGCTCAGTTAGAAACTATTTAGTATATAATGGAGTATGACCTACTGCGTTTTAAATAAAATACTCAACGTGTGATCATGGAAATAAATGCAACAAATACACTGCGCCAAAATCCCCCTTAATTTCGCACCTAATGCGATATTTAAAAATATTTATTTATGTCACTTTTGATAACGAAGGGTGATATCCATTGAACGTAAAATTTCCAAAAATCCAGCCTCAAGGAAAGTTCTTCTCGTTCAAACATCGGTTCATTTTGGTGTGTAAAAGTCCGAAGCAGCGTTCAGACGGAGACTGCCACCGGCACGAAAGACAAACAGACTCTTATTTATCATCCAAAACTCAAGATCCGCTTTGTGGTTTTGAACTGAGTATTGCCTACATTTTCCAACGAGCACAGATGGACTACTGCTCATGTTGACATGATACAAACATGGTTGGGTGTAAAAAGAGACTGTGGTGTTGATTTCAGCACAACGAAATGACGCATGTTTTATATCTCCACACGTGGGAAAAACAAGGCGCAAAACTGGCTTTATTTCTGAATAAATGTTATGAATGAGTCAACATCACACCTTGTAAATTAAACAGCCAAAACGAAGAAAAAACAAGATATCAAACGTGTCTGCGGGTAAATTGGTCTTATTACTTAGGCCTATATATCCTGCTTTATAGGCCTAATATATATAGGTATACAGTATTTATAGCTCTTTTTTTTACATGCAATGTGCATTCATATTTACCCATGGACGCCTTACAATAAAAGCAATTAAAACAGCAGCCCACATTAACAACTCTTTAAAATTACAGTTATCTGACTTTATTTGTATTACTTTGGAACTTGTGGAGTATTACGTGACGCTCATCAACACGTTAAAACACTGCCCACTGAAACAGTCTGGAGATGAGTCTGTGGATAAGCCGAGCGTATCTGCAGATCTGCAGACGTGTATCCCTTTAAGAGGCCACACTGACAGCGATTAGGAGATTTCAATTGAGCTGGTGACCCTTTAATAAGAGGCAAAGTGACACTCATCTTTGTAATAACACTTAAGATACGTATTACGTACACCCAGACTAAAGGTATCAGAGGATTTAAATAAGTAAAACGATTATTGCTTTAAAGTGACATTAGGTTATGGAACTGTCGTAGCCAAAATTACGTGTAAAATGTAGCCCGTGACGGTAAATGTGCAACTAGGCGATGAGACAGGCCTGCACACTCACCGTTTGCTTACTACTGTTGCCTCTTTCTTTATCCGAGTCGAATTCTCATGTTTTCACGCGGCTTTTGAATTTCACCACATCAAATATTTTGGAGAGTTCGTTCAATAAAACTTAATTTTATTTAAATTTTTTTTCCCCATAAAATTCAGTCAATACGCACACATATCCATTTAAATACTGTTTTTAATAAATTCCGTCATAATATAATTCATAACATAATGTAAAGGAGAGTTTTATTCTTAGATTCTTCAAAATGCAACTACGATCTCACAACGCCTTGTTAACGGTATTTAATTATAAATATTGTAATATTACAATATCCATTTATGTCAGCTAATGAAGATGCATTTTGCAATTAGAAAGTGATTTAAACTAACACCGTGACAAATGAAGTTTGTCACCGGTTTGTATAACAGACATGTTGATTCATTGAATTAATTGATTGATATTTGCTGATCAAATTCAAAAACAAATGTATTCTCTAGAAATACTGTGGCAAGCCTCTTATCAGAAACAAACACAAGCATGTCTATAGTGCATTATCTAATTCAAAAGATTAAGATTTAACTGGTAGCCTGGAATACAGACTGAAATCCTCTGAATGTTTTTTACAGTCTGATCACCTCCTTCTCATCTGCTGCTCAGACTAACCTTAGACAGAGCAGTGCAATCAGGTTAGCTTATTTTAGTGATGCAGACAAACTAGAGTTTAGTGCTAGTATGCACTCATTGATTCTACAAAAGTCTGTGATGTTTTTCAGTTATTTTCTTCCTTTTTTTTTCTTTCTTTATTACTCATAAGCCTTTCTCTGATTGGTTAATCCATCTGTCAATCATGCCCCATAAGGACCCACCCTCGACATATTAAGCTTCTTGTCTTGGCTGGCCAGACAGTGCTTCATAACAACCTTCATACTGACTGAACTTAAAGGAGCGAAGGACCGTGGTCAGTGAAGTCTCCTCCCTTTGCTTTGTAACAAACAATGCATTTAGCATTTCTGTATTTTGTGATATTAATGGCCCTGACCCCAATTTTTCCCCATGTGTTTGAGAAGTCTTTCTTACTCCAGTACAGGTATATTGTATACGCAGTAATTGAGATCAAAGTAAGTCTGCTGTGTACTGTCTGCATCTAATTATAAAGCATTGTATTGTCCAATAATCAGGAAGTGCTCAGTTAGTAGCTCTGTAGCTTTGCCATGATGGCAAAACTCTGCTCTGGTGTCTAAGAGTTGCGAAAAGTGCTTATGAACTCATCACGGTGAATAATCAGGATGCTCTGAACGCATTTAAAATTAATTTCTGTTTTTCACATTTTCAGGATTGTAAAAATCAGGTAGTGCCTTTAATACATCTTGCAACTCCACTCAGATTTAGTTACAGCTTAGTAACAGTTTCATATCAATATTTTCCACTTACTGATATAATTTACGGCTAAAACATGCCTCTAAGTTGTCCAAACGCTGGCCAGGGTAGTGTGGGAGAGAATGCGCGGAGGGGATGGGGGCGGCGGAGGAATTCTTGTGAGTAAGGCATATGATTTATATTTGTTTAAGTGTTGAATGGGGGGGTGGAGGGGATGGAGGGGGGGTAGCGGCATACACGCAGCGCTGGACCCAAATGTGTGTGCGTCTCTTTGCCTATATGTCTCGGTGGGTGTAATCCATCTGTGTGAATGGGAGTCGCGGTGGTAATTTAGATCGGCCGGTGTCTCCTGATAATGAGGCCTAATTAGACTGTAGGTCAGTTGGTCAGGCTCCTCTGATCTGAGCCATTCCTCCCCTGGATAAATAAACCTGACAGAGAGAGAGAAAGAGAGAAGGAAGGAGAGAGAGAGGGGGGGAGAGGGAGAGAGAGAAGGGAGATGTAGGGGTAAAAAGAGAGAGAAGGGAGAAGGGGTTAGATGGAGACAGAGAGACACGGGGAGACATAGGGGAGCGTCGGAGGGAGAGGGAAGGAGATAGAGGGAAGACGAGGAGCGAGAGGGCAGTAGAGGGAGATAGAAGGATGAAGAAAAGAGGGAGAGAGGGGGAGGGTGAAATAGAAAGAGACATGGGAAGTGTACAAAAAAAGAGGGAAAGAGATGGGCTGACATAGAAGGAGGGAAGAAAATGAGAGAGGGAGCAGGAAGGCAGAAACAGGAGAAAGGAAAGAGAGAAGGGAGTGAGAGAGGGGAGGAGGAGAAGGAAGGAGATGATGAAGGCAGGGAGGAGTAAAGTGAAAGGGGCTGAGAGGAGAGAGTAGGAGAGAGCGAGAGGCAAATAGAGGGAAGAAAGAGAGAGAGGAGGAGAAGGAGTGAGAGAGTTGGTGAGAGCGAGGGAGCAGGAGAGAGCTGGAGACTGGTTCTATACATGTGTGTGTGTGTGTGTGTCAGTTGTGATGACGTGCAGGTACATTCCTCTGCAGCGGAAGTTTCTTTTCACTGAAGAGCTGCTCTCGGCCTGGCCTCAATTACATCCACACATCCACAGAGCTACAGACTTACAGAGCAGAATAAGTCATGAATCTTAAATGGAACAATCTTATTACCAATATTGTAATGGTAAAGGCAGATTTTTTTTAAATATTTAAAGGCACCATCTATAACTTTTCCTTGTCCATGGATTAAAGGTCCCACATTACGTCATTTTCTGATGTTATAATGTTGTTTCCTCATCAAAAACATACCTGGAGTTGTGTTTGTTTCATTCACACATCCACGTTTACGCAAATGCAGAACAATACTTCCTCCGTAGGGCTGGTTTATGCTTGTTGTTTCCTTACCATTGCTGGTATGTGCTGTCTGTTACCATTGTTGTTATTGTTATGTATAATTGCAATACAGTATGTTACCAAACTATAACAGTGACTCTTTGTCTACACTTGTAAATAGTTCATATAGTTTAATGTAAAATGTCTGAAAAATTTGAAAGAAAGCTCATTGTGTTAGATTAGAAGAGGGGGGAGGGATTAAATAAATTTTCTTCTTCCCGCTCCTTTTTGGGCCAGTTGTTTATTTTTATTTATTTATTTTTTGTTATTATTTCTGCTATGATTTCATTAATGTCATGTGTTCCATTGTAAAAGAATGTACATTTCTTACAAAAATCCCAAAATAAATACATAAATCAATGCTGCATATTTAGGAGTGCTTTAGGAGTTCTTTTCTGTGCCACCTTGTGATGTCATGTGGTAATACAGGGAGTGCTCCACTGTGTTTTTAAACTCCATACAGCTTCACTAGACTCATTTGGATAATTTCAGTCCTGGAATTGTCAATGTGTACTGAACAAAAAGTAAAACGTAGCTGTTAACTTCAAAACTATTGCTTCATGACATCACAAAGTGGAATAGAGCATCTTGAGCTTTGGAGATGTATACGGACTAATAATAAAGGATGTGTGTATGAAACAAAATACAACTCTGGATGTATTTTTGATGAGGTAACATCATTATAACATGGTTTAACGCTCACATGAATCCATTTTGTGTAATACGGGCCATTTAAAGTTAAGTTACTCATAGAATATATATAAAGAATTTGAATAAGGGAGTGTGTTCGGCTCCAGTCAAATAAAGCTCATCAGGGGCTTGCAGTTATGGGGCGAATTTTCATACTAGGAATAGAAATAGATTCACAGACAAAATAGTAAAATGTAGAGTGGGGTTAATATGAACATTTTAAGACCAAAATGAGGAGCCTGACAGCAGCGGTTACAGAGAGAGCGGTGCTTTTTTTTTTTTTTTTTCAATACGAAATGAATTGGAACCGCAGTTAATGGAGTTGGAAACGCGCCTATGCTCACTTCCTTTTTGGATCACGTCGGCTGGCGGGTTAGCTATGTCCATTTTGGTATAATTTTGCATCTCTGGACCTTGAGCTAGGCTTGGTCAGGATAAGTAGCTGGAGGATTTTACCTGTAGCCAATGTTATTGCTTTGTCTGTTTTGTAGAATAAATTGAAGTAGCTCGAGTTGTAAACAAGAGGATATGAGACTGGAGTTTGTTTAGAAGTTTTTAGAAGAGAAGTTTATTTACCATCTGTGCAGGACTTGGAAATACGAACCAACAAGAAACTGGGTTCGTCAATTCAAGTCTGGCTATGCTTCCATTGTAAGGAGTATTATACCTCTGATGACGTAGACCAAGATAACAAGGGCCCAGATGGCAGTGCTGGGCTGGCACAGCATTGAAATTTCTCAGAATCAGTCTATATATTAAAAAAAATAAAAATAAAAAATAAAAAATTTTGGGTCACATCAACTCATTTTCCTATATATATTTTTTATTATTCCTATATATTTTCTAGGGTCCGCCAACTGCTTGTCTCCATGATGAATAATATTGCTTTGCCTGAATATTCCGCAGTCAGGCATTCAACTCTTCTATCTCCATGGAAACAATCACTGACGAGGCAAGTCTAACCTAAAGTAAGAATGCATGTTTTTTGAGCAATAAAAACACAAGATAGATAACTTTAATGTCATACTGTGGAACATTCCTGCCAACCCAACCCAGGCAAAGTGATACAGCCAGTAGTGTAACCTCATCCAGAAAAGTTGCAATGTGTATAGTAATATTGGAGAGTTCAGTTTGTCCATGCAACATTTCCAGTTTATCCTCAAATGAATCAGATGTTTTGGGTTTTTTTAAGAGACTGAAGGCTGCCACATACTACAGGAGAATTAAATTTTGGCTGCGATTTGCTTTTCCCAGAGTTCGGGAAGGCGTGACCCGACTTTGTGTCTTCGTGAGCGATTTTGAAGCTGCTCCTCATGTGTGTGGTGCCTGTGTGACTTCGAGCTGCTCCGTCAGATCGTAATCACCAAACATCAGCAATGCTACGATAACAGCAAATAAAACAGAGCGTCAGGGGCAGATGGAGTAGCAGACACAGAGATGCAAGAAAAATAGCAAAAGTAAATAAAAAGTTGTACATTTAAACTGGAGCATCTCATCCACATTATTTATACTGCAGATTAGTGATAGTGACTGTGTACTTAATCACCACTCTTCTGTGCATTAAAAATCGTGTATCTGAAGTTTTGCACCACATTTCACAAATAATAATAATAACACAGTTTGGTCTCGCATCTAAACTAGAAGTGCAGTGCTCTGATCTTTTGAACGTTTAAAGTCTCAAAGTGAGTGGTTTTACTGTAGACAGGAAACAACTGACAAGAGATGCGCTCACAACTTTGCAACCTGTTTTACTTAACCATATCCCACTGCAGTCTTTGCGATCGGAGATTTAAAATCTTAGAAGATTCTCCTCGTGTCTGTGGTGTGTGCTTTTGGTTGCACGTTTAAAAATCGTTTAATACTGAAAAATCGTGTGGCAGCCTTAATGAGTTACAATAGAAATAGAAGCGCTTTTAAACAGAAAATATGGCTGTAAGTTTACACATCATGTAACAAATAAGTTAATATTCCAAATAAATACAGTTTATACAGTTTGTTACTGTTTTAAATGTGTTGTTTTAAATGACCTTTGCTATAACTTAAAGGTGCATTGTGTAACTTTTCGTGTAGATGATCCACCACCTGCTTGTCTCAGTGTTGTGGCATTTAACTTTTCTATCTTCTTTTCATTCAATTATGGTGTTTTATTCCTCAAAGAACATGCACATCCTCTACACAGATCTAACTGGTATCTTGATCTGGTGGCATCTCCTGCTTGTTTCCATGGTAATAGTTACAGGATCATTGTGTAACTTTTCTGGTAGAGGGCCCGTCAAATGCCTTTCTCCATGGAGATGTTATTGCGTTGTATGGAATGTTTCACCGTGTGGCGATAAATCTTTCTATCTTCATGGAGACCAAACCAGACCAAGTTACAGGTCAGATCTGTGGAGAGGGAACCTTAGAATGCCTATTTTTCAAGGAATTTTTGAGCTATAAAACCACCTGTAATTTAATAAATGTAAGGTAGGGCTGTTTAATGTCATATTGTGGAACATTCCAGGCAAAGCAATGACATATCCATAGAAACAAATGTAACGTACCCCCAACCAAAAAGTTACATAATGCACCTTTAAGTCATTCCAGGCAAAACAATTACATCATCATGGAGATAGAAGGCAGACCCTCCCCCAGAAAACATAGCACCTTTAAATTTACTTAACTTAAAACATGCATTTGTGGAGCATGCATGAATTTTTAAATTTAAAGGAGCAATATTTCTAGTGGAGAGTCCAGCACCTGCTTGTCTCCATGGAAATGTTACTGCTTTGTCTAGAATGTTCCACAGTATAGATTAAACCTTTCTATCACAAAGGAAAAAGCAGGTTACAGCCCTACGCGACTTTATAATTTAGATCTGTGGAGAGTCACCTCTATTCACAGAAGGAATTATTGTATTTTTGAGCAAAAGAAACACCCATAATGAATAAATTCTGAATGAAAATGTTAAAAGTCATACCATGGAACATTCTAGGCAAAGCAATAACATCTCCATGGAGACAAGCAGCTGGTAGATCCTTTACCAGAAAAGTTGTGCAGTATCGGTACTGGCAAACATCGATCATCAGCTCAAGAAATCCATGTCGGACCATCCCTAGTTACCGTTCCATAGATGCTGCCGTTCACATGAGGTCATTTCGTTTAGGTGTTTTCCCTGTATCTCCCCAGCATCACATTTCCCAAAGAGATGAGACTTCAAACTTGGCCTCAGATGGTCAGTACACCGGCCACCTGCGGACACTCCTCTCCTCCAAAGACTCTGCTAATCTCCGGGGATTATCGACTTTGTGAAAAACAGTCCTGTCCCAAACAAACAGAAAAAACACGATTGAAACGCGAGCAGTTTGAAAGCAGAGAGCTGTCAACTTACACCGTGTGAGAAAACAACAAAAGAGCTCCTCCAGCTTGTCAAAAACACACTTCAGGTTAAGCTTTTGTTTGATAAGTGGCTGCTCGTACTCAGGTCAAGAGCTCCGCGATCTCGCAAAACATATCATTCTTGACATCAAATTATTTCATTATAAAAAGAAATCGATTTTTGACAGTTTTTAGGCATTATTGACCTGCGTACATAGCAGGCCTGCCCATCTCCTTACCCACAGTGGCTGCTCTTGTAACGCCTTGGTTTGGGGAGTTTTTTGGGGACTTTTCCCTGTGGTTTTATCCTCGAGGGGACGAAAGCAATCATGAGATCACTGGAGAAGTATCGATTGTTTTAACAGATCTGAGTTCAGCTGCTTCCAAAACACTGTAGTCAAAAGTGTCAGCTTGGCCCAAGGTGGTGGAATACATTTTCATCCATTCAGAGCCATAGACACTAGTAATTTGTCTTGATGTATTTTCTCTATATACAGCACTAACACATTGAGGTGTTTTCTTGGCAGTATATTGATTTTTAACAGCCTGACGGAGAATAAAGAAACTCACTTTACTCAAATAGGCAGTGGGCATGTGCATTTCGTATTTTCTTTCTCAAAGAGGGCGTATTATGCAAAATCAGTCTCTTTTTCTTTCATCTTTCTACCGTGTTTAACATTGTTCCCTCATGGAAAACATGCCTGAAGAGGTTTTAGATGTCATCCATGCATTTTTAACCCTCGTGCACCCATTTAAAATAATCACACCTGTGGTCCTTCGTGACAAAAATACCACACATTTTTATGCAGTACAGATTTTTGTCCAACTTTTTTATATCACTGTCTTGATTTACTTCTGCCCAAATCATATATACCAAATAATATACAGTATTTTGACATTTTAACCCCTTAAATGCCATTTTTGACAGCAAAAGTATCAAATTATGTGAATGAAAAAAAATAAAATAAAAAAATAAATGAATATAATATTTTTCTATATCTTTCACGTAATTTTCATTTGTTTGTGTTTGGATTATCAGAGGCTTGGGGCTCCTTTAAAATACACCAATGTAATTTTAACCTCCAATATATACGCCTCTGGACTTCAGTGTGGACTCATATATATATAAGTGTCTTTCTATTGATATAACCTTGTAATAGCAGATATACCATAAAAAGAAAAACATCAAAGCATTTCAAAAAGACAATAAATGAACATAATTTGAAGGGTTTTCAACATTAAAGAATGAAAAATAAATGTAAAAGTAAAAATATACTGGCAAAATTATGCCAGTGAAAAGAGATATTTTGAATGGAAGTCATTGGGACAAAAATGTACCTAAGAACCACGGGTGTGAGTATTTTGATTATAGACTGTTCAATTAATATGATCTTAAAGAAAACACAGAAATAAAAATACATCACAAAATACACAAATTGGCCAATTTTGGTACGATTTAGTACAATGTAGCCAAAGTTATGCAAAAAAGAAAAGCTGGGATGTACTGTGGGGTACAGGAGGGTTAAGTAATTTAGCGATCTCTTCCAAATGGCTATAAGTTTTCTTGCAATGCTCAGCCCACAAGCCTAAGCCATGCATGCTCTCACGTGAAAGTTCTCCATAAAAGCATGATACTTTGTTTTCAGCGAATATACCAGGTAACATGGTTATCTAAATACGGTTTTGAGCAGTTACTATCTCCAAGAAGTAAAATATCCGCTCTTTACCAAACTTTAAACTATGTAACTTTTCTGGCTGGGTCTGACACCTGCTTGTCTTTGTAAAGATGCTTTTTCTTTGTCTGGAATATTCCACAATATGTCATTAAACGTATCATTTTAGATTTTATTGAGTCATGTGATTGCAAAAGAAACATGCATTCTTACTCTGAGCAGGCACAACTCTCCACGGATCTGACCTGTAATTTGAAATAAAGTGTTTGTTTTGTTTTGTTTTTTATTGTGTGTAAAAGTTTTAGTACTCCAGCTGTGTTTCATGAAGCCTTTAAACTTTTTGTTCCAGGTTTAACAATTTAACTTTGGAACATCTAAACTTTTTTTTACAAGTTAGTCAAATAATTCTAAATAGTATTAAAGATAATGGTCTTAAATAAATGAACCTGTATTGTACCACTGCTTCGCAAATTGCATACAGACGAGAATAAAGCATGAGCATTCACTTTCACCAGCCTACATGCATGAGCATTCACTTTCACCAGCCTACATGTGTGTGACTTCCTTCTCATATAAGATAACCACCACAATAAAAAATATCCAATTTACCCTGAACACATCACTGGTCGTTGTGTGAAAACATTCCCTCTCCTCATGTTGGAGCCTGGGTGTCTGGGATAAAAGCGTGGAACTAAACGCAGGAAGAGGGTCCCGCCGCGGCCTTGACTGCTCGAATATCAAAAACCCAACGTAGGGCTTTGTTGTACACTTTTGCCCAACCTCCATTGAGAAAACTTCAGATGGGTTAGACTCAGGTCAGGCTTGAGGTGGGTAGGGAAAATCTGACTAGAGTTATTCTTTTTCACAAGTACAAGTACTGGATCAAAAATCTACTAAAAAGTAAGGATGCACCGATACCAATATTGGTATCGAATCTCAAAAAAATGCTGTATTAGGCTAAATCGGGTATCTGGTTGGGCCTTTAATTAGAAATAACAAGACTATTTACAGGCTGATTTTAGCCTAGAACATTTCATAATTTTTGAACTTTTATTCATATGAAGGCGTTGCATAACACAAGTGAATCTCTTGTGTAATAAGTGAAACATGTTTTAACAGAATGTTACAATTTTCTGTCCCTACACTGGTGAATATCGGATCCCAGCAGATACTGGATCGGTGCACCCCTACTAAAAAGTACAAGTATCCTAAATATGTACAGTAGAATGTATAACTACAATACTGTAGAATGTCGTATTTAGTAACTTTCCACACCTTCCACTGAGAAAAGTACATATGGGTTAGACTCAGGTCAGGCTAGAGAAAATCTGACTAGATTTATTTACTATAATTATACTCAATTAGGAGTACAAGTACGGGTTTAAAAAAGGTATGATTACCCTCAAAATGTGCTCAATTGCCGTAACGTGGGTATTTGTATTAATTACTTTTCGACCCCTTCTATTGAGAAAAGTACAGTACGGTTAGACTCAGGTCAGACTAGAGGTACATAGTAGCCAAAATGTGTATTCAAATAAGAAAAACATTACTTTAAAATAACTCAAGTAGAAGTAAAAATTATAATTCCCCCAAGAATTACTCAAGTAAGTATAAAAAAGTATTGGGAGAAACTGAGTAAAAGTTAATATTATGTATTTAAAATCTATCTGATTTAAAATTTAGGAGTTAATACTGTAGATAAAACAGGTAATATTGCACAAATTCTGTACAACAATGCACAACATTTCAAAACAAATTCTACTTGTTGTGTGATATGTAAGAAGTGCTAATGTAGTGTAGACTTACAGTACTTACCATGGGAAATATGACCCAAGTTGGACTAAAAGTATCGTGTCAGAAAACTATTTTGAAGTACAGCACAAGTACAATTTATTCCCAATGTAACTCAGTGAAATGTAACAGAGTAACTGTAAAAGAGTCCTAGCCACCACCATGCAGGCTTCATACTTGAATGGAAACCAAGCAGCGAGAGAGGGAGATTAGAAAGGATTTCCACATCTGCCAAAAGCAAAGCCCTGAATATAGAGGTTTAAATGGTGTGGACTGAATCAGCTGTTTGTAATATGTTCCACTGACCGCAGCAGTGTGAATGTGAGCGCAGTCGGCCAATCAGGTTTGAGCTGAGGCCGATTGCACAAACTCTCTCGAATGGTATGTCACAATGCAGAACACGAACTCAAAGTCTGCACGCAATGGCCGCCATCTTGGGAAGGGAAAAATTAAAGAGCATATGACATAGTTAATACAATTATATTTAAGACTCTTGCCTAGTTTCTTTTTATCTGGCTGAATTTTATAATTAGGAGAATACATAGTAGTGATTCCTTAAAGAGCTCATATTATGTTATTTTCTGTTCCACTTTGTGAAGACATGTGGTAATACAGGAAGTGCTCCACTATGTTTTTAAACTCCATAGACCTTCACTAGAATGATTTCAGCCCTGGAATTTCCCATCTCTACTGAACAAATGGGAAAAGGAGCTGTTCATTTGAAAACCACTGCTTCATGACATCACAAAATGGAACAGAGCATTTTGAGCTTTGGAGAAGAAGACAGACTAATAATAAAGGATTACTCAAACATGTGTGAATGAAACAAAACACAATTCTGTGAATGTTTTTGATGAGGTAACAGCATTTGAACATCCCTTAAAGCTCACAAGAGTAAAATTATTAAGTGTATTAAAGTCCCTTTAACCTAAAATTTTGCCAGTTTTTTATTTATTTATTTTTCAATTTTCTATTTATTTATTTATTTTTTTTTAATCTGGTTGAAGTTTATAATTAACACAGGCAGCACATATGACATAGGTAGAAGTGATTCCTATAGTATTATCTACCAATCATACCATGAACAAGGCCAAAACTTGTCTAAATTGCACAATAGGTAACGAGACAAAAAAAAAATTATAACACCTTTATTTCACAAAATGAATATTTATATTGCTATTCAAAAATGCCTTTAGGATTATCTCCATGATGGTATTTAGCAGCATAACCATCAGACCCCTCAAGTTTTCTTAACTTCTTGAAAAGTAATACAATTTATGCTTACTACTTTGACCGATGGAGTACACAGACAATTATCTATTTAGAATAAAAAAAGGAAGAAAAAAAAAGAGTGAAAATATATGTCTCTTGCTAATACTGTACAGTGGTTATTGACATTTATGGGTTGAGGTAATTCTTCACATAATCTTCATATTGTAAACATTTATTTTGAATCATTTATAATTTTAAATGTATTACTGTGAAGCGTCAACACTACTAAGCATTCATCTGGTTTTATTTTAATTAACTTCTGGCCAAAATAAATTATATACTCGTCATTTGTGAATTGCAGGAGGAAACTGGGACCAAACAATAACAGGGGCTGTTCAGTGTTCTGACTGAGACAGTTGGACCTTAGATGAGTTATTGTACTTTATCATTGTCTGGGGAAGTCATTATTTTAATTACGTAAGTACTTTTGTGAGTACTGTGAATGGACCACCTCCTTCTACAAAAACAATTCTGAAATTAATTTAAGGGACACATGTTTTCGCCATTCAGACAAAAGTAGTAAGTTCATGAAGTTTACCGTAAAGTCTGAAATTGTGAAGATGTAAACAATATTATAATTTTACGTTTTATAACAATGAGTTGAATTATATTTCTTTTCCAGTAATAATGGCAGTGATTCGAGGTGGTGAGAGTGATCATCACCAACCTGAAGGTCCATCACGTGCATGCTGTTGTGTCCTTGAGCAAGACACATCACGCTTGCACATGTATGATGTCGATGTGAATGAGTCAGTGCCTTGCTTGTGTAAGTCTGTCTCAATGGGCATAAGAAGCTTGCTACTATTGACTGAGGTGAGTGAATGAATAATGACGACAGTGTATCCCAACACAAATATAAGGTATTGTTATTATTATTATTACATGGACACACTGATTGTCGATGTGGAAGAATGACATCTCTACTCTGAGCTCTTCCATTGTGCATGTGTAGTTTTATAGTAATTTTGAGATTTTGAATGGATATTGGCAGAGATTTTGAGCAAACTATCAGCGGTTGAATGTAAGTCATGATGTTGGGTGTGTTTCCTACCATATGTGAATGGCAGTACTGCTTCTCTTTACTAATATCTTATATAGTCAGTCTCAAAGTTCCTATATTACGCAAAAGCTTTAAGCATTGATAGAATGTTATATCCTCATCAAAAACATACCTGGAGTTGTGTTTTGTTTCATTGATACACTTGAATTATCCTGCATTTTAGTCTCTCTATATCTCCAAATTTTTGGAATTCTAACACTGAAAGTATCCAAATGATTCTAGTGAAGGTGTATGAAGTTTAAAAACACATGGAGCACCTCCTTCACTTCCAACCGCATGACATCACGAGGTGGGACATAGTGTTTTCTGTTTGAGAGAAGCCTAAATATGCAGGGTTTGTGTGTTAAACATGTGTGAATGAAACAAAACACAACTCCAGGTATGTTTCTGATGAGGAAACAACATAGAAAATAGTATAATATGGGCCAAAATCCTGCACCATAACATTAGGTTTGAAACACGCATATTTTTTATTCTCTATTAGTGAATTCTACTTGCTAATATAACCCTTCACTTAATAGAGTTTGAAAGTTTCCTCTATTTCTCTAACCAAAACTTGCACTTAATATTTTGCCCTTTGCCGTCCCCAGTACCTGCTCCTCTGCTCTTTTCCTTTTCAACTTAAAGTGATTGGGTTTATTATTCTTATTGCAGTACTTCACCATTACTACTATACCCAAGCATAACAGGCGGACACATAGACTAAAACCACCCGAGCAAGAAAACAGCTGTCACTACCAAGTCCAAGTGGAACATGATTTATGGTTCACATCAGCGCAGTGTGTGGTTAATTAGTCCCTCATTAAGAAGTAGTCCAAATGAGACTTTCCATAGACACGAATATCGAACTCGCCCATTCAACTATTTAGCCTAAAACAACATGTCCGCTCATACAGTCAAAGTTGGGGTTTATTTTGTCGTTAAAACGTATCTTTGCATCATTAGGGGCATGTGTGCGTGGCTCTGTGCACTTTGTAATAGGTCATCAGCGCACTTCCTGGTCCCACATATGGCAGCGTTTATAAAAAGCCATACTTGGAATATCTGACACCTTCACCTCAGCGAAGCACAGGGCAGACACCATGTTTGTAATGCTATAGCGATGGAATGGGTAAACACATTTGAGGGGATATTAGGGATGGGTGGATGAATGATTTTCAGATAAACGTTGAATTGCGTTGATTTTTTTTTTCCATAATGGGAATTGCAGTTTTGTTTAGATTTGTGATGAAAGTTTAAAGGAGACATGTTGTGTAGAATCAACATTTAAAGAGCCTGTATTGCATAAAATTGCGTCTTGTGAGCTTTTAGCCATGTTAGAATGTTGCTACCTCCTCAAAAACATACCTGGAGTTGTGCATTTCTTCATTCACACATTTGAGTAACACTTTATTATTAGTCTGCCTACATCTGCAAAGCTCAAAATGCTGTGTTCCACCTTGTGATGTCATGAAGCTGCATGAAGTTAACAGCTATCTTTTACCTTTTATTCAGCACAGATTGTCAATTCCAGGGCTGAAATCATCCAAATAATTCTAGTGAAGATGTATGGAGTGAGTTTACAAACACATTGGAGCACTTCCTGGATTACCACATGACGTGAATGAAACAAAACTCCAGGATACGTAGGAAACAACATTATAACAGGTCAGAAAATAGTGTAATATGGGCCCTTTAACTTATTCAAAGCTGCATTTTGATTGATTCATCCATGTTTGAGTGTCTTGCATTGTTCTGAATTTTAGGCTTGAGTGTTCAGGAAATTTATGTGTGATATTTTATTCAAAGGCAATACACAGACTGTATAAAAGAAGCAGACAAAGCGAGTGTGATTTCACCCACAGCGTTCAGCACCGCTCAAAAGAGGCTCACGACGCTAACGGCTACAGGAGTGAATCTGGAGCCAGGCTGTATATTATGAATAGGATTTTTTTGACAGACAAAATAGTGAAAAAAAAAAATTGAGGATCATGTAGAGTGGGTTAATATGAACATTTTAAGACCAAAATGACGAGGCTCACAGCAGCAGTTACAGAGAGAGGGGCGACAAGATGTTAATGCAAGTCAATTGGAGCCAGAGTCAGAAGGAGCCGGAAGAGCCTCCTGGAGAACTTTCTATTTGGCACACGGAGGCTAGTGCATTAGCTATGCCCACTCATATATACGGTCTATGTGTCAATATTGTCATTGCGTCTTTGGGGAACACACTTCAACAACTACTCCAGTCATTATAATAAATGTTATGCTTAACAGTCTAACAAAATAAGACAAAATGAATGGGCCTTAACTAAATATTATAAAAGTGTAATAAAAAAAAATTAAAATACTACTAAGTCCATAGAGTGATGAATTATATTTCTAGAGTATAATTTTGCTGCCATCTTCTTGAAATATTATCAATGAAAATTATATCCACTGAGTTTTATCTAGGGGGGAGTGAATAATATTTTGATTGCAGTAAAATAAATTTGGCTTTTAAAAGCATTCGAGTAAAAGCACTTATCTGTGTTTGCAAATGTACTCCCGTTTTGTGTGTCCATACACCTGTGTGTAATGTCATTAGGACTAACAGTGTGCACTGGAGCTGTGATAACCATGTTTCTCTTATTACTCTGATAAGAATCACACTGGAGTTTAGATACTGACAAATCACATTAACAGAAGCAGTAAGTGGATTAGTGAACTGCACATTTAGAACCAAAGTCGTATCTGTCTCTGAAGCAAAGTGAGCAGGTTATCATAAAATCACAAAACAGATGACAGGATTTTTGACAGGTGCATAGAGTACAAAAGGGAGTTAAGGGGGTGGATTGGGCATTCTTATCTTACTTGGTGATACTCCAACTTTATTTAGATTTAATTTTATTTACATTTTTCTCCTCCTTTAGGTTAGTCTTTGTTTAGTACTTCAATGAGACTGTCCTGTTGTAGCCCTGGTTTAGCCCTAGTATAGACCTAGTATAGTCCTGTAATAGATATGGTCTAGATCTGGTGGCAAATACATTCTTGATATTTATGCAAAAGTTTGAGAACCTTGAGGTTAGACAACAAATCCATACTATGCAACTTGGAATGTTTCACTGTATGGCATTACATTTTTGCAATTACAGGTGCTTTTTACTGCTCGGAAATATTTACTCATCTGACGTACCAGAACCACAAGCTTTGACCAAACTTAACAAAGCTGACTGGCTATAAAACTGTGTTCCTGATTTGATTTGGCTGTGACTGACAGACAGATTAACCAATCAGAGAGACGGTTGGTCAGTCTGTGCCAAGACCAACACGGCTGCTTACAGGTAAGATGGGGGGGAAATAATGTAAAGGACTAAGAAACAGTGTGTATCTCAGGTAAAAGAAGTTATTTTGTTTTGAAAGTCAAGAGAATTTTAGAAATGTGTACTGCAAATTTGTGTCTGTGGTTGGACCGTCCCAAGTTAGGACAGAGGTTTGTCTCATTGGTTCAGTTCCAAAACCTTCTGCATTGGAACAGAATGTAGAAGGGACCTTTTTTAACAGTGAGATGACTTGCTTCTTCACACATCTGACCTTTAAAGGAGCACTGCATAACTTTTCTGGTCTGTGACCTGCTTGTCTCCATGGACATGTTATTGCTTTGCCTGAAATATTACCCAGTATATCATTAAACTCTAGCATTTATTTATACAAACAAACAAACAAACAAATTGAAAATAGGCATTTTTACTCTGTAACTGGGGTCGCCTCTACACGGAGCTGAGCTTGTAATCTGGTGGCATCTTCATGGAGATTCAGGGCCTGTTTACACGAGAATGCTTGCGAGTAAAAACGACAAAATATTTTATTGGAACTGCCTTTCGTTTAGACGGTGACAGCATTTTGGAGTCTGAAACCACCCTCCAGAGTGGAAGAATTGAATACACTCCGCAGTAACGGTTCCATGTACACTGCTCAAGACGCAAAACTCTGGTCAGATCTGCTCGAATTCCACACACTTTTGCGTCATCGTATGCAGGCAGATTTCCTCCCAAAACCGCTCGTCTGAAAAACAGAATACAAGTGAGGATGTGACATCACTTTTGTGTCTTCTGTTCAGACCGTCATCATACTGTATAAACGTAGCCTCATTTAGTTTAATTCAGTTTGTTGCAAAACATATAGCAGAACCAATTACCCCAAAAGCAATAACATCTCCATAGATACAAACAGGTGGTGGACCCTCTACCAGTAAAGTTAATCAGTGCACCTTTAACAAATTTAACTATAAGAAGAGTTGTGCTTTCTGTAGCTAATGCCATTGTGCCCTCCTGACTGCAACTGTAGTAGTCCAAGTTTATCATAGAAAGTGCCTGTGTTTGTTTAAAGAGTGAATCTGATGAGTAGCTTTAGTGTCTGTTTGGCTCAGGCTCAGGACATTACACAGACCCAAGTATTCACGGGTTTCAGTTTCCTGTTATATGCAACATTTTGAGGACTTTTCCCCCCATTCAAAAGATGTTGTTTTAAATTGTTAATCTCTATACTAATACTCCTCATTTTTCACCAGTCTGGACCCACATCATCTCACCTCGCTCTCATGACATCAGTGGAGTTTAGAATCATACACTTGTTAGGATAGCATTACAATGATTTTAAATTAAAGCTGCACTGAAGGAGCCAACTTTTCACTTTACATCAGTATTGTCAAAAATATTGTTATATAAATCTTTGTCAATATTGTCCACCCCTATGTGTGAGTCAGGCAGTACATTTCCGTGGCCACAAACTAATCTTATAACTAGAATAATGAAATAAACCAATAGCCTAATAAGATCTCATTTTTGGTGTGTTTACAGAAGAAATCTGATCACCAAAATGCCTCGTGACCGGTCAGTTAATTCATTTTTAGTCTCTGTTGTATTTGGAAGACAAAGGACACGCATTTAGATTAATCTTCGGGCTTTAAAAGACCAATATTATGCCATTTTCTGATCTATGTTTTAATCAAAACATACCTGGAGTTGTGTTTTGTTTCATTTACCAATATTTAATACATAAACCCTGCAAATTTAGGCTGAGTTCTTCTCTCTTCCACCTTGTTATGCCATGTGGTAATACAAGAAGTGCTCCATTGTGTTTTTAAACTCCATACACCTTTACTAGAATCATTTAGATGATTCCTGCTCTGGAATTGCGAATCTCTACTGAACTAAAGGTAAAAGGTAGCTGTTAACTTGAAAACTATCACTTCATGACATCACAAGGTGGGACATAGCATGTTGAACTTTGGACATGTAGACAGACCAGTAATAAAGAATTACTTAAGCTTATGCGAATGAAACTAAACACAACTCTGGGCGTGTTTTTGATGATCTCACATGAAACGCTCACAAGAATCAATTTTGTGTAACATTTTGACTTTGCCAACTTAGCTTGCCTCTATATTTGCATATTATTTCTTGTCAAAACCTGCATCAGAAACAAAAATAATGGTTTGCACACAAAAAGGAGAAAATTCTAATCACTATTTAAACGATCTCCCATCCATTCCCAGCACATTCACTGCCACATTTTCCAATCGAAAACTCCATATTTCAGAAGGTAATCCACAACAGTTTATATATTCCACAAGAGTTAATTGTACAAAGACTTCGAAAAGTGATTCATATTCCCACTGTTGCACTTATCTGCGCTGGCCTTTGTAAACTGTCTATATTCAAACAGAGAATTAAATAAACCAAGCTTCTGCGGAGTTCCTCATTTTCTCCGAATGCATCTGACCCACAGCTCCATTTAAAACACTTCATTTTGTTTACATTTGGATACAGCTTTTCCAACAGGAGAGCCAGGGCCATGCTAACTCTGAGCTGCCCAGTGAATGAGATAGTGAGGAAAATTATCTGCGCGTATTACCGAGTCCATGCAAAAACACAGGGGAGGATCTGATGGCTGTGGGGCGAAATTCGATGTAATTTTGTCATTAGATTAATTATGCACTATTTTGGGACAGTGCAGTTCCTGATATTACAAGATAATGGGGAATAAATTGAGCAAACAAGGAGTAAATGAGAGAATAGGGCAGAGCTATAAGCGCTATAAGCTCGCCAAAGTGCAGTTTGACGCGTGGGAGAGAAAATATAGATTATTTTGCCCTTCCTGTTCAGTTTACATTTTATTCCTGTTTTACCTTGGTGGGTGTCATCTGGTCTTAACACGTTACAGTTGTATTTTAGAATGAGCAAAATGTTTGGAACAATATCTCACAAACTCAGAAATATATCTCAAGTAAGGTTGTCAAAAGTATCAAAAATCAGATACCAGTCAATACAAATTTATTGTATTTTATTTATTTATTTATTTGATTGAGACAGAGCATGTGAATGGACAAATATGACACAACATGAATGTAAACACATCGGATTATAAGGCTAATTTTCACTCATTACACAGTTCCCATTATTGCACACTGCACTCATTACACGGTTCCCGTTATTGCACACTCCACTCATTACACAGTTCCCGTTATTGCACACTCCACTCATTACACAGTTCCCATTATTGCACACTGCACTCACTACACAGTTCCCATTATTGCGCCCTTTACTTATTACAGTTCCCATTATTGCACAGTTCCCATTATTGCACACTCCATTCATTAGACAGTTCCCATCATTAGACAGTTAACATTATTGCACACTGTACTCATTACACAGTTCCCATCATTACACAATTCCCATTATTGCACACTCCAATCATTATACAGTTCCCATTATTGCACAGTTCCCATTATTGCACACTCCACTCATTACACAGTTCCCATTATTGCACAGTTCCCATTATTGCACACTCCATTCATTACACAGTTCCCATCATTACACAATTCCCATTATTGCACACTCCACTCATTACACAGTTCCCATTATTGCACAGTTCCCATTATTGCACACTCCACTCATTACACAGTTCCCATCATTACACAATTCCCATTATTGCACACTCCACTCATTACACAGTTCCCATCATTACACAGTTCCCATTATTGCACAGTTCTCATTATTGCACACTCCACTCATTGCACAGTTTGCATTATTGCACACGGCACTCATTACACAGTTCCCATTATTGCACACTGCACTCATTGCACAGTTCCCATTATTGCACAGTTCCAGTATCAATTTGTCAATTTGGTCACACGTTCAGTACATGCAAATATGTGTCCATAGAAGATCAATTAAAATCACAGTAATAAAAGTCCAAATTAAATACTCATTTGAGCTTGTATCAATACTAAAAAAGTGACATTCACCTAACTTTTTGTAAGTTGTAAAATGGGCTTGAGCTGTATCAGAGCAAGTATAAGAGAACATAAACTAGTATACACCTATGGACCTCTACAGAACCTACCTGGACCACGGAAGGAGTACACGCAGATATAAGGCCACATGGTAATATTAAAGAAAGTACTATGATTTAATGTTGAAAATCACAGTCTATTGTCTAAATAAAGTTGTGTATTATTATTATCATCATGGTATCTAGTATTAATATTGACAAAACTACCTTGTACCACTCCTGTGTCTAGGCTCGAGCCACTGGATGACCAGTCCAACCAACGGGCAGCACTGTGGTTCGGATGGGACCCCAAATTACTCAAGAGAAACGTGGAACTAACGAAGATAAATTGACATTTTGCAGCTGATGTCATCAACATTCCCAAACACTGTGATGCTAACCGGAGGCACTGCTCTGTCTGAAGCTCTGTTTCACATTTAATCTGAGCTTTGTTTTAATGCAATCTGACCCTAAAGACCTGCGGATCTGCACTGTTAGCTAAGTCACAAGCTATTTCATATGAGCCAACAGTTTTTCATTTCATTTTCTGTGTAAAACCAGGTCATAAACACTTGCACTGATTACAGGCTTCTGAACATGTATTTCTTAAATCCATCTGATATTTTTCTACAGTTTTCAGACTATCTTAAAACTATTTTTTTTGGCAGTGTTTGTATTATGTCACCATGGGTAGCTGCTGAACATTCCTCCATAGACATACATGCAGAACATCCCCAGTGTGATGTTTCCTACTGCAAAACATCAGTTGGCAAGCTTGAGCAGAAATATGGACTATTTTGATTTTGTAGAGGATGTTTAGGGAAGTGTTTTGTGCATTTGTGGGTGGGTGGGAGGGAAGGAGCTGCTCTAACAACTGGCTACATCAAATTATCAGTTTATCAGCTTGTTCCGCTGGTGTAATATTTTCCACATTTCCACAATCCTTCTGAGCGAGCGTCAATGAGGAGTGCTACACATATCATACGACCCCATTTCACACAGTTTACTTTCCTCTCCATTAGAGCTACAGACCAATAATAAAAATGCAACTTGGTTTGATATTCCAGCTCAAAGGGATATCGCTGTTAAGTATTTATATAACTGTTGTTTGAAATTAGTCACATTGGCTATGATCTCATAGTCAGGCTGGCGCCACCTAGTGCCTCCGCTCCATTTCATTTCTCTCCAGGAACTAGGTCAGGAATCAAAAACCCCGGAAGTGCAAATTTGGGCACCAGCCAATCAGTGACAAGACATATATTCAGTGTTCTCAACAATTCCCGAGATTGAGGATTTAAAGCCGGAATAAAGAGAATGTTTGGTGAATTTTATCAAGGGGAAAGACTTTATTGCCCTTCTTCCTATGGGATTTGGGAAAAACTTAATATACCAGTTAGCCCCATTAGCGGTGCATTACATACGTCACGACCAAATAGCAGCGATTAGTTAAATGATAAAAAGTAACCAGGCAAACTAAATCTAAGGCAGGTTTATACAAGGTGAAACAAAGTAAAACTGGCTGATGAATCAGGCTAATGATCTCCTGCTCTTTAAAGAAAACCTATTCTGCAAAATCAACTTTTCAACTTTAAAAAAATGTCATAGTTGTTTCCCCTACTCATTTACCCTCTTGAAGTTGTATTTGGAGTGATTCGTGCATGATTGAGCAATCTTTAATCACTTATTTTCAAGACGCCATTGCTGATCAATGCCTGTTCTCACTGCCACCGGTATATGTCCGCTGCTCTACTCTGTACTTACTTTGTTCTCCAATTTTATTTTCATAATCAATGATACTCACAGGATTTGACAGCATTGCGTATTCATTTTGAATACACAATTCAAATTATTTAAAAAGTGATCTGAGCTTATCCATAGTAGGGGCAGACATCTTCACAACTCTTTGACTGACTCTTTGGCCTTTTAAAATATGCAAATTTTAATATAATGATCCACGGGTGTCATGGATTATAACTATAGCAGACACAAGCACAATATGTTTTCTTTAACATACCCATACCCATGATTATCAATACTGTAATACAATATTTTACAGATGAATAAAAAAAAAAATTAATAAGTATGTGTTATAGTAGCAAAAAGTACAACTCCAGCAGTAATACTTGTCAAGTCTTAATTGAGCTGAACTGGCAATTGTAAAATATAATACTAAATATGATAAAGACTATGTAAACACAGCGTAAACACTGTTCAATGTGAAGAGGAGGAGATGGAGAGGATGAGGTGGCTGATCTTTCTGCTGCTGTTTCTGCCCCGGGTCACTGATGCTGAGCTGTAAAATGACTGTGTGTTAAGAGTGAAGGTCCTCCTCATCTCTGTGTTTACATTCCTTGCGGACTACAGGAAGCCATCTTTAAACTGCCACAGACACAAGGGCTCGTGGGTAACTGGTGACGGATTGGGTGAACGGATCAGGCAGGGGCCGCTTCTTTATAAACAAAGATTAGAATAATGAGAAGGAAGCTGTGGAGAATATGTTTACAAAGATATTTTAGGGCACAAAATCAGCTCTGTACAACTCCTATATCCTGTACAGCTCCTATATATCCCAGTTGCTCTTTTTGTTGGCAAAATATGTCCAGTTCTCACAAGTGCAACTGGGTCAAATAATATGTAGGAGACAGAAACCCTATCATCTGTTTCACTTTTCTGTATTTACACCATTCTGAAGACTTCAGTTTAGACTAACATTAAGATTTAAAAATGTTTTCCAACGTCACCCTTAACGTATATTAAAACTTTGAATCTTGCCCAGGGCTAATTTAGCCTGATTCATCAGCTGTTTTTTCTTTGTGGAAACTGTCTGACCTCACAGCATTAGGATTTGTTCGCTTGACGGTAGGCGCATACTTTTTTTATTTAACCAGTTGCTGCTATTTGGTCGTGACATATGTAATGGAGCTAACTGGTATATTAAGCTTTTTCCAAATCCCGTTGGAAGAAGGGCAATAATGTCTTTCCCCTTAATAAAATTCACAAAACATCCTCTTTGTTCCGGCTTTAAATCCTCGAACTCGGGAATTGTTGCCAACACAGAATATATGGCTCTTCACTGACTGGCTGGTGCCCAGACTCGCACTTCCGGGTTTTTTGCAAACCGTCTAGTGTATTCCGATTCCTGACCTAGTCACTGGAGAGAAATGAAATTGAGCGGAGGCACTAGATGGTGCCAGCTTGGCTAGGGCTAATCAGCTATGTGGTAATTAATGATCACAAGACCAACAATTCTATTTAAAATTTGTGTCTGAGCCTTTATATACTGCGAAGTTAAAGGTGCACTGTGTAACTTTTCTGGAGGTGATTCGCAACCTGCATGTTTCCGTGGAGATGTTAATGCTTTGGTTTAAATTGTCTAAAGTATGGTATTAAACTAATCTGTCTTGCATTCATTCAACTACAGGTGGTGTTGTTGCTCAAAAATATTTTTAAAAACATCTATTTTTACTGTGAGTCCACAAATCTAACCTGTAATTTGGCTTGCACGTTTCCACAGAGATAAGTTCATGGCAATACAGTGGAACATTCTAGGCACACGTCCATGGAGTCAAGCAGGTGACAGACCAAACCACCAGATAAGTTACACAGTGCACCTTTAACATGCAGCTGAATCTTACATTTTAAACATGCAGACTTAAAACAACTGTGTTATGAATATAGCTTCTTATTCTCTGCAATGTCTTTGAACTCCTTAATATTTGAATTTTTCCAAAAATCTGTTGGAGAAATGAATGGAAAATTTACTCACAGACTTTGATGTGGGCTGTTGAGCTCCATTGTTACTTGATACAGCGACAGTCCTCATTTTCCACTCTACTAAACCCATAGTTCCTCTACCTCAGTAACTTAAAGGTGTACAATGTAACTTTTTTGTTGAGGGTCCGTCACCTGCTTGTTTTTGTGGATACGTCATTGCTCTCCCTGTAATGTTCCACAGTATGACATTAAACAGCTCTGCCTTACATTTATTCAATAACAGGTGCTTTTATAGCTCCAATATACTAAGAAAAACAGGCATTCTGACTGGAAGTGGGCCGCCTCTCCACAGATCTGACCTGGAACTTGGTCTGGTTTGGTTTCCATGAAGATAGAAAGGTTTAATACCATACTGTGTAACATTCCAGACGAAGCAGTAAGAAGAATGACGGACCCTCCACCAGAAGTTACACAATGCACCTTAAAGATAAAACTGATTTGATTCTAATGTTTAATCTGCAAAAAAATATTTCTTACTAAAATGAATACTGCCTCTTGGGTGAGCTCAACTTTTATGGCATTTTGTCTGGATAATTGGTTGTCTACATTTTAAAACAAATATATCCTGTGCATGTTTCGCCAAATACCAGTCCTCTCCCTCTTCATAAGCTTCATTCTCTTTATAAGCCCCATTTTTGAAGATATTTCACCATTCAAAAGATAGAATATTTTGTTTTGAGTTGTTAATTACTATGAGAATGTCATGCTATTTTCAGAGTGTGTCAGAGGTTCTACTGAAGGGAGACTCACTGCACAGTAACAGACAGAGTTCAGGGTTCAAAGTTCAAGATAAGAAGAGCACAGCATTAAATAAACATACAATGACTAACAATATTAATGTCCTCTGGGGAGATCAGGATTTAGCAAACCACTGATACAAGAGGCAATAATTTTGGATCTTTGACTGAAAATTTCCATATTTTGCAATACTCTATGACTGTTTCCACGTCAGCATTATGTTACTATTATTAATTCTTTATTTCTCAGACCTCTTGTCTCATTTCCAGAGGGACCTGTTGGACCAGGAGTTGAAGGTCTAATTATGCAAAATTGATTCTTGTGAGGTTTAAGCCATATTAAAATGCTTTTACCTACCTGGAGTTGTGTTTTTGTTTCATTCACACGTTTGAATAATTCTTTATTATTAGCCTGTTTACATCTCCAAATCTCAAAATGCTCTGTTCCAGCTTGTGATGTCATGAAGCGGTAGTTTTCAAGTTAACAGTTACCTTTTAGCTTTTGTCCAGTAGAGATTGGCAATTCTAGGACTGAAATGATTCTAATGTAATATCCTAGTTGTACTTTTGTTTCATTCACACGTTTAACACACAAATCTTGCTATATTTAGGCTGAGTTCTTCTCTCAAACAGAAAACACTCTGTTCCACCTTGTGTTTTTAATCGCCATCCACCTTCACTATAATCATCTGGATCATTTAAACTCTGGAATTGCCAATTTCGACTGAACAAAAGGTAAAAGGTAGCTGTTAACTTGAAAACTACCGCTTCATGACATCACAAGGAACAGAGCATTTTGAGGTTTGGAGATGCAGACAGACTAATAATAAAGGATCACTCAAACATCTGAATGAAACAACACAACAAATTTTAGGATTACACAAAACCACACTTGTCAAGGCATTTAAAAAGGAAAAAATTATATTTATATGAATCAATACAATAAATATCATACAGTGAGATTATTGATACATCCTTAGATTCTACTCCCAACTTGAACTAACTCAGTGTCTCTTCATGAAAGCCCAAAGCAGATCCACTGTCCTGTTTTTTATCACAGTTTTCCTCTGGGCCTGGAGCCAACCCCGGTCTGTCCCCTCTCTTTCCCCCATGTCGTGAGTCCCATCTTCAGCCTGGAACACCTGCTTGTGGAGGAACTGTGCTCTGATACACTTCTCTGTGGTGAACATGAGGCTGAGACAAGCTGTTTATAATGGCGGTTCCAGCAGCAGACTTTTCAATAAACACTGGGACAGTCCACTTCATCACGGCGGTCAGTTAGCACGGCTGCTCTGCTTTTGTCTATCTTTGGATACTTTTAGAGTGTATACTGAGCTCTCATACACAGAAGCTCTACAAAATATTTAAGATACAAGCTGTGATTTTAAAGGCTATTTTACCAAGACTCACCAACTCAAGTGAAAAAGTAAAAAATGTTCCTTTTCTATCCAGCATCTATGATATTGTACTCCAGTGGAGCAGTTAAAGAATGTAAAGACAAAATCATGCATTAAAAGAGAACTTTTCTGGTAGATGGTCTTTGGCTATGTTTATATGATGACAGTCTGAACAGAAGATGTTAAAAGTGGCGCCGCGTCTTCACTGTTTATTCTGCGTTTAGACAAGCATTTTCGGGAGGAAATCTGCATGCATGCGGTGACACAAAAGTGTGTGGAATTCGATTGGGTATGCATGCCAAGCGGCAAGGTGGTGATGCTAGGTGGTGATGTATGTGGCATAAACGCGTATGCAATGTGAGCAGATTTGACTAGAGTTCTGCGTCTTGGGCAGTGTAGACGGAATCACTACGGCAGCGTATATTCAGCTTTTCCACTCTGGAGGGTGGTTTCAGACTTTTGTGTTTTTAAGCCCCAAAAGTGCCAAAAATTTAAACAAAAGACACTTCCGATAAAATATTTTGTTGTTTTTACCCGCAAGCATTCTCAGGTAAACAGGCCCTTTATCTACACTACCAGTCAAAAGTTTGGACACACTTTTTCATTTATGTTTCATCTTTATTATTTATATTGTAGATTCTCATTGACGACATTGAAACTATGAATGACACATATAGATGTATTATTAAAAAATACACTTAAAATAGCTCCAAGCTTGTTTTAGATCTTTTAAACATTGTTTTGGTCACTGCTTGGCACTTATGTCATTTCTTGGCAAAGCTGTGAAGTGAAAACCATTTCAGGAGACTTCATCAAGAAGCTCACTAAGAGAAATCCAAAGGTTTGCAGGACTCTGAACAAAGCAAAGGGTGGGTACTTTGAGGTTTTTAATATAAATATACATTTTAGTTATTTTAAGTATTTTTCTTTGCAACATAATTCCATATATCTTGCAACTTTAATGTCTTCCGTATAAAATGTAGAAATGTAGTAAACATAAAGAAAAACACAATGAATGAGAAGGTGTGTCCACATTTTTGACTGGTACTATATTCCCATGGAGATGTCAACAGGCCTTTTGTAAAGCTTAATGCCATGTGGAATATTCCAGGCAAAGCAATAACATCTCTATGAATATAAACACACTCCACCAGAAAAGTTACATAGTGCACCAGAGTAAATCCGTCTTGAGCAGTAGGCGACTTAAGGTCCAAGTTGATGGAGAAAGAGACTACATCCACTTTAATTGAATATATTGTCACATCTTTGCCTCTCAAATCCATCATGATTTATGTCCTCATCAGAAAAAACTCCACTGGGTCAAATCTGGAGTCATTTCAAAGGGTTTACAATTGGATTTCAGCGTTGTCCCTGTGTCCCGTCTTTGGTGGTCTTCTTCATTGAGTCATGGTTCATGTTTGATGTACAGTCATTATCACAATCACATTAGATCCAGTGGGCTCTGTGTGGCTCTACTGTATGTGCCTCTCATGTTCAAGTCAATGTCATTAGTGGTTTGACCCGGTGACACTGGGCAGACAGAACCCCTCATGACCCCACTGGCCAAGGCTGCACCAGGGGACAGGGTGGCAATGCTTGGTATTTTTTGTATTTGACATGGTTTTCTATTATTTTAATTAATGGATTGAACTGGACTAACAGAAGTAAAAACTATAGCTGTAGGAATGTACTGATCAAGAAATAAGACTTATTGGACTATAGAGTGTTTGTCCTCTGATCTGAAGATTGGCGGTTCAAATCCAGCTCTCTACATAAATATCAATGGTCGAGCGGTAAGATCCACTGACCTACAGGTTGGCAGTGCGATTCCAGCTCCCAAAGATGAATGCTGTTGTTGTGTCCTCGGGCAAGACACTTAACCCACCTTCCTCCCAGTGTCTGCGTACACCGGTGTATGAATGTATGTGTTTCTTTGATGTAAATCCCTTTGAGTGCCTTGAAGGTGAAAAAGCGTTATATAAAAATTATACCATTTACCATAAAAAGCGAAATCTTCTGTCACAATTTCTGATAATCTTTTGCTGCATTTTGCACATTTGCACTATTTTGAAAAATACCACAAGATTCCCAGCAGTTTGCAAATTTTTCAACAGAAATTCAGTGCTTTACTCATTGATTATGAAGAAATCTGCAACATTTAAAATTCCCTGTGATATTTTTTTCCCCTTATTTATTTAATTGTAAGGAGACACATTTGCTTTGATGTGGACAAGCCATGCTTGTTCCTGAGTGACCAATCCACCATTTAATCACATCTATCTGAACACCAGGAAATTGATCAGTGATCAGACTCACATCTTCTTAAAGCATTGGAGAAAAAAGATTCATTTTAGCCAACAGAGAACAAAAATTTGGACAGTTGGGACTTTAACACATAATGTAACAGTCTATGTGCAGAATTCTACTCATTTCGAGGTCAGAGGGAGCGATAGAGAGGGAGAGAAAGAGAGGGAGGGGGAGAAAAGCGTGAGAGAGAAGAGGAGAGAGCGAGAAATGGAGGCAGAGAGAGAAAGAGAGGAGAGAGAAGAGCAGAAAGAGATGGGGAGAGAGGAAAGGCGATAGAGAGCGAGGGAGGGAACGAGACGGAGAGAGAGAGAGGGGGAGGGAGCGAGGAGAGAGAGAGAAGGAGGGGGTATGAGTCTGAAATGTTCCTATCTTTAGCCTGTAGCGTCTGGGACAGTGGACGTGTGGAGCCTGTCTCCTCTGTGGCCTCAGGCGTGTTGTTGCTGCCTCATTAGGGCCTTTAAAGAATGACCAGACCACCATCGCACACGCACAAAGGGCCCATGCACTCGCCTAGGACACACACTCTCTCTCTCTGTCTCTCCCTTTTTCACTCGCATCCCTCCCTCTCTCTTCTTCCTTCTATCCCTCTCTTCAAAACAACTATATCTACTATGTATTTCTAGCCAATAGGTGAGGCAAGAAACTGCAATAAGATTGTTAAATAAGCCTCCACTTCCAGATAAATTGTATTGAAATAAGTAAAATCATCTTAAAACAACTAAAAATATCTGGACCAGCTAACTATTTAAGTTAAAGATTCTTATCTATATAACCTTTGTGCCACCTGCATGTCTCCAGGGAGATGTTATTGTTTTGTATATGATAGTTAATTTATCCATCTCTATGAAAACAAGCAGTTAAAACCACCAGGCCAAGTTAAAGTCACATTAGTGTAGAAGAAAGCCCATACTTATTCACTGAATTTAAGAAAGCAGATTTTTAACAGATTTTTAAGCCATACTGTGGAACATTGCAGTTGGCTCTACTGAACTGTTTCCTTAATATGAATGGTTGTCACTGAATCTCATCTTTTAAAAGAGACAAATCTATTTCTTTCTATTCTTTTATGGAGTTTTATACAAGAATCATCACAGAAACAGAATACGCAACATGACTGAGAGAGTTTTGCGCACACACACACACAGAATATTACATCATTAATTAACAGCTAAATTCAGTTTTAATTATTGTACTGCATGGTTTTATTTAGATTCAGGTTCCAGAGGGTAAACACACTCCCACTGTAAGTTTGAATCATTTTAAACAAATCAGAGCCTTGGTCATTTTTCTCTGTGATTAGTTTGTAGGTAAAATGAGTTTTCACATTGGCTCCTGTCATATAAATAAATATAAAATATAAAAAGAGCCTGTCTTTTGAACAGATCCAAAAGGAGCTCCATCACTACCTTCTCCTTCCCCTTCTCTTTTAATGTTAATTTTATAATGATTATTTATGTTCTGATTTGTTTGCATTGTAAAGCATTTTGGATTTGTGTACCAATTGTACTATACAAATAATCTTGCCTTGCCTAGTACATCTTTAAATAACAAAATTGAATAGTATAATCATAATCTTTTCTAGTCGCTTTCTCTTTGTCCTGCTCCATCTCTCCCTCTTCACCTCCCCCACAAAATACCCTAAAAAGCACCCGTCCAAATGTCCAAATGTCCCAAAGTACCATGCGGGGACACATGGGGGTTGAGAGAGAGCGTCTTTGTTGGAGCCCAAATGTAAAAGGATCATTTCTCTTCGTTAGTGTTGCAGATTAGCCTGTAGCCTGCAGCGGACCCAGGGACACACAGGGAGGGCTTGTGAGTGGACAGACCAGAGATCAGACTATTAGGGAGAGTTAGACAAGAGTTATGAGCACCACTAAACTGCTCTGTACCATAACACAGAAACTTTACAATTTAACAAATTCAGTCAAATTTATGGCTATCTAAATTCTATCAGTGTAAATATAGGTCAAACTTGGTATATGACAAGCAGGATGTAATCATATACTGGTAAGAGCATGGTATTTTTTTGTTGCTTCTGGTCCTTTATTTTGTTTCAGTGCAGCTAACAAGAAGAAAGATCAGTGTCAAATCCTAAAATGAGTAATTGTAATATTTTACGATTTATTTAAATCAATTAAAGATGTATCATATTTTATACTGTAGCATTTGTGCAGGTAGTTTCTTTATTTCAGATCACAAAATATTAGGGGTGTAATGATATCCAAGTCTCAATACAATACAATATCATCATGGTATGAACCTCACGGTACAATATTTATTGCGACATCCTGGGAAAGCTCACGATATGGTGGGGAGTAAGGCTGGGTATCGTTCAGAAGTTGCCGTTACGATACATACCTTGATACATTGGCCGTGATACGATACATATCTCAATACAGAGCACTTTCGATTTGATACAATATATTTCAAATCGATTCAATACAACAATTCAACCGTTCAATAAAAATAAAGGCTAAATCATGGCTGTGATACTAAAAGTCTTTGTCAAACCACTTCTTGTGAGTGAATATGAAACACACACATTTTAATCATCAAAACTGAAAACGTAAATGTGTTGCATAAATGAGTTTCATTCATGTAAAAAAGCAACAAAATAATTTAGTAAAATACACCAAAATATACTCTTGGTGATATATCGATACAGCAGCTCACAATATCGATACTGTATCATCACATTAAACGATACGATATATTGATATTTCAGTATGTGTGCACACCCCTAGTGGTGAGACTCACGATTAGGGATGTAGTGATATCTAAATTTCTCTGTATGATATTTTTGCCATATACATCTCTCAGTACGATATTGATTGAGATATTTTGTGGAGGCTGACAAAATTTTATATGCTACTTTCTCCTCTTAAAATGCCTTGACAAGACTTAATCCAAAGAACTAAGACTTAAAAGTGCTTAGAACTGTTATTTCTTCATGTAGTCCATACTGAAATGGAGCAAAGGATCATGGTCTATATAGCTCCCTCTGTCTTTTTGCTGCACCATAACTCTTAATTTAAGCAAAAAGACTTGTAATTTGATATATAGTGATGGTCCACGATATTATTGTGAGAACTTTGACAATACAGTATCATGATATTTCGGTTATTGTTATATCCCTCCAAAATAGGCTTTGCTTCCTAAAGTGGGAGTTGTGTTCTTCATGGATATGTTTTTTGTGTTTTTTCGGAATTGGACAAATGAAAGATGGATCACTTTACACCATTCAAGCACCAATTCCAGATGGATAAGTAAATAAATAAATAATAATATCATATCATATCATGTTTTTCTACTGATTTTCAAACAAATGAATAAAAACTTCCCAGTGGAGGTCTTGAACACACATCCTGTTCTTGTGGATGTGTTGCCATAACATTATAGAGCATATGCTAGAGTCTTATCTGCAGATACAATCAGCTGTAGTCCTGTTATTCCATTACACTGCTCTTTTCAAACCCGTGTTGTTGAGCCCTGAGTTTTGGCCTGCAGGCTGAAGAGGTTAAGATGTTTCTGATAAGTGTTGACCAGCTGCTGTCTCCTAATGATAACAGCCCTATGCTAACGCTAAGCTGTAGGCAGGACCAAGGTTAACCAGCTATGTGGTAACTTAACTTATGTGGTCCATGTATGTTTAATTACTTAGCAGTTTATGCTTCAGAAACAGATTCTAAAGTTGCAGTAACTTTCTGGAGGCGGCCCATCACCTCTATGATTCCGTGGAAATGGAAAGTTAAAATCACACTTTGGAACATTCCCCAAAGAGAAATTTTATGAAGTATTATAGCCAAGGGGACAACATTTCCATGGAAACAAGCAAGCCCACTCAGATTAAGAAGAACATATGTTTTCTATGATTCTCACTGTGATAAACAACCAAAGTAGAGGGGAAAAATCTATCTATCTTTAATTAAATAAAATTATACAACTTGTAGCGTTTAGTTACCATATAGACTAGACTGTAGCAAACTTTAAATTTTTGAATATTCTTTTCTCTCTCTCTCTCACTCAGTGTAAAAAAAAAAAAAAAAAAAAACATGGGGAATTGACTTCTGGAACCAAATGGTGGGTGGCTGAGCTCTACTACAAGTACAATGCTCAAAAAAGTACAACGATACTCAAAAATGTACTCAGTTACAGTAACATATGTACTTAGTTCCTTTCGACCTTGGTTGCTAAGCCTCTGCTGTACTACATAGACGTTCTTGTGGTTTGATAAGTGACTTCAATGATGGGATGCCCGTAGCTGCTGTTATCAGTGACACAGTGCAGGCCTGTGCAGTAGCTCTGTACACTGACTCTGAATGTCACAAACAGGAAGAGGCGATAAAAGCCATCCTCTTTACAGAAGCCAGCCAAAATCAACCACTACTTTGTGTTAAAGTTTAACCAAACAGTTTTCGTCCGGGTCGTACCCCTCATGGACTAAAACCTGTTTATACTCAACTGCAAACCACTGATATCTGAACAGTAATCGAATTTGAGTCATCAAACCTCAACTGACGGGTGTTTTTGTAATAGTAAAATAGGGTTGGCCAATATTACAAAAGAAAAAAAAAGACTCATCAGAATGCAGACAACCAGCAGATGGATAGACCTATTAAAAATAAAGATAAGAAAATTCTAATATCAGTGACTAAAATATAAAAATACAAAATAGATAAACAGACAGAAAATAAAGTACCCTGATAAACATCTTTATATCCACATAAAAAAGCAAACAAAACAAAAAAAAGATCAGGGAGACTTTTTAAAGCCTCACTGGGCAACTTTTTAGTCAAAAAATACACCAAAAAAGCATCTCCACAAACCTGACTATTTGGCCTCGTTTTCATGAAAACGTTTCTGTAAGGTGGCATGATGGCTGAGTGGTTAGCACTCATGCCTCACAGTAAGAAGGTTCTGGGTTCGATCCCTGGGTCACCTGGGCTTTTTTGTGTGGAGTTTGCATGTTTCTCCCCGTGTCTGGATGGGTTTCCTCCAGGTGCTCCGGTTTCCCCCATCAACCCAAAACATGCTCCAGGTCTCCATAAACAGTTGATAGTCAAGGTCAGTTAAATACAATCAATTCAATCATTGTGTCCTTAGGCAAGACACTTCACCCACATTGCTTAGTATGAAAGTGGTGTGTGTGTGTGAGTGATGGTTGTGGTCGGAGGGACCGATGGCGCCGAGTGGCATGGCAGCTGCGCCTCTGTCAGTGTGCCCCAGGGCAGCTGTGGCTACAATAGTAGCTTACCATCACCAGGGTACAGAGTGAATGAATAATGCTGAATAATGCTGTGTAAAGCGTCTTTGGAGACAGAAAATGTCTGTGAAAGCGCTATATAAATAAAGACTTACTTACTCTAATCTCAAAGTTTAACCTGAAACTAATCAATCTAATGTCGCAAAGTACGGTTTTAACTTTCTATTTCAGTGGAATCATGCAGGTGACGGTCCACCTCCACAAAGTTACACAGTGTTACTTTAAATAAAGCTTTACAGTTCCTTTTGTCACTCAAATGTATTTATCCTCAAATACAGGGTCCACACTAAAAGTACAAGGAAGGTAAACCACTGGAATTGAACCCCACACCTTCCCACATGGGGACTAGATTTTCAACCACTGTGCCACCATACCGCAATGAGGCAGATAAACTTTGATGGACATACTTTAGAGCCAGACATGTTGCCCAAACCAACCCACAGACAGAGGGATGATGCCAAATGAGCAGCTAGCTTAACAGATCATTACAGCATTAGCCCTGTGTCTCCACCAATCAACCCTGGAGCTAGTATACATGTCCATTCCCCATCCATCCAAATGCTTCCACTGCTCCACTCTCCAAGCTGAGGTCTCCATAAGGTAAATAGATCCTCTGTAATAGTTTAAAGCTGTGGTCACTAGCCTGTCTCCCCACACATGTACACAGGAGACTAGGGCAGCGGTAGTAAGGAGGGCTATTATTGTAATTGATCTGCCATTTTGTCTATGTGTCACCGCGTTCCCGCCACTAAATGTGACCAGACAACGGGGTATTTGAAGGGGGCAATTAGGGCGTCGGAATGGGGCGAGTTAGTGTCAGGTGGTATTAGAAGCAGGGGTCACGGAGGGGTCACGGGTTGGTGGCGTCTTTGAAAGTGTACGCGCATGCTGGAGGTACGACCTTGTAAGAGGAAGGGTCTATTTTCCCTCTATTACTGCATTACTACAGTTCAAAAAGACCAGGATGTGCGCTGTCATAGAGGATAATTTATGTCGAGATGTTTCTTTAAGAAGTGGTTAGTCACTTTTTCCAGGACTTTGTAAGGTACTTTACCAGATTTTTGTATCCAAGGGTAGAAAATTTTCACACCAAGTACCACCAAAGATTTGGCTTTCCAAGTACTACCAGATCTAGACAGCACAGTCTCATTCATATTAGTTGTTTCGTCCACAACGTTAAAGTGAAAATGGAACTTAGCTTCAATGTATATTTGTGTTCCAGAGAACAAACAACTTGTGAGTTCGCGGCATTTTAAAAATCAAATGCTCAAGGTAATTTGACGTTACTTATCTATTTCCGTCAAAAGTGTGGTTATATGTATGATAGTCATTTTTATTAGTAATTATAGCTGCCAAGTTTGAAAGCAATATATCAAAAGTGTGGCTTGAGAGTGTGTCAAATATGTGGTCAAATTAGAAGAGGAAAGGACCTGAATTTTTTGGTAGTGTTTCATGTAGATTTTTAAAATGGAAAAATAAAGATGTTTTGTCTTGGTTGATGGGTTTTGCATTTCACTAAAACAGATTGTGTGTGTGTGTAATGTATCATTTAACTTTTTGGTTGGACATGACAAATATGATTTACGTAGGGGTAATTTGTAAATAATATGTAGCAACCACTAACAAGACTCAAAATTTGTCTCAATTACATAATAGTTATGATTAGACTAATAAAATAAATTGCAACATATTTCTTTGGTTACATGAACATTTAAACTACCAGAATAATGTCTTGTGTAAATTGTCCCTTTTTTAAATACATTATTTTTAGATGCAGCGCAAAGCAATCACATTTTGTTGCTAAGTGCTGTTTTTACAAAAATACTTGCCAGTTCTAAGTACTAAATCAAATCAAATCAAATTTTAGTCATATCATCATATCATCAACTAGAAAAACATAAAAATTATATTTTTCTTTTTACATACACTTAAACAAGATATAAGAAACTAAAATATGTCAATATCTCACAGATATTTGCTACTTAAATGTTTATTTGACTTTGTGTTTTGGGAGAAAGCACCACAGTGATACTGTGTCCTGACTCTCCTTCTCCGGTTAGCTGATTTTCATCTCTCCTGATATCCACACATTCACCTCCATGTTTCCTTCAGACTCTGAATTCGCGGAAGATCTTTTGAATAGGTTGGATGTCAACTGTCAAGTCAATTGTTAGGTTTTGGTCCTATTAGATTAATTTGATTTTCTAATAATTTATTCTAACCTATACTTTATTTCAGACTAAAGTTTAATTTACAAACTCAACTACTCCTATCAAAATTTTGTTTAAGTTATTAAATAGTTATAGTATAGTATAGTTAAAGTCTAAAAATGATTTCTTAGAATAGGTTAGGTTTTGATGTTTTGCTGATAGGACCATTGCCAAAATAACAAATAGTTGCAAACATTGATGTTCTATGTTTTCAGTAGCAGAAAGGTCTCAAAATAGTGTTGGTCCTGTTGGTGGTGTCATGATGGGCTTTAGTATTTGAACATATAAGCCAGCAATTCTTTTTTTTTTTCCCCCTCTGGCTTTGGGGGCAGGTCAAATATTTATCTATCAATATCTCTCTTGGTGAAACTGAAAATATGTGTCTCAGAAATGTGTCCCTCCTCTAGTTCTTCAAAATTTCTCAAATGTGCAGGAGGTTTAAAGTTATCCTGGCTCTTACATCTGCCCATGACTGGTTCTTTGGCTTTGGGCATAACTTTTGTCTTCTTTGCTGGTTTTGTGACCTTGCTTTGTGATGTTGGTGGTTGAGCCGCCATCTTGGCTCTAACTGAAGGTCCCTCAGGCTTGTTAGTTTGTGTTTTTCCAGTGACCTCCACTGTAGCCTCTTTTTCTGTGACTTCAGTTTCTATGCTAAGTTTTTCAGAGGTCTTCTTTTTATTGTTTTGTTTTTTCTTATTTCTTTGCTTTTTCCCACCAGCTTTGGTTTGGTTGCTCAGGTCATTTTGGGCAGGACTATCATAGTTAGAATCATTTGAGACATCATCAGTGAACTCTGGTGATTTAGGTTCCTCTTCGATTACAACTATAGGCTCCTTGGTCTCTTGGTATTTGTATTGCCAAACAGATCTCCATGGTCATTTGCAGGATCTATGACATTAATAACCATCTCAACTTCAGCTACCTTACTGGTGTCTTCTGCTGAAGGTTTTTCATCCTCAATGTTTTCAGGTCCCAGAGGGGCAATGAGAGAGAATGAGACACCTCCTTGTCATTAACCTGGAGATTAGCTTCATCAGCAGGTTTCAGAGGAGCTGAAGGAAATTCTGCCAATTCAGGACCTTTCAGTTCATTTATCTCTGTACTGTGTGTGGTCTTACATGATACAATCATGTAATGGAGATCAACACAGTTGGAATCATCTTGGACATTATCTGGGTCTCTGGTGATTGAGATTCCTCTTTGATAACAACTGCACGTTCCTCGTTCTTTTGAGTATGTTTGTTGTTTATCAGAGCTCCATGGTAATTTGGATGATCTATGATATTAATTATCTCAACTTTTTCAGTGTCTTCAGTTTTTGCTTTCTTTTTTCCCTTCTTTTTTTTCTTAGGATTGATGGGCAGGTTCAAATATCTATCCATAAAATCATCCATATCACAATCACTGTCCATCATGTGTATCTGAAATGTGCTTTTCCTGGGGTTCCTCAACATTCCTCAAATGTCAGGGAAGTTTAAAGTTATCCTGCCTCTTGCATCTGCCCATCACTGGTTCTTTGGCTTTGGGCATAACTTTTGTCTTCTTTGCTGGTTTGCAATCCTCTCACTGAAGTGAGAGGATTATGGTTTTGTCTTCTGAGTAGATTTTGTCTCTGCAGGAGAGTAAGGAGACTTTCCTCTGACATTTTTTGTGACCTTGTGGCTGAGTTGCCATCTTGGCTCTAACTCAGACCTGGGCATTGTACAGCTTGGTTGACTCTGACTAGCCCCTTTAAGCTAATTTGAAATTACAAAATAAACATATTTTATAATATTACCTCATGCATGGACTAAAGCTGCATTGCTTTTATTTTAGGTGTTTTTTTAAAATATCATGTCTGCATCATTGCTTAGTCATAACATATACTTTTACCAGTCTTATGAGCTGTTCAATACAGTGATACTTACTGCTTTTTATATATATAAAAAAAAAATATTCCTAAAAAAATCCAGACTCATCACTGTACCAGAGGCTGTCAAAGATAATAGTTTGTTTAAAACCTCTAATGTCTCTCTGTAAAATGCTAATTAAATGATAGGTATCATTTGGAGCTCTGCTTTTGTGTATTATCCGTCAACTGGTTAAGTGTGAAATTACCAAAATACGTTCCGGTACACCTTCAGGTACACTCACACATCGTATAAAGTCAAAGTGATGTGATGTTCTCAGTCTGCGTGATGCGGTGGACAGGGCAGTATTTCATGGGGGATGGCATGAGTGCTAGAAAAAAAAAAAATGTAATTAAAAAGTATTAAATTAAAAAGATCTGATTGTTTAGTGCATAGAGAACTGTGTATGTAAATGTATGTAGAGACCATCAAAAAGAAATGAAGTCCACACAATTGTACACACTCAAAACCTTCCAATCACTCAAAGGTCCTATTATGCAAAATTGTGAGCTTTAAGTCATGTTATAATGTTGTTACCTAATCAAAAACATAGGTAAAGTTGTGTTTTGTTTCATTCACACACATTTGAATGATCCTTTATTATTAGTCTGTCTACATCTCAAAAGCTCAAAATCCTCTGTTTCATCTTGTGATGTCATGACGTGGTAGTTTTCAAGTTAACAGCAACCTTTAACTTTTTTTGTTCAGTAATGATTGGCAATTCCAGAGCTGAAATTACCCAAATAATTCTAGGAAAGGTGTGTGGGTTTTTAAAAACACAATTGAGCACATCCTGTATTACCACATGAAATCACAAGGTGGAACAGAGTATTTCCTGTCTGAGAGAAGAACTCAGCCTAAATATGCAGGCTTTGTATGTTAAACATGTGTGAATGAAACAAACTCCAGGTATGTTTTTGATGATGAAACAACAATATAACATAGCTCAGGAAATAGCGTAATATGGGCCCTTTATTTTTTTTTTCATAAACAGCAATCTTTACATACTCCTAAGTTTGCACATTTGTAGCATTTCTCCTCAGATGACTGCACTTTTCACAGGAATCGCCCCAACTTTCACATTACATCAGAGATACTCACTTTATCAACCAGACTCGTCATGTTTGGCCCCTGGAGTATGAGGGCGGACTTGATTCATTTAAGCTTCTGTCCTCTGCCTCCATACAGCTGTTTGGACCTGTGGGAGAAAAGTGATTTTACGATGCAATACAGTCAATATGCATAAATAAATGTTCAAACTATGACAGATAAACATAAAACTTAAAATGGAATAGTCAGCTGAATTGGCTCTGAGGTTTAATGTTTTACTAGTATGTAGCACGTAAGATAGTCAAAGTATAGAAAATCTGATACTAGACAATACTAAAACTGGTATCGAAACTAGATATGCATTTGAGCAGGTATCGATTCTAAAAAAGAAGAAACCAAGCTTTCCATAACAGCTTTAGAATGACAACTATAAAACCACATAGACTGGTATACGCCCATGAACCACTATGGAACCTACCTGGATAAGTGAGGGATTACACAGACATAAGACCACATGGTAATATAAAAGAAAGTACTATGATTTAATGTTGAAAATCCCATTCTATTGTCTAATGAAAAAGTGTTTTGTTATAAGAATCTGTATCAAGTATTGAGTTTTTTTAGAGTCAGTAACAGTCAGTAACATTACCTAGGATCCACAATACACTCGTCTCCAATACTGTTAAGGAATTGTTATATTATTCAATCTTACTTAGGCCATAATCTGCACAATATTTCAACATTATTTATTAAAAGTGCACTGTGTAACTTTTCTGTTGGTTGCTGTTTTTGCATTGCTTAGAATGGTTCACAGTATGGGATTAAATTGATCTATAAGAGACAAGCCAATGGTGCCACCAGGCCAAGTTACAGGTCAGATCTGTGGATAGGCGACCCAACTCACAATAAGAATACATGTTTTTCAAGTGATTTTTTTGAGCAGTAATTAGTGAGAGTAACTCAGTTGGTAAAATGTTTGTCCAGTGATCAGAAGGATGGCGGTTCGAATCTCGCTCTTGGCATAAAACGTCATTGGTTGAACTTCAGATCCACTTACCCACAGGTTGGCAGTGTGATCCCCATAGATGAATGCTGTTGTTGTGTCTTTGAGTAAGACATTTAACCTACCTCTCCCTGTATACGCACATTAGTGTATGAATGTGTGTGTGAATGGGTGAATACATGCATCCCGAATTTTGGACTTCCAGTCATCGTGCAATGCATACTGGGAAGGATCCTCCTAAAAAGTGAGCATCAAACAACATTGGGATGCGTCTATTGTCAAAGCTGATTTTTTCAAGTCTTTTGAACTATATTGCTTTTGTTTCTGGTTTTGATATTGTCAGATTTTAGTTATGGGATTCGGACATCATAATTGTGTGGTTGTTGGATGTCCTAACTGCAGAAAATGGCTTGAGAAATGGGCTTTGGAAGTTTGCGAACTGAACTGAAAAATAGTGAACGGCAAAGGTGGCAGTACAGATAAACAGGAAAGACAAAAAAGGTAACCTTTGACTGCCTAAATCATCCCGAGTTTGCAGCAAACATTTTGTATGTGGAGTGCCAACAAAGTAAAATCCTGTTTGTTAAGTGAGAGGAACAGAAGACAAGCAGGCTGAGCTCACACTATCTTGTTCGACTGGCTTTACAGTAACATCACGTCTTGGTCGTTTTGCAGTGGAAGGTGTTTTCAGGCGAACAGCTGGTTCCTTTCGCTTTGGAGTTGACTTTTTAAATTTGTAACCAAGGTTGAGTGAGGGATTGGGATTTTGCTTTGTTGGCGCTCCACATATAAAATGTCAGTGTGTCAGTGTTTAATGCTACACTTTAGTACATTCAAGCAGAGCTCTGATATCTCCATGGAAACAAGCAGGCATTACATAGCGGCCTTTAAAGTCAACATTTCAACCAGCAGTTAGACAATAGAAGAATAATGGTTTCATAAGTGATTTTGGGCAGGTCTGATCCTACGCACATATTTGAGCTGACCTCCACAGAGCAGAGCACAGTGACCTTTAGTGACCCCTGTGCTGTGAGCAGAGATGAAGAGGAGATAGAGGGAGGAAGACAGATGTGAGAACCGCGACCGTCTCTGCTGTTGCAATGCTCAAGTCTGCAGTTTAAAAAGTTATTTGGCTCAGAATCATGCTTCTAAAAAAAGTTTTAAACCATAGGGAGCAACAGAGATGTTTTTGGAGGCATTCAATACAAGAGGGTGATTAATATTGTGGTTTTCAGTGTAGGTGTTTATATTGCTTGTAAATGGCTGTAATGTGCTCATAAGGTTAGGTTAGAAAAATAATACAATATTCTTGGATATTACACTTAAAGCATTACAAACACATTATGAACTCACTCTTTGGTAGCGTTGGGAATCAGAGGCTAGTTCACAGTATGTATGATACTAATAAAAATATGCTTAGGCTATAATTATACTGCCATTAATATTATAACCTACGATATTTTATCACTACATTTCAGACAAACAAATAATAACATGGACCTAAAAGTGCAATATGTTGCTCAAATACAGTGAAATAAGTCATCAAATATATAAAGCAAGTACTTTCTCTTTTTTGAAATCAACCATTTCAGAAGTGTATTTGAATGATTTGAGTGATTGTTGGCTAGGAATGCACAACATTGTAATCATAAGTGTCTGAAAGGGTAGACATGAAGCACATTTTGTCTGGCTCTGGTACCAGGAAACCGCTAACATAATTTTTCATCACTGTAATTACGGCAGTTTATCACAAGACAAAGTTTGCGTTTGGTGAGAAATTATTATTTTACGTTTATATCTGCTTTTGTTGTCTTATTTGTGTTCTCTCTTATCCAATAATGGTGCTGTGTTGCGTAGCTCACCCTTAACCAAAGTAAACCTGGAGACTGGACTAGACTCCTCTGGAAGAAGTACCTTGCGTGGGCCATTTTGGACTCTTCAAACGAGTCGGTATGTCTCACTTCAGACAAAAAAATTTTTCCGACTGCATCAGTTTTCTCCAAAGCACAGACATGGAATGGGCTATATAGAAAAATGTTGAAATTCTGCTTTGTTTAGAAGAAAAATATTGTCTTCACACTTACTTCACACCAGTTGTAGGTATTCCCCGTTGAACTTTGTAATGATTCTATGCAAATAAATTTTTTAACATTTCAGGTACTCATCCAGGTACTTTTTATTTATCATACGGCAAAACTATATGCTCTATAAAGAAGCAGATTAAGGAAGTGTGACGTCACCCATAGCGTTTGGCTCCAGTCAAATGAAGATCATGGGGATAGCAGTTATAGGAACAAAGTTGGAGCCAAGTACCATATTAGGAATAGGAATTTATTTATGGACAAAACAGCAAAATAAAAACACCAGGATCATGAAGAGTGGGTTAATACAAACATTTTAGGACCAAAAAGAGAAGCCTGAAAGCAGCAGCTACAGAGGGGAGACATCTTCCTCAATACAAAGTGAACTGGAACCAGAGTTGATGGAGCCGGAAGCGCCCCCATGCTCACTTCCTATGTGGAATGCGGTGGCTAATCGGTTAGCTGTGTCCATTTATCTATGCAGTCTACAGAAAATACTCAAAACTATTATTAGTCAACTGGATTTTGTTAAGAGTGAACTTGATAACATAATTTTGAGTATTTTCATATCTGCATTAAAGTAAAATATAAACTTTCAAACTGATATAAAACTGACTCAATCTAAAAATGATCCTTCAAAGTGACACAGATTTTAACATCTTTTGGAAACTTTACTAGCAATTTCCTCCCGTGCCTGGCCACACATGCTCACGGGGGCACTCTCTCAGCTCTGTCCCAGGAGGAGCTCATAAAGGGCTTTTATGAGCGTGTGGTGACCAGGACCCTGATGCCGAATAGAGGAGACACCCAACCAAACTGGGGCCACCCACTTTTAATGTCCTGTCTGAAAGTCCACATCGCACACACACGTATTCACACACATGTTGGGTTTCCTTGCTGCCTGGGGACATTACATTGACTCCATTGACTGGGGACTGATCCTAACATTAACCATGGTCACTACTTGCCTAATCTTAGTCTATGTAACCCACATCTGAACTTTAAAAGTCCCCTATTACGCAAAATTGACTCATTGGATTGAACTTTTACTCATGTCATAGTGTTCTTGACTCATAAAAAACCTGTTGTGTTTTGTTTCATTCACACATGTTTGAGTAATCCTGCATTATCAGCCCATCTATGCATCTCCAAAGCTCAAAATACTCTTTTCGACCTTCTGATGTGGCAGTAGTTTTCAAGTTAAGAGCAACCTTTTGCTTAGTAGAGACTGGTAATTCCAGGGCTGAAATTATCTAAATGATGCTAGTGAAGGTGTATTTAGTTTAAAAACAGTGTGAAGAACTTCTTTTATTACCACATGAGTAGTACTGTGGATGTTTTGAGAGAGAGAAGATGCAGGGTTTGAGTATTAAACGTGTGAAAGAAACAAAACTAAACTCCAGGTATGTTTGATGAGGAAACAACATTATAACAAAGATAAAAAATAAATAAATAAATAAAAATAGGGTAATATGGGCCCTTAAAATCACATTGTTGATAATTGATAAAGGATTTACATCATGGTGACCTGATTATTGTTCCCATAATGCAGGCAGGTAGCTATAACGTGAGTGTGTATACAGATGTTAGTCCCCACAATGTGATGAATACCCACCCATACACATACATACACGGGCACACGTCTATGTTCAAAAGACAACATTATTTTCACTTCCTGGAGACTCGCCGCAAGTCCAAGTCTAACCATAGTCCAACATTCAGGGTCACCGTAGAATTATAATGGCAGGATCGCATGTTTTCCTTAAAGATGCCAGACTGTCGGTTTGTTTCTATGGTGATATTGTGGCCTATATATTGTTTTATAATATTTAGATTTTATTTTCAAATTTCCAGATGGTACTAATCAACTAAAAGGGGGGATAGTGCTATATATACAGAGAAGTACTAGTAAACAGCATCTTTAATGAGAAGGCAGATAAACCTGTCACTCCCAAAACTCAATTTTTTCTTTATTCTGTTGTGGAATGTAGGGATGTAACAATAACCAGATTATTGTATTGTCAAAAGTCTCACAAAAATACCATGGACTATCACAGTATATCAAATGACAAGTTCCTTTGCTCAAATATAGTAGTAACAACTTATGAACAATCAGAAACAACATATCCCATGATTCATTTCAGTGTAGACAACATGTCTTTTACTTGAATTTTGGGATTATGATGGAAATAATTCACACCAAAATCTTGTCAAGCTATTTTAAAAGCAAAAAAGTGTCCCATCTACAATTATATTAGCCTCTTCAAAATATCGCAATAAATATCATACCGTGAGATGCATATCGTGATAATATCATACCGTGAGATTTGGATATCGTTACATCTCTATTTAAATCCTTATTATATAAATAACATAAGTAGTTGACTAATAAAACATTTGGTTGATTAGGACATCATCAACCGATTAATTGACTAAATGGACTAATTAACTGAAAACTGAACAAAGGACTATGTATAGCCATAAGTAAAACACATAGATTTTTTACAATTCTAAGAAAATAACAGTATACATATTTAAAATGTGCTATATATGGAAAAATTCTAGAGCTACGCATCCTAACCCCGATTATAACTTTGCTTGGACCAGTGCATACTGTTGTTGTATCCTTGGACAAAACATGTCACTCTGTATAAGTGTGGTTCTGAAAGTGACGTCAGGGTAATGGATTCAAATCAGTCCATAATCCAATAACATATCATATACTCATTAACATGCAGTATCCTGATCAAATACAAATAACTGAACATGAAAGGTTTACACATTGTTCTAATAGGATCTGCAATACATCAATACCTGTTTTGCAGTGAAGTTCCTCAACTCAAACTGACTGAACTGACTGACTGAAACTGTGTGGCCATTAGTTAAAAACTTACTTTTGAACATTTCTCTGTGTGTGTTTGTTGTAAATATTTTCAATTATGAGATATTTCAATAACATGGAATATGTTTTGTACATTTAATTTTTTCTCTTATGAGGTGGTTTACCAAAAAACTCCGTCCATCTGCTCCTGGTCCAGCTTTTCCGTCAAATTTTAGAACCCTTTGTGGCCCACGAGTCAAAAAGTTTGCCCACCCCTGTACTAATCTCTTATTTGTATGTTGTACTCATTTTGTTGCTTGCCTAGGGACTGCCGAGTAAACTTGGTAGCTATTAAAACAGATGTTCATTAAACTACATTGTCCCTATTAAATAAATAAATAAATCACAATGATATATTCTGAATAAAAGCTTTCAAATTTGGATGGAGTTTTGGATCGTCTCATGGGAGTTGTTCATCTAACCTGCCCCTGACTTCTCATGCCCTTGTTATTTGCCCTCTGCTCCAGCGAAACAACAGCCTGTCACCCCAACACTGTAGCACGCGACCTCTGACCCCACAGGAAGTCATGTACACTACAGGGGCGAAGGAGACCAGGCCACACACAGGTATGCGGCTAAATGCTCTCACGTTTCAAGTTTTGTTTCTCTTTTTGTTTTGGGGGTTGTCATTGAAAAAAATAATTACACTTTTTTTGAACATTTTAACTGTTCAGATATTTGTTCCGATCTGATACCAACATCTGAAACAACATTGCTATCTTCTGATCTATGTTATAATGTTGTTTCCTCATCACAAACATACCTGGAGTTTTGTTTTGTTTCATTCAGTCATGTGTAACATCCAGACCCTGCATATTCAGACTGAGTTCTTCTCTCAAACAAAAAAACACTCTGTTCCACCTTGTGATGTCATGTGTTAATACAGGAAGTGCTCCACTGTCCTTTTAAACTCCATAAACCTTCACTAGAATCATTTGGATCATTTCAGCCCTGGAATTGCCACTGAGCAAAAGATAAAAGGTAGCTGTTAACTTGAAAATTACCACTACATGACAACACAAGCTGGAACAGAGCATTTTCAGCTTTGGAAATGTAGACAGACTTGAGGGTTACTCAAATGTGTGAATGAAACAAATCACAACTCCAATTGTGTTTTTGAGGAGGTAACAATAGTGTAACATGGCTTAAAGCTCATGAGAGTCAATTTTGCGTAATGCTGGACCTTCAAAGATTTAGAGCAATCTTCTACTTTTGCAATGAAAATGATTTGATTTACAAAATAAAATTTGGATCAGTGTAAAATATTTAAATGTAAAACAGCTGACACAATATATTTATTTGGGTACAATATTTCATTTTTTGTAGTGCTGCATCCTATGTTTTTCAACGATTATGTGTGCACAAGTGACAGATATATTTCTTCAGTCTTGAAATTTGTTACAACCAGTGTGTTGTTAAATACTTGTATGTTTATGTTAGTAATCGTCAAGTCGTACAGTATACAACCCTGCCAATTAGCCATTCGCAGGTTAAACAAATATATTTTATATAAATCTAGTGGCCACTGCTACTAGATTTCTAAATCATATTAAATACACCAAAGGAAAGTCCATTTTTGGTTTTCCTCCAATCTGCCCCTCTCCTCTTGTAAGCTGGAGTATGGGGTTAGAGTTATCAGCGGTGAACAGCTCTGGTGCCTGTGATAATGGGCTGAGGTCAGTCTCTGCACTCTCTCTTTCATGTCTCTAAATGGAGTCGAGGATGAAAGAAAACAAAGCTCGGATTTTGGGGCTCCCACCGAGATAACCAGGAAAAACACTGATACTGTCCTGACTGTACGCCTCTGCATTACACAGGCCCTTATAGAGTAATAATGTAGTTAAGTCAGTTTTATTGGTAAATCCCAAATTAAGTAATGCCTCATATGATCCAGTACTACAATCTAAAAGAAACTGCATTTTTAGACTACCATAACAATGTTGCATATAGTGATTTAACCTGCTTTTTAGAATCAAAACTGCAATAAATATTTTAAGCCTGTAGGTTTTTATAGGTTAGGTTCATTTTACATCATAACGACGAATTGTTTTAAATTGAACTGAACTGAAGGACAGGTCACAATTTTCTAGTAATGTTTGCAGAATTCTCTAGTAAAGTTGCACTAAGTTACTCTTCTGCTTGTCTCCATGCCATTGCTTTCAGTATGGCATCTATTTTGAGAACAATCTTTCTTATTGTGAGCGTTATCACCTCCCCACAGATCTGACCTGCATCTTTTACTTTCAGATTGAAGATTTGCTGAACTGATTTATGGTTAATATCTCTGAAATTACTGGGTCTATCCACATGAAACAAAAAAATGGCACAAAGTTTTCCTTATCGGTCAACATAAATAAACAGTAATTTAAAAAAAAAATCACAATAGTTTCAGAAAGTGATGCCATTTTTCAACCCCATTTTCACTTAAAAAACATGAAAAACAGAACTAGTTCATTTCAGTTTGCAATGGTCCAAAGTTATTCCTCACTTACCTTATCTATTCTGAGCATCCATTCTGAACACTTTGTGATGGTAATGCTAACAACACTTGCACACTTCCTGATCAGACAATAAGAAGCTTTCTAAGAGACAACATGCAACAGGCTTATTTTGATCTCAAGAGCTGCTTATGCAATATATCTGTACTGGAACAAGACACATTTTGCTCAAATACATGGGGAAAAAAACAGACACTTGGCATTTAATTGACATGATGGGGCAGACTAACCACATTGGAAGTCTGGCCTCTGAAACGTCTTTACTTCATAAACTCAGCTGTGGTTCAGATATTTCAGCACCAATCACGGGCCACCTCTAGCGCCCCCTGTGGGTTGTGGTGCGCGTGTGGGTGATAAATCTTTGTATCAGCGCTGTCAGCCTCCTGTTTGAATTACACTTCCTGTTCCTACGCTGCCTGATACACCATACCCTCTCTGCTGTACATCCACAAGCACACAGCACATGGCCTCATTCACTCTGGCCAACTTTATGGACAGATACAGACATGGACTTGTACTGTTGACAGTGGTTAACAGATCCTGACAGCAACACTAGCCAACTACAGACTCAATGTTGTTGAGTTTCACTATCACTTTCACTAGTTTCTTCGGACAGTTTAAAGGGTTCACATTGTTTTCTAATCTGTTATAACATTTTTTCCTCATCAAAAACATACCTGGACTTGTGTTTTGTTTCATTCACACATGCAAGAAAAGCTGCATATTTAGGCTTTAGAGTTCTTCTCTCAGAAAACACTCTGTTCCACCTTGTGATGTGATGTAGTAATACAGGAGGTGCTCCACTGTGTTTTTAAACTTCATACACCTTCACTGGAATCATCTGGATAATTGCAGCCCTGGAATTCCCAATCTCTACTGAACTAAAGTTAAAAAAGGTAGCTGTTATCATAAAAACTATCGCTTCATGACATCACAAGGTGGAACAGAGCATTTTGAGCTTTGGAGATGTAGACAGGCTAATAATAAAGGGTTGCTCAAATGTGTGAATGAAACAAAACACAACTCCAGGTATATTTTTGATGACCTTTAGGCCAAGATCAAAAACAGACAAAACTTGAGTAGAATTTAAAAAAAAATCACATTTGTTTATTTGTGATATTGATACTGGTTTATAGTACAAGGTTTGGTCTCAGCTTTGAAACCAACTGACAGTTTACTTGTACTTACTTGAAGGTAGCTTTACCGAATAACAGTGATGTAGAAATGTGTACCAGATTTCCCTTTGCTTGTTGGTGATGAGATATTTGTGAGGTAATATCGGTACATTTTTCCATGGAATACTGTGAGTAGAATCGGGCTGCTAACAGCGCATGAGTAGGTTTGAGAGGTGCACTTCTGGTGATAGTCTCTCTTTTTCCATGGCGACTTATTATAAGGCAAGTTTAATTGAAGATAAAGCCAAGTAAGTTCCTTTTGAAATGTTTTTCAAAGTTGCTCGCCTGCTCAAGCTGCCATCTTTGAGTGCCGCCACTGTCCTGCTGTATCCCGTTTAGGCTCCTGGCACCACTAATTGCCATCCCTCTGTTGCAGCCAATGAAATAGCAACATGGGTAACCCTGTCGTCATATCACTGAATACATCTCAGAACATCTAATAAACAAACTTTGAACTAAAACATGTTAAATTAATACTACTGAGTTTGGAAAAATATTGGGATAAATTAATATTTTTGTTTATTAAAAAAAGTTACAGTGGATATCATTACTCTAATTTTGCGACATACTAGTACTGTACAGCAATAATGAAAGATATACATTTTTGTCTCCATCAACAGGACAGAAAACTAATGAAACGCCCTCATACAGGGAGCACATGGCCTCAGTTCTGCTTTAACAGTGCATCTTCACACAGCCACAGTTGTAAAGACACACAGTTTAGATGAAAGCAAACGTTTTATCTCCTGGTCTCGACGGGACATACACAAATGCACACACACATACACACACACAGAGGATTTGATGAGTTGTGAGGCAGATATATGAGCTGGAATGTAGCATGAATCCTGCGCAGTTACCTTAAGCTTTGTGATGATTGGAGCGCAGCTTCACACTGCTAATAATACACAATACTTATATTTAAAGAAAGTCTGTGCCAGGTTTTTCATGTTATTTAAGACCCTGTACCTGATTTTTTCCATGTGTCCATGGATGCCCCAATACAAAAAATATGGTATAAGCATATATTAAGGTCAAAATATAACTGCATTGTATTCTCAGCATATGATTAGAAAGTACACACACACTTCCTGATTGATAATGCAGAAGTGCATGGTAGTATGCCAAGTGTTTTTAGCTTATCCGTCACAGCAAAACTCCTCTCTGGTCTCTGAGAGTTGTGAAAAGCACTTATAAAGTCATCGCAGTGAATATTTAGGATTATCGGAATGAAGACTACTGCAAACAATTTAAAATTAACTAGTTCACTACAGTGCCTTTTAAGTAAAATTTTGTTCCGTAAAGATATTTCATATGGTCAGAAAGATGCCGTTGTGTGCTATCTATATTTTTACTGGATGTAAAAAAATGCTTATAAACTTAAGCATTTCTAGCATCCAACTCAATTATATTTCAATTTACTTCATAGTCAAGTCAGTTTTACTGGTAAATCCCAAATTAAGTAATGCCTCATATGATCCAATACTACAATCTAAATTCCAAAAGACACTGCATTTTTAGACTACCATAAAGTATAGTTCATTATGTTAACAGTTGAGGCAGACAGACAGTTTTGTTGTAACATGACATACTTGCCCTTGTTTTGACACCACTTAAATATAGCAACGTTGTGTTATCCTCCTCATATCACCAACACTCTCCGAGAATTAATTTGGAAACAATTTGTTGGAATTTGAACAACTATAAACAGAGCAGTCTCTTAGCTCTTCAGTCATCTGCACTCACCTCAGGCAGCCTCATCTCACCTCCTCCTCCTCCTCTTCCTCCTCTTCTCTTTCTAGATTGCAGAATAGTATTAAATGAAGCATTACTAAATTCAGCTGGCTTGACTATTAATTGTCCTAAATTACTCAAACTGACTCTTGTGAGCTTTAAGCCATGTCATAATGTTGTTACCTCCTCAAAATCATACCTGGAGTTGTGTTTTGTTTCATTCATGTTTGAGTAACCCTTTATTATTAGTCTGTCTACATCTCCAAAGCTCAAAATTTAAAGTTAATAGCTACCTTTTACCTTTTGTTTAGTAGATATTGGAGTTTCAGGTTCTGAAATCATCCAAATGATTCTAGTGAAGGTGTATAGGGGTTAAAAACAAAGTGGAGCACAAGGTACAACTGGGTGTTTTCTGCTTGAGAGAGGAACACAGCCTAAATATGCAGAGTTTGTATGTTAAACATGTGTGAATGAAACAAAACACAATGATGATGAAACAACATTATAACATAGATCAGAAAATAGCGTAATGTGGAGCTTTCAAGTGAAATGTATTCCTATTGATGAAGAATACAAATAGGTGTGAAACAACTGGTAGAGGTCGTCTCATACCCAAAAGACTGGTTTTTCAATGCCAGCTGACCATTGCATACTGTCACTGTATCCTTGGGCAAGACACTTATGCTTACCATCACCAAAGGCATATTGAATGAATAATGCAATGTTTATGTTTTTTGGAATGTCTAGAAAAGTGGAAACAAGGAATAACTTTGGACCACTGCTAAACTTTTATATATATTTTTTTTCAGATATTAAAAATCTTGTACAAAGCCTTAAATTTGCACTGAAAACATTTTCAGGAAAAACAAAACAATATAAATTCCCCCAAAGTGCTCTAAACCAGGCGCGAGAGTGTAGGTGAGCGTGTGTGAATGCTCCCTTTGATTCTGTGTCAAAGGTGAATCTATTTATATCCGAGACAGAGTCCAGGAATAGACCGCACGACATCACCATTACCCACGATGCACTGGAGGGTGTGGAGCCGGGCGACCTAGGCACAAGCCAGGGTCAGAGGTCGCCCACTCTCTGTCTGCCTGTTTAAACATGACGACCTCTCGTGACCCCTGCGACCCTTTAAATACACCGGCAAACAACAAACCGCGACCGCCCATAAGAGGAGAGAGAACGCAAGCCTAGTACTATTTAATCATTTTAGTTGGGGGAAAAGTGGTTATTTAAAAATGACAGAAGTAGGAATAGCCTCCAGGTATAGGTACTAGATCTGGAGAGGAGCCCCCACTGCTCCTGACAGGTTGAAGGCTAGGATAAAAAATTGGATAAAAAAAAAAAAAGATAGATAGGATAAAAACATTTTAAAAAGGCTAAAATTACGAAATAATAATAATGCAATAAAATTATGTAAAACTTCTAGTGTTATAACGCAAGAATGTAAGTTTTGTGATGGAGGGTGTGTTAACAGTTGGTGTCCATGGAGATGCTATTGCCTTGACTGGAATGTTTCACATTATGGTATTAAACAACCATTTTGCATTCACATCGGAGCTTTCCATTCAGCACCATACAGTAAATATTGTAAAAATAAGCCTATGAGACTGATTAAGAGTTCATTAAGATTCACAGTTCACAGAGAACATTAACATTTGAGACTGAAATTTGAACTGTTGAACTAATACTAATACTTACAGGTCATATCTGTGGATAGGTCATCTCACTGACAGTAAGAATGGATGTTTTGCATTGTATTTTTGGGCAATAAAAACATCCATAATTGAAACATTAAATCAGGAGTGTCAATTTAAAATTCACAGAGGATCAAAATGAAAAATGTGGGCCAAACTAAATATTTATTGAAAAATGTGAACAACATCTGCATGTTTTCTTTTCTTTATGATACATGTAATATGTAATGTTAGGAGATATGTAATGATAAACCTTTTCTTATTAAAATAAATGTTTAATAATAGTTTTGCTTAAACACTGAATCCAGAACAAGCATAATATAAATATATTATATATGTATATATATATATATATATATATATATATATATATATATATATATATATATATATATATATATATATATATATATATATATATATTTTTTTTTTTTTTTTTTTTTTTTACATAAATAATGTGTCTGTAGCCAGCAGGCCAGTTCTAATACGTATTTGATATGATCTTGCAGGCCAAATCTAATTATATTGTCTGGAGTTTGACATGTCTCCATTAAACACACTATGGTAATATCTAGGTCAAGTCCATGGTGACACATAACACTTTTAAGGGCTAGACTACTGGGTTAGCATGCTTTGTAATATTTAATTCTCTATAGGGCATTCAATAAGCATTACAATTTGCTTTTTGTGAACAGTCAAAATGCTATTTTGATTCAATTTAGGTATTTCTTACAGCTCAAATAATGTCTTTTTTTTTGTAGTTGTCCAAATAACTCCTGTGGATTTTGGGGGTCCTTGTCATTTAAACAGAAGAGGATTTAGCTGCAGACAGATTATCACTGAGAGCCCTGCCCTTATGTGTGTGTGTGTGTGTGTGTGTGTGTGTGTGCGTGTGTGTGTGCGTGGGGGTGTGTGTGTGTGTGTGTGTGTGTGTGTGTGTGTGTGGGTGTGTGTGTATGGGCAACATGTGGTTTCTGATGACAGCCATTTAAAGGTGTCAGACTGGAGCCAAGGACAATTACCATAGGTGCACACACACTCACACACACACACACACACATATATAAGACTGGCCCTTAGCCGCTCTGCAGTCTAAACACAGTTGTTATCGCGCTCCCTGCAGATAATGGATGACACTGGATCACGTGGTAGACCAGAGCGATGCTGCAGAGGGGAGACATCTTAAAGAGCCCATATTACGCTATATTTAGTTATATTGTTGTTTCCTCATCAAAAACATACCCGGAGCTGTGTTTTGTTTCATTCACATGTTTAACACACAATGTTTAGGTTGAGAGTTTTTCGCTCAGGCAGAAAGCACTCTGTTCCACTTTGTGATGTCATTTGGCAATACAGAAATTGCTCCCTCCTTACACCTTCACTAGAATCATGTTATTAATTTCAGCCCTGGAATCTCTACTAAACAAAAGTAAAAGGAGATGTTAACTTGAAAACTAGCACTTCATGACATCACAAGGTGGGACAGAGATTTTTGAGCTATAGAGATGTCCACAGACTAATAATAAAGGATTACTCAAACATCTGTGAATGAAAAAAAGCACAACTCCAAGTATGATTTTGATGAGATAACAGCATTTCAACATGACAAAAAGCTCACAAGAGTCAATTTTGCCTAATATAGAACCATTAATGGTGTCCTGAAAACAGATTCACAAACGTTATTAAAAAATATAATTAAGTAATAAATATCTGACTGTCAGGTGGGAGCAGGGACATTGTTTTCATAACTTAATTAACTTCAGACAAGGTACACTATGTAACTTGTCTGCTTGTCTCAATGGAGATGTTACTGGTTGTCTGGAATGTTCCACAGTTTGATATTAAATTTATCTATCCATGAAGACAAGTTACAACCAGGCCAGATCTTTGAAGAAATGATACATCAATAAAGCAGGTTTTCATGTAATTTTGTAAAAAAAAAAAATTTCAATAGTAATTAAAAGTAATACAGAGAAGATGAACGCCATACTATGGAACATTGCAGGCAACGTCATAAGATCTCCACAGTAGCTAAACATCTAAATGATTGTTTGAGTATTTTGTAATATTACCTGTAATAGTTAAATAAATTGCAGGTTGCTTCATGTTTAGCACATACATTATCATCTGTGGTTATAATTATGGATGCTGCTTGATGGATAATTAACTCACAAAAAAAAAAAAAAAAAATACAACACACTTCCCTCTGTATTCTCACTGATTGGACTAATGTTGCTGCCAGAAAAGAATTGAACTTACTCTTTAATTATTACAAAACTGCACTTCAGCGTCTGGGGAGAAAAATGTGGCAACACAAGCCATTTTCAAATGTAGCTAATCTGTCTTTGGGGCCGCTTCCTGTTGGGGCCCGGCACAATGCACCAGAATTTACTTTACTATACTATTTACTTTTGCCCATAAGGAATTTCAGGTTAATTTTTTACCTTTATGTTTGGAGAAATCAATACATTGGTTTGTATTCAATCAAACTGCAAATATGCTTTCATAAACCTTTAACAGGTACCAAAAAACTGGATTTTATTTATATATATATATTTTTTTTACTTTGATATTTGTGTTGCTAATTAGACAGTGGAATATATCACAATTGTATTGAAATTGCAATTTGAGTTTACACAACAGACCACAAATGTTGTTTAGGAAAAATAATGAAAAATGTTGGTGTGCCTGTAGATTAGACTTTTACAAACATTCTTGGATTCTTGGATTTGTTTAGTTCATATTTCAGTCTTCGCTAAAAGGTTAATGCTCCTGGAGTAGTTTACAATGTGAACTCAGAACAGAATCATACTTTTTAAACAGATTAAGCAAATATAATCACAGTGTTTTGGATTTTTTTTACAGTCAGCCTTAGTTACCAGTTGTATCTCCAGTGTATGTTTTATAAATAATAAGAGCCTAAAAATAAATTATAAGACTTCAAATTAAAAATCTATTATCCCTTAGTAAGACTTCTTGTGTGCATGTTTTCTAACCTGGGGTCCCAGGGCTCAGGGACAGCCCGCGGTGCCACGGCTGGCGCCAGTCATTACGCTGTTAGGCCAAATCAGCTTCCTGTGTTTGGTTTGATGGATGCCATCATCTTCATGGATCTAAACCAGGTAAAGAGGAGCTCACACATGCACACACTTAAGGACCACAGCCTCAGAGCCACTGGAGCAGGAGGCAAAGGGCTAAAGACTCCTACAGAACAGGGCAGGTCAAACACACAGGGACCATACTGCTTTAAAGAGCCCATGCTATACTATTTTCTGATCTATGCTATAATGCAGTTATAATGCATCAAAAACATACCTGGAGTTGTGTTTTATTTCATTCACACATGTTTAACACACAAACCCTGCATATTTAGGCTGAGTTCTTCTGTCAAACAGAAAACACTTTGTTCCACCTTGTGATGTCAAGTGTTAATACAGGAATTGCTCCACTGTTTTTACCATTTTCCATACACCTTGCCTAGAATCATTTGAATAATTTCAGCCCTAGAATTGCCAATCTCTTCTGAAATCAAGGTAAAATGTAGTTGTTAACTTCGCTTCATGACATCACAAAGTGGAACAGAGCATTTTGAGCTTTGGAGATGCAGACAGATTAACAATAAAGGATTACTCAAACATGTCTGAATGAAATAAAACACAACTCCAGGTACGTATTTGATGAGGTAACAACATTATAACATGGTTTAAAGCTCATAAGAGTCAATTTTGTGTAATAAAGTATATGTATGGTTTTCATATTTTCTAATTATGACTTGGTTTGGTGGGTTAGTACCTGTGATGAATTTGTATCATAGTTTTACATCAGTTGTCAGTTTGGGGGAAAAAAAGAACAAGCTCTGAGTTCTAAAATGGAATATCTCTACCTATGTTTGGAAATTCCATCCAAAATGCAATTTTTACGAGCAAAGAAGGCATTATTTTGACTGTTTAAACATTAATTTAACAAATTAAAGGTGTCATTGATTGTTAGTAAATTAATTAACTCTAATCATAACTATTGTGCAATTTGGCTTGGCCCTTGTTAACATTATGGTTGCTATAAGATTAATGGAATTGTCATATCTGCAGCCCGTCTCCAACTGAGAAGTCAAATTATAAACTTCAAAATAAAATAAATTAAACTTTCTTTTTTGCATAATTTTCCATTTTAAACAGGTGTGAACAATCAGAATGAAGAATGAGCAATCCAATTACTCACACTCTAAATGACATTTCAATAATTTGATTAGAGAGAGAAATCAGATAATGATCCGAGTTTTGGTGTGCAAGTAAACGTAGCCACTGTCTCACCAGTTGGTAATTACTTTTCTATATGATCTCTGTGGCAAATTGAGTGTGGTAGGCTCGAATCCAAGAGCAAACTAAATGTAATGTAGCCTATTAAAATGTGAAATACTGCTAAATAATGTTTTCTTAATGCTTGACAAATGCTAAAAACCCAGACCATATCCAGCTGAGCAAATACCCTATGCACAAAGTAATGAGGGAACTATCTTGTGTCATAAAACAGTGCATATGAACAGCCAGATGTCCATGTTTATAATGTAAACTCCGTTGATTAGAATGAGCACAGAGCACACGTAACATAGGGCTAGTTCACTTCAAAGTACAAAGTAGCTGTTTCTATTTCACACTGCAGTATTCAGCAATGGCAATAGTATTTTATATCTGATCCAAGCATAAGAAGTCACCAGCCATTGTATTTCAACTCTGGAAGGGCATCAGGTTGACCTATTTTACAATTTACATTAACGTTCCTGGCACTCGAATTTCTGCCATCAACCCCAAGCATGCACAATATTCAGGTTCTTGTCATGAAAAACATGAACATGACTATGTTCACCAAAACAATACATTTAAGATTAACCTTTTCAAATTCAAATAAGTTTATTGTCAATTTTTCACGCGAAACATATGAAGAATTGAAATTGTGTTTTTCACTCCCAAGCATATACATAAATAATAACCTTTGTCATCCTTTTTATGATTTCTACAATATATGACATTACATTTCTCTACTTTTCCATAAACATTTTAGGAACAAAACACACTTTTTATCAGGGTTGTTAAACACAAAAAAATGACAAATTTCATCCTCTAACATCTGTACTCTTCTCCAAGTCGCATGATTTTACTGATCTGTAAGTCTATCAAAAAGTCTCTATTCTATTCTTATATTAAGCTGTATATTATGCTGTTTTCTGATGTATGTTTTAATGTTGTTTCTTCATCAAAAACATACCTGGAGTTATTTTGTAGCATTCAAAAATATTTAGTTGCTACTTGAAAACTTCCACTACATGACATCATAAGGTGGAAGAGAGTATGTTGAGCGTTGTAGATGTAGACAAACTAAAACTAAAGGGTTGCTCAATCTCCAACTTATGTTGTTGATGAGGTAACAACATTCTAACATGGCTTAACGCTCACAAGAGACAGTTTTGCGTAATACAGAACCTTTAATGTCTTAATATGTCTATATTCAGTTGACAGTGATTCGTGTAAACAGTAGTGATAGTATAACAGAGTATGTAGTATTTCAGAGCCTGTGCTCTCGTAGGTATACATGTACACATACAGCAGGTCTATATGAGTGCACTGGTCTAAATGCATTTGTCCACTTTAGCCCTGAGTCTGCGAGCAGACAGCAGCTGGACTGTGTCTGAGCTGAGCAGACATTCTTTTAGAGGAACCTTCCTACTGCCACAGATAACATGGCACCTCACAGTCAGATACACAACTACAGCACTGCAAAACACACAAGTCTGACACAACTACTACACTGCAAAACACACAAGTCTGATACAACTACTACACTGCAAAACACACAAGTCTGATACAACTACTGCAAAGCAAAACACACAAGTCTGACACAACTACTACACTGCAAAACACACAAGTCTGATACAACTACTGCACTGCAAAACACACAAGTCTGATACACCTACTGCACTGCAAAACACACAAGTCTGATACAACTACTACACTGCAAAACACACAAGTCTGATACAACTACTGCACTGCAAAACACACAAGTCTGACACAACTACTGCACTGCAAAACACACAAGTCTGACACAACTACTGCACTGCAAAACACAGAAATCTGACACAACTACTGCACTGTAAAACACACCAGTCTGATCCAACTACTGCACTGCAAAACACACAAGTCTGACACAACTACTGCACTGCAAAACACACAAGTCTGATACAGCTACTGCACTGCAAAACACACAAGTCTGACACAACTACAGCACCGTAAAATACACAAGTCTGATACAAGTCTGTTTTGTTTTACAATGCTAGTTGCATGCTAGTTGCATTGTAAAACAAAGTCTGAATAAAACTAAAAAGTCTGAAAAAACTACTGTACTATAAACTACTGTACTATAAAAACTGCACTGCAAAACACACACATCTGATACAAACTACTGCACTGCAAAAAACTAAAGTCTGACACAAACTAATGCACTGCAAAAAGAAAACAAAGCTTCTAAACTGCAAAAAGAAAAATCCAATCAAACTACTGCACTGAGAAAATAATTTACTTCAAATTAGGCTTGGAAAACTGTACATTTATTATTTTTCCAAGTACTATACAATTGTGATGTATCTATGCAATTCACAATGATATTTTTAAATATGTCTACTAATGTCTACTAAACTGCAAGATTGGCAAGTTTTATATATAATTTGATGTTGTCTACAAAAGATTAAAATAAAATAAGATAAATCTAAAGTTAACCAGAACCACTGTGCACATTCAAAATGTATCTTCTATTTTATTACAACGGTTTTCATTTAAAATGGTGATCTTGTTTTGAGTAGTAAGAGGTATGTTTATTTATGTTTTTTTCTTTTGTTTGTTTGTTTAATGCAGGCATGTCCAAACTATGGCCTGTGGGCCAAATGCAGCCCTCAGACAATTTTTTCTTGGCCCTCTGACTTCCAGGTGAATTGGCCCAAATTACCTTACATCAATAAAAAATTTACTTTTTACTGCAAGTTTTTTGAAAATCTACCTTGATAAAGCTAATATTTAATAATTAAGGATCTTAGCATGAATAAAGTGTGATGGCTCATTCTAAAGGCTGAAGTATAGCTCTGCGTCCACTCAACACACACTGCCACCGTCTCCTTGTCGCCGTCGTTTTTGATTTATGGATCTGCGTCGGGGTCTGTGCACCACGAAGTAATTCACTGCCAAAACAGTAGGGGGTGACGATATCTGTCCATTTATATATATGGTCTGTGTGTATGACCCACAGACAGTATAATCTCTGAAAAGTTTAACATGAACCATCTCTAACGCGATAAAAGCACAGAACAGACTCACCATTAGTACAACATTCCTCTGTCACAGAAAGAACACGCATATTCCACTGAGTCGTGTCCTTTTTAAGTCCGAGAGAAGCTGACTGCGTACCAGGAGCGAGCTGTTTTATGAGCGCTTAGTTTATGTAAGTTAGCCATGCGGTTTTAAGTTTCATTTCTGTAAAACGTAAACACATATGCGCAAAGCTGCATTAAACACATTATTTCTCAATATATACTGAAAGAAAGAAAAGTGGACAGGAAATGTATACACAGAGCGGTGGTACGGAGGACCAATCACAGCTCTTATCGTCTGCGTCACTTCCCCTGCTGTCTGTGGCGTTTTGACGCGTAGTTAGAAAATCTCGGAGGTGCACGTTGGTTGACGCAGAGGCCCTGCTTAGGGGGTATGCTTCGATGCAGACTCTCTGCATCGTAATGCAGACAATTTGACGCTGGACCGCAAATTGGCCTTAACGTGTTAAACATGCACATATTTCAATTATTCACTGTATTGAACACCAGTCTACAGCCCTTGATCGGCCCTCTGCTTTGTCTATGTTTAGAAATGTGGCCCTTGATGAAAAAAGTTTGGACACCCCTGGTTTAATAGATTTTTTTTTTTTCATTGCTCTACAATTAACTTCAAACTAATTTGGAATTTATTAAAATCAATCAGTACTTTAATCTAAACTCTTCAAAACTACAAATGTCAAGATTTATATAGTGTAAAGATTAGACTATTCTCGAAATTTTTTGCAGTGTACTACTACTCCTCCTGCTACCACACACAGTACTACACACTGCTGCATACTTGTACACACTTGCGTATCTGTGGCTCACACTATGGGAACCAGAGTCCAGGCTCAGTTCTTCCATGTGAGAGGGGCTTTACGCGTCAGGCTGACCTCACCATGGAAAGAGTCTGCGCTGATAGCATTCTTATCCATTCAAACACACACATGCTAATGCTATGAGCTAACCAACGCATGCACGAACACAAGCTTTGAGTGGCATTTTCCAAAGCATTCTCAACTCGTGGCTCACTGTCTTCAAGTGGAAGCCCGGAGTCTGCTAACAAACTAAGGCATGGCGTTTCCCTGTACCCATTTTTGTTCATGCATATGGCCCAGTATAGATATATTGTATAAGCAGCTCTTGAGGTCGAAATACATTCGCTGTGTGCTGTGCTGTCTGCATCTAATTATGAAGCTGCTTTATTGTCAGTGTAATAGGAAGTGTGCTGTTTGAATGCTAGTTGGTGTTGACTTTATCGTGAAAGCTCTTGCCTCTGAGGGTTGTGAATGTGCAAATAAACTAATTGTGGTGAATATTTAGGATGCTCAGAATGCATGAGAAAAATGAGGAAGAACTTTGGACCACTACAAACCATTTAAAATGAACTAGTTGTGTTTTTCACATTTTTAATTAGGTACTGCGCTTGTAAATACAAAGAACACATCTCCAACAGTAATCCAGCCTTTTTTCCTCTGATCTCACTTGTGCGTGGAAGTGTGGTTTTGTGTGGGATTTTTAATTTGCTCAAACTATGTCTTTCATAACCTGACCATCTAACCAGACAAAGCTCCTCAAACCCTCTGCAATCTCCGTCCTTGTACCCCAGGTTGGGAAACACTGCAATGTTCCAACTGAGCTCCTACCCCAATGAAAATATCTCATGGTTCAGTCCATTTCTTCTGCCTTAAACATCCAAACAGGACAGGAATACACTAAACTCAGTTAGATTGGACCAGGAGGAGCTCATTATCACCTTTTATCAGAGATGTCTGCACTGCTACCAATCACCACCGGAGATACCATCCTCCTCTAGAATAGCTACTGGTCTAATGCTGGGGAAATACACCTGTACAATACACTACAATTTGTTTGTTCAAATGGGATATTTACTTATCCTCAGAAAAAACAAAGTTGTTCAGCATGAAATGATATGGGTTAATTTGGACAATATGTAATGGTTTAAAGGTTTTTAAATGAGAAGACAAAACCTGTATGGCACCTCTAGCAAATAAATGGAAAAAAAAAAAAAAAAAAACATGCAGTAACACAGCGAGAGTAAAATGGGCACCTCAAACCTGGGCATTTCATACCATTTTTACTGGTTACTGGTGCAAAACCGTATCCCCGTTCTGTCCATTAATCCACTTATATATAATTCAAATGCATTTCAAATATGTCACCGAACTACCAAAATTACTGGACTATTTTCTTTGGAAAACACGACATCATTGAGAGCTTGGCCCCATGCTCTTTTATTATTACAGTTTTGAGTTATTTCCCAGTAGCAGACCAGAGTCATTCTACACAAACCTCCATTTAACAGTCCTTCTTTAGGATATTGCTACTTTAAAACGTATAGGATTAAGTCTCAAAATCCAGTCCACTTTACATTTTTAATAACACATGATGTATGGACCCAGGAGAGAGCTTAAGTGGAGTTTTTACGACCTTTTTTCACATTTCCAGCCGTGAGTTTAGCACGGCTGACGTTATAAAGCAGCGCGATGCCCCACTGAGATTGAAATTGGAGTTTTGTCAAAGTTGGGTGATAATAAACTATATTTGCTTATGAAAGAAATTGTACCTGACAAAAGAACTATGCTGACTATATTAAAGTTACTATGGGTCTGACGTTGTTTTCCTTGTAATGTTCCTCAAAATGTTCCTCTCCATGGAGACAAAAAGGTGACTTTTTATGGCAATAAAAACACATGTAATTGAATAAATGAAAGACACATTATACCATACTAAGGAATATTCAAGGTAAAGCAACATTTTCAAAACAAGAAGGTTGCAGACGCCCCAACTCCAGAAAAGGTGAATGAAAATTATTTAAAGGTGCACTACGTAACCTGAATCAGTACAACTTGAAGGTGCAACATGAGCATTTTCTGGTGGAGGGTATGCGACCTGCCTGTTCTTCAGTTCAGCATTAGATTATCTACATCACATGGAGACAAGTAGGTCAAGTTGTAGATCAGAACTGCAAAGAACCCCTCTCACGGTAAGGATGCATGGTTTTAAAGTATTTTTGAGCAATAAAAACACCTGAAATTGATTAACTGCAAGATGAAGGTTAATGCTGTAGAGTGGAACATGCAAAGTAGTAACATCATGGACTCAAAGCGGCTGACAGGTCCAATTATGCTTGTGCAAGTCCACTCTTTACTTCTACTAGATTATCGTGTTTTTGTTGCCTTAAAAACATGAAAAATAAAACTAGTTTACTTTAAACGGTTTGTCGAGATCCAGGGTTATTTCAAGTATACCTTATGCATTCTGAGCATCCTAATTATTCATCATGAGTTTATAAGCGCTTTTTAAAACTAAGCTAACAACAGCAGGCATACTAACCACACACTTCCTGATTCTTGGATGGTTAAACGCTTTCTGATTAGATGCAGACAGCGCACAGAGGACTTAATTTGACCTCAAGAGCTGCTTATGCAATATTTCTGTACGAGTGCAAGACAGATTTTGGATGAAGGGCCTTTAAGGTACTTGAGTTTCAAAGTAACACTCCCTACACTTTTGGCTACCCTACCCTCCTCTGGTTATTGTCCCAAAGGCCCAGAATGGTAGTTGGGGTTAAACTAGGCTTATACCAGCTGTATTGTGTCTAATGGAGGGGAACTGGCATTGGGACAAATATACACTTAAATCTCACTCTGATTACATAGTGTGTGTGTGAAATATGGAGTTTTAATGCCCCTAATACTGGCTTTTTACCTAAGCTCTTTTACTTTGGCTCAACACCTGGACTTAAAGAAATATATCACCCCAAAGACACATAAGTTAAGTTACAGTGTAAATATTAGACTTGGTTTGAGTAAATCTGTCCATATTTAGACCAATGTTATCAATAACTCACCTACTATTTATAAAACTATCTAATGCTTAACCCCTTATATCATTCTGACTGATAAAATAGAATCCAACTAAATTAAATCTGTTGTGAACTGTATTGAGAAAGTTTCATTTCATAAAACCGGGCATATAGGTGGATAGTCATTGTGAATGGAAGTAAATGACGGATTTGTGGAGTGAAGGATCTCATTCGGAATGTGTGATAGAATGATAGATAGAATACTTCTATGTATTTTTATACAGCAGAGGGATATCAGCAGTTGTAGATGAAGTACTCAGTTTTGTAATCAAATAAAATCACAGATACAAGCGTAAAGAAATACGCAAAAAATAAATAAATAAAATAAAGTAATAAGATTTTGAGATTGGTACTGAATTTTGTTGAACAGAAATAATTTAATTAATTGTTTTGGGTTTTTTTTCCCCTACTTGTTTTTCTTTGTATATTTTTGTTTGCTCAAACTACATGTTAAAAATTAACCCCCCCTCAGACTTTACAGCAGGTCTAACACACTGATAAAAACATACTTTTACTTTTCTTTTAGAGTAAACGTTTGGGGTAAAAGTAGATACACAGTGTGTAGTGGAGTAAATGATCTGGTGAAGTAAAAGCAAAAAGCATCCACTTTAAAATGTACTTAAGTAAAGCACACAAAATTTATACTCAAGTACATTACTTTATTACATTTACTTCGTTAACTTCCACCATCAGTCTGAGCCAGAACCAAACATGCTTGTGCAGTCAGCTTCATTTATTTCACTGATGTATGTGAAACAAAGGGGCTCATTGGTCATGTATCGGTTCCAAAACCTACATTGTTTTTCAGTCCCTCGTGATATGGTAAAAGGTCACATTTTTATATAGCGCTTTTCAACCTTCAAGGCACTTAGAGCACTTTACATCAAGGAACCACTCCGCCATCAGCCATGGGTCAAGGTAGGTTAAGTGTCTTGCTCAAGGACACAATGGCAGAATTCATATGTTGGAGCTGGAATCCCACTGCCAACTTGTGGGTTTATATCGAGAGCGGAACTCGAACCACCAATCTTGTGGACAAACACTACCAACTGAGCTACTATCATCCTGATATATATTTCCTTAATTTTTTCCTTGTAAGCAACTATATTTGTTTTTATACAAGCAATCCATTCTCTGATTTGTGAATCCACCTGTCCATCACAGCCATCTGAACTCACATAGGAATTTAATTAGGGACAAAACAGTAGAAATAAAAACACCAAGATATTGTAGAGTGGGTTAATACAAACATTTTCATACCAAAATGACGAGGCTCACTGCAGCAGTTATGGAGAGAGGAGAGACAATTTTTCAATGTTAAATCAATTGGAGCCAGATTCCATGGAGCCGGACGTGCTTCCTATTTGGAACGTGACCATTAGCAGGTTAGGTATATCCATTTGCAGTCTATCGTCAACAATCGTAAAATTATGACATGTCCCACAGTAATTGCTACAAAAACTGATATTGTGGAATCACTAACCCCGGATATATAAAAATGATGAATCTCTTTCTAAACTACATGATTAAACTCATACAACTGGTTGCACTTGCTTTTGGTAAATCTATTTAGGCCCAGCGTGACTCTAGAGTCATCCATCTTCTTCTCTCCGACAGCTCCAGACCGGCGCCAGGAAAACCGGTTTCAAATTCAAATCAAATGTTTCAATGTTATATCAAGAATCAACAAAACAACACAGAGCGTAGCTGGGGTTTCATATGGAAAGGACAGACCACAGTAGCCAACAAATGGGCAATGGGCTAATGCTCCAGAAAGGTAAAGGTGTTTATGTGCAATATTGAATAATATTGGTAGTTGTGGGACTATTCTGTACTGTTGTTGTGTCGTTGGACAAGACACTTTCATTACTCACATCTAGGTGTTTTATTGCTACAAAACAACTTGAAAAACATGCACTATTATCACTGAGTTGCGTCGCCTCTCCAGAGATCTGACCTGCAACTTGGATTCTAACTCTGCCATCTGCTTGTCTCGACAACCACGGAGATCGATTCAATGCCATACTGTGAAACATTCTGGGCAAAGCAATAACATCTCCATGGATACAAGCAGATTCAGACATTTTTAAAAGTTTATATTGATATACACTTCTATAAAGCACTGATTTTACTAAACAAACCAGTACAAAAAAAAAAAAATAAAAATCTCTATTGTTTTCTGGTCAAGACGTTAATATAAAAATCCTATTAAAATGACAAGCACAGACCCCCGAGCAATGCCTACTTCTAAACCCCATTTCAACCCAGTTTTAAAGCTTCATTAGCACAAGATAACGACTTTATCTGGGGAATGCGGCTCTGCATAAACAACAGACAAACAGAGCAGCAGAGTCGTAGAGGGACATCCAGCGGAGCAGAGGTTGCCAGACACCGCGTTGACAATCTCCAGGCGCAGTTCTGGTTCGTACTTAATTCATTTAGAGTGTACCACAGGCCTATATGCATGTGAGGAGGCTGTGTGCGTGGCCCTATGTTATGTTTGCAAGCTGGATCGCCATTGGCCAGTGGGGCTACGGCACGGCGTCTCTGGACCAAGAAACGAAAGGTTAACTGAATTTGGTCACGACATAATTTATGCATCCTGAGTACATTTGTGTGGATGTGTGTGTTGTGGATGTGTGTGTGTTAGGCATTGTACTGGAGGGTAAAACAGGGCTTGTGTTGCTGCATGTTATAAGCTTGAATGAGGCCATAAGGAAATCCGTCAAATGCTAATGTTAGTAAATATAGACTGTAATATGAGCAAAGCACCCCAGTGAATGAAGCATAGGAAATGGCTAGTTAAAATCTTGGTTATGTTCTCCTGATATCATAACATTATATCGAGCATATGGTTTAGAACTGAGGTGGAAGGCAGGCAAAAATATGAGCTATTTGCCAATAATCTGTCATATTGCAGATGTTTTTACAGGGTCGCTATCAAGGCACTAAATAAATATAGATAATTGTGAAAACAGTCATTGGCAAATAAAGATGATGTTGACTTGTAGGTATTAATTTCAAACTTTCATTTACACATGTTTAACGCTGCATATTTAAGCTGAGTTCTTCTCTGAAATTTAAAACACTCTGTTCCACCTTGTGATGTCATGTGGTAATACAGAAAATGCTCCATTGTGTTTTTAAACTCCTTACACCTTCACAAGAATCATTTGGATGATTTCAGCCCTGGAATTTCCAGTGAACAAAAGATTAGTAAAGCTGGTGCCAATTAGTGCCTCCGCTCAATTTCATTTCTCTCCAGCGACTAGGTCAGGAATTGGAATACACTAGATGGTTTGCAAGAACCCTGAAGTGTGAGTCCAGGCACCAGCCAATCAGCGAAGAGCCTATGCCATACTAGAGCCATATATTCTGTGTTGGCAATGATTCCCAAGATCGAGGATTTAAAGCCAGAACAAAGAAAATGTTTGGTAAATTTTATCATACCAATTAGCCCCATTACATACGTCACAACCAAATAGCAGTGATTGGTTAAATTTAAAAAAGTACCTGCCTACCGTCAAGCGAACAAATTGTAATGCAGCAAGGTCAGACGGTGTCCACAAAGTGAAACCGGCTGATGAATCAGGCTAGTAAACAGTAGCTGTTTACTTCAAAACTACCACTTCATGACATCACAATGTGGAACAGATCATTTGGCGATTTAGACAAACTAATAATACAAGGGTCACTCAAACATGTGTGAATGAAACAAAATACAACTCCAGGTATGTTTTTGAGGATGTAACAACACTCTAACATGGCTTAAAGCTCACAAGAGTCAATTTTGCGTAATATAGGACTTTTAACAGTGATCGTTTTTGTTAGCAGGAAATACGGAACAGATCATGTTAGATACATTATTTTTGAGCTGGAGAGGGTTAGTGAATATATGGTACAGAAGACGGAGAGTGAATATATGTTGTCTGTAATGAATGCCTATAGTTTGTTTATGTGGTTGTTTTTAATGTCTCATGATGCACTTTGAGCTTCTTGCCATGTTTTTCCATTGTGGTTTTTAACTACAAATGGCAAATAAACTAACCTAACCATATGACACAGAGGAGGAGCAGTGAATATGGTACAGAGGAAAAACAGGGAATACATGGGCAGAAGGATGCTGCCAGGAAACCAGAGACCTATAAAGGAAGACCAACAAATAGATTTACGGTTGTAGTTATGTATGGTAGCTACCTCGAATGAATTGCCCTCTGGGATCAATACAATTTTCTGAATATGAATCTGACTCTAAAGATGCTGTACCTGATTTTTACCTGAAAAAAAAAAAAGAAAAGACAGAACTAGTTAATTTTAAATGGTTTGCGGTGGTCCTAACTTATCCCTCATTTAGCGTATGGATTCCGAGCATCCTAATTATTCACCACAGTGAGTTTCTAATTGCTTCTCACAGTTTTGTCACGACAGTAAAGCTAACAACAACTAGCATGCAAACTAACACTTCCTGATTACTGGACAAAGACATCAAGAGCTGCTTTTACATTACAGCAATACTGTCTGAAGACATATATGAGGGGAAAAAAATCAGATACAGGGCCTTTAAATACAACATGAAATCGGAGAGGATGCAGAGGGAAGCGAGTGATTTTGTAGCTAACAAGAAAACCACAAGAAATTGTGCAAAAATATCAAAATATCGTGATGCTAAATAGTGGAAGGAAACATGTTTATGCACTACACTTGACATATCAACTGTTTTGATGTTTAAACTATGCATATTTCATATTAACTTTGCATTAGTTTGTGGTTTAAGAAAGAAATATTGTTCCTAATATGTATTTGGTTCTTAAATACATATCTTCAATCAATCATCATTTATTTGTATAGCACTTTTCATACATTTGAAATGTAGCACAAAGTGCTTCACATGCAACAGAAACATTTTTAATACATTAATTAACCCCCCCCCCCCCCCCATACCACAATTTAAACAGAAACATAAAAACTACAAAACTAATAAACATAAAGCTCTTAAAAGTTATAGTAAAAATTAAAAGTGTATAGCTAAGACCAGATGGAGACAAAAATAAAATAAAATAGTAATTTATATTTAATTTAAAACTACCATAATAATAACAATAATAATGATAATTTAAGTTAAAACAGGTAAAAGTTTCAGTTAAAAGCTAAATTAAAAAGATATGTTTTAAGTTTACTTTTAAAAATATGAACACTCGCAGCGGACCTCAGATCCTCAGGCAGACTGTTCCACAGACGGGGGCCGTAAAAGCTAAAAGATGCCTCACCGTGAGTTTTAGTTTGAACTCTTGGGACAGCTAAAAGGAGACTACCTGAGGACCTGAGAGTCCGAGAGGGCTCATATGATAAAAGCAGATCAGATAAATAAATAGGACTAAGACCATTAAGAGCTTTATAAACCAATAAAAGAACTTTAAAATCTATCCTGAAGCTCACAGGGAGCCAGTGCAGAGACTTCAGTACTGGGGTGATGTGCTCTCTCTTCCTGGTCCTCGTCAGCAGTCGTGCTGCAGAGTTTTGGAGGAGCTGCAATGGAGCTGTAGATTTCTTTGGAAGACCAGAAAGGAGAGCATTACAGTAATCAACACGGTTTGTGATAAAAGCATGTATTAAAGTCTCTGCACTGGCTTGAGAAAGAAAAGGTCTGACTCTGGCAATATTTTTTAGATGATAAAAAACCAGATTTAGTGAATGGACCTGATGTGTGGCTCAAAGCTAAGCTCACTGTCAAGAATAACTCCTAAACTTTCACACCCTCTCACAGGGGTTCAGTGAGTAGGTTTGGAGCTTAGCTTTGAGCCTCTCTCTCTGAGCTTCAGGACCAATAATTAAAACCTCAGTTTTGCCCTGGTTGAGCTGGAGGAAGTTTGCTGCCATCCAGGACTTAATATCTAAAATGCAGTTAAAAAGGGTATCGATCGGGCTCAGGTCACCAGGAGACACGGCTATGTAGAGCTGGGTATCATCAGCGTAGCTATGAAAGTTAACACCGTGTCTCCTGATGACCTGTCCTAGTGGCAGCATGTAAAGGTTAAAAAGGGTTGGACCTAAAATTGAGCCTTGGGGAACACCATACTCCATTTTACATTTTGCGGAGGAGTGCTCCCCAAGACTAACATAAAAATCCCTGTTTGTTAAAAATGATTTGAACCAGTTAAAAACAGATCCAGAGAGACCAACTGTATAATGCAATCTATCTAATAAAATACAGTGGTCTACAGTGTCAAATGCTGCCGTGAGATCCAACAGCACCAGGACTGACAGGTTTTTCTTGTCTAAGTTGGATCTTATATCATTATTAAGAATCTTTAATAATGCAGTCTCTGTGCTATGCTGAACTCTAAAACCAGATTGATAAATTTCGAAAATATTGTTAGAAATCATAAAATCACTAACCTGGTTAAAAAAACAATTTTTTTCTAAAATTTTGCTTAAAAACGGCAGATTTGACACAGGTCTGTAATTACTGAGCAGGGAGGAGTCCAAGTTATCCTTTTTAAGCAGAGGTTTGACCATGGCAGTTTTAAGTGCTGTAGGAAAAACCCCTGTCTGCAGCGAAAAATTTACAATGTTAAGAACTTCTTGGGCTAAAAAATTAAAAACTGATTTAAAAAAGCGATGTAGGAATAGGATCTAAAAAACAGGTGGCTGGTTTTAATTGTAAAATAATTTTGTTAAGAGTCGTAGCATCAACCAGGGCAAAACTATCAAGTGTGTTTGATAAAACCAAAGGACTTGTATTACAGACAATGCCTGGTTGGATCTGTTGCAGGTCAGCTCTAATCGACTGAATTTTACTGCTGAAATAGGTCAGAAAATCCTCACAGTTTGGCATGTTGGCTGGCTCATTCCAGTTACAAACAGGGTCGATAACGGAACTAATAGTGGAAAATAGCATCCTAGGATTATTTTTGTTGTTATGTATGAGTTGAGAGAGATATGCTTGTCTTTCACATTTAATGCTATTGTTGTATATTTCTCATATGTTCACGATAAATTTCATAGTTTATTGTAATTTTATTCTTGCGCCATTTTCTTTCTGCTTTCCTACAATTTTGCTTTAGTTGTCTTGTTTTTTCATTTATCCAAGGAGACTTTTTTGTCTTCACATTTTTCACTTTTAGCGGTGCTACAGCATCAAGAGCAGATTTTAGTTTATTATTAAAATATTCTACAATATGATCGCATGAAGATGGTAAAATAGGGGTTGGAGTGTTGTTTAGTATTTCTGTAAAGTTTGTTGTAACTTCAGCAGTAATGCAGCGTTTTCTGACAATGCATTCAGATATGGGGGGTTGCTCAATTGTTATATTAAAAAATACACAGGCATGGTCTGAAAATCCCACGTCCACAACAGAGGCCATGTTTACTGATATTCCATAGGAAATTACTAAATCTAATATACGGCCTCTGTTGTGGGTGGGCTGTGAAACATTTTGTTTAAAATTCATACAGTTTAAAAGGTTTAAAAAACTCTGTTGCTAGTGAGTCTGATTTGATATCAATGTGTAAATTAAAATCACCTACAATTATAATTCTATTGTAATTTGAATGAGCAATGGACAGGAGGTCTGAGAAATCTGCCATGAAAGAGGAGGAATGTTTGGGCGGGCGGTAAATACATATAAAGAGAATGGAGGGGTTTGTTAAGGCCAAGGAGTGATGCTCAAATGAAGGGTATTGATTAAAATAAATATTTTTGAAATTATGTTTGGCACAAAAGATTGTAGCTGTACCACCACCTCTTTTATCAAGGCGAGAGGAATATGAATAGCTATAATTAGGAGGTGTGGTTTCGTTTAGTGTTACGGCTCCATCTGTGCCTGTCCATGTCTCTGTTAAAAACATACAATCAAGAGGCCGATCTACAATCATGTCATTAATTATAAAGGATTTATTTGCCAAAGATCTAACGTTTAAAAGTCCCATATTAAAAGTCAGTGGTGCTTTTTTCATTGTATTAACATGAGCAATTAAAATATTATTCCGATTGATAGATCTAGGTTTCATATGTTTCTTGGTTTGATAAAGGTCTAGTTATATGGACTGGGATATCATGTATACGTGTAAATGATCCGGCTAGCAGAGGTGGTTGATCCAGCTGGCGTTGGTGGTGATAGAGTTAGCAGAGGTGGTGACCCAGCCCGTTCAGTTTGGTGCTGTTCCAATGGCGACAGGGAGGGGGAGCTAATCTGAGACCAGCAGTGCGTTGGAAGGTCTGAGGATGAGGTAGCTGGGCGGGGTGTGGGTGTGTAGGAAGTAAACAGTCATTCACGTGCGGGTACAGTAGCGGGCACACTTACCAGGTTGTGGACAGCGTAGACCATGTAGTTTTTAAGCAGACGGCTTCCGCGTCTATTTAGGTGTAAGCCGTCTACCCTGTAGTGTGAGGGGCGGTCCCAGAACAGATTAAAATTGTCAATGAAGTTGATGAGGTGGGACCTGCAGACGGAGCTGAGCCAGCTGTTTAAATGAAGGGTCCTATCGAGTCGCTCAGCTCCGTGATACAGAGTGGGAATGGGACCAGAGATGAACACGGATATGCCTTGAGTAGTCCACGGTTTCAGAACATTGAAAAGATCCTCAAAATCCCTTTTTGTGTTCTCTAATTTCCCACGTGACATGTCATTTGTCCCCACATGAACTATGATTCTATAGATTGTAGAGGGCATGGATTGGAGCAGGTCAGGAAGTTTGCTCACAATCTGAGACACCGTGGCTCCAGGAAAACAGTGTGTAATGGCATTAAAATAGCGAACATGCCGGATTATTGAATCGCCGATGATAATTGTTTTGGGGGGAAACAGTGGCTGTGGCTGAAGACCAGTTTGTGGGCCTGTGAGGTGTGGATCATCACCGTGTGAAGAGGACCGAGAGGAGACGGGGGCCTCGGAGTGAGGGGCCGGGCCAGGTACCGACCCATCGGCAGTGCACTCCTGCTCCAGAGGCGCCTCCTCGGCCAGGGGCACCGGTCGCGCGCCGCAGCTTGTCGTAACCGTGGATCCACCGGAGGCCTCAGAGGATTCTTAGACAAGATCCCCGGTTGGGCAGCAGCTTGTTGTAGCCGTGGCTCCACCGGTGACCTCATCGCCATCGGCTGTGCCGCGGTTTGGGACCGTGATACCACCGAAGGCGGAGAATGTGCGCGCAGCGAGGAGTGGAGCGGCAGAGCCGGGGCAGCAACCTGAGAACCACCGGATCGTCTCAAAACAGCCTCTTTTAAGATTTTTCGTCTGGATGATGATTTAGCGCGCTGTACGGTTGACTTGTGGGGACTTATGGACTGAGAGGACAGGGAGCAGTGGCCACTGGATATACCGGAGCATCGTCTGTAGTAGCCTGAAGTGGGCTTGCGTCCCTTGAGACTGGGACCTTACTGTGGAGAGCGGGGAAATCGGTTAGAAGAGTCCAGATTGGGGGGTGCCTGAACCGGAGCGGGAGAAGCAGGTGAGTCCGATGTCAGCACAGAGAAACGGTTTGTAAGGTTAAGTCGGAGGGGGATTTCAGATGTACGACTTCTGTCGTTATTACATAATACGGAAGCATCGCGAGGCAACGGGGAATGCGGGGTTGAGCAGGTGGGACGGGACGTGGCCTGTGGGTCCCATACTATTGTGTCCATGAGGGCGCTGTTGAGTAAGGCTATGCGTTTATGTTGTCCTGAGGCAACATCCATTAGTTTAGCGATTATTTCATCCTTTTCCTTAAGTTCAGTGGATAGTCGCTGGATCTGTGCTTCTAGATGTGTGAATGTTTTGCCATCGTTGTCTGGATTTAAGGGGGATTGTCTTTCTCCCGGTGGCATGGCTGACAGTGGTAGGCCACTCGGCCTTAGGATTTCAGAACGAGCCAATAGAGCGTCTTAAGAGTGATAAAATAGCTTGATATGCTATAAAAACTGCTTAGTAATTGTAGTAATCCAATATATGCAAAAGACTCCAGGCAGATTAGTCCAGATGATAGTTTGTAACAGACAGATGTGAGGCCTGCTCAGACAGTTGCAGCCATCTTGTCCTCCCTCTGCAACTTATAATATCATATCGTGAGCCATGTATCATATATTATATCAAATCGTGAGGGACACTGTGATTTTCAGCCCTAGTACAAATTATCACTTTGTCCACCATTTTGTCCTTCATCTCAGACCCATCATCAAATACAGTTTACTGTGTGCCAGAGAAAATGAAATAGTTTAGTGGCATTAGATTTATTGCATGGCCAGTTTAGGTAAGTACCCCATTAAACCCCAACATAGCTCCTAACTTGCCATCTGTACCTTTCTGCTTATATAGTATGTGTGTGTGTGTGTGTGTGTGTGTGCGTGTGTGTGTGTGTGTAAAACTCTATGGTGGCCCCTCTCGTGAGCCCTATGTGAAATCTAGTATGCATGTCCCAAACTACTTCAAACAGAAACATAACCCACGACTCCCAGTTCTCCCTGTGTTCCCAGTACAAGCATCTAAAAGTTTACTAAAGCAAGTCATTAACACAGGGCTTTTCCTGAAGTTTCAAGTTAAAATGGCCACACATGGTAGATCCAAACCAAGCAAACACTATAATACAAGATTTGATCTCCTTCATTCTGGTAAGTGGAGGGACATGGGGGAGTAACCAAAAAGTATAACCATGTAAATACTACACTGGAGGAAGTATTTGTCTTTATAAAAGTACGTATTTGCATCTAAAAGCTAATGCTAACCTAATTTAAGTCTCAAAATAGAACATACAACAACTTTTTTTGTTTTTCTGTGCAAGATTATTCCAATTGTAGGGCTATTTTAACATCAGTAAATCATTTTTATTTCAGTTAGCATTAGCTTCAAGACAAAAATACCTACTTTTATGAACAGAAAAGCTTCCTCCGTGGAATTATAATGTATCCGTAACTTGCTCACTGCTTCCTGGTATCAAGATATTGATTTTTTTTTGCGGCTAATTTCTAATACACAATGAATGAAGCGGGAAGTTCTTTTTGAGAGAACCGGAATTAGCCAGGCAGCTCCATGAAAAGGGTGCATAGTGGCAAATGTTTAAAATAATTACAAAAGAACCTGCAATGCCATTAGATGTCATACACTGAGGACATATAGATAGTCCTTTTGGGTTTATTGCAAACTGGAGTCAGTCGCAGGATCTGGCAACCTTAAGTGAGGATCATTCTGGATTTGGATTGGATAACTGGGGATTGGGGAACCAAAACATGTAAATATAAAACAATACATGATGTTAAACATGGGTTGATGCCTAGACCAGTGCCTACTCAGTCAATTTAACATATTTAATTAGGATAAAATTACTCAAGTATATAGTTTATTAGGCCATAAATTTTACCAGTAAATGTATACTGTATATGTATATTCATAACAGTATTCTTCTGCTATTAGACTTTTTGCATTGGTAAATTGGCACTTGTGTTTCTAATGAATATGACTATGTGTATGAGTAATAATTGGTTTTATAATATGACCAACATGCTGCAAACAAGAGAGCCTTTTTCTTGGTTAAATAAAATGACTGACATTATTGTACTGTACTGTAAGTCATTTGTGCCCACCTCTGTTCCTAATGCTAGTGCTTTCCCTCTTTTTCCATTTGTTGAATGAAGCTGAGTTTTACAGGAGCTGCCATATCGTTTCATGGAGGATACACTGGGACCGGAAATGACCATGTGACCCTGTGAGGAAGAGCGGAAAGTCAAATTCAAGTCATGGAGATAATAAAAGCACACTTGTCTCTTATTTTAGGTCAGTGGTTCCAAACATTTTTCTCCCAGAAACCCGCATTTTACCTGTGTCATTCCTTCATGGGAAGCTATACTGGAAATATACAACAATACAATATAGCTATAAAATATACAATCTATTTTCAGACTCCTTTCTAAGATCCCTTGGGGACCCCTTAAGAATCTTATGCCTAAAACTTTGACAATTTCAGAGTGACAAATGTAACAGATGGTGTCTAGAAAGTGTCTAGAAATGTACTTAATAGTTTTGGATTACTGCATATTTATATAGCTGTAGGCTTTTTTAATAAGAATAAATCAATGTAGTTGTCTTAAAAAATTTAACACAGGATAATACTATGTTAAAATATATATGTCTGAAAAACAGGACATTAACTGATTCAGCCAGGCAGTGCCTATGCTCATGATTTGGCCTACACTCAGAGAGGTATTCTGCCCCCTACTGGCTAATAATTGAATGGCATGCCCCACTGACCTGGCTCTGCACCAAAACCAGATGAGCCCAGACCTTCGTCATAAACAGCATCGGCCTCCTCCTCCTCTTTGAACGCTGTAGGAACAGATACTGGAGTCTTTAATGTATGAACTGCACATTTCAAACACAACAGATATTTTAGACACTGGGAATAAACACACAGATGGTCTATGAAACCACTGGGACATGTGCTTTAATATAGTTGTAAATGCTATTATATACACAGTTGAACAAGGGATTTAAGCATTGCATTGTGCATTATTATATTATTTGGTCTTGTTGTAATGTGGATATTTTAGGAATGTAGTACAAGTAGGCAAAGCAGTTGAAATAGTGATAGTATAGTAAAAGAATCAGTAGCAGTAGTAGTACTGTTGATTTGATTATATTTGCATTACAGAGTCAGTAAAGGTTTAAAGTATTCTACAGTGGTGGTAGGAGTATTTCCTGGAAAAAAGTTGTTATGGTTACCAAGTTTACAAGACGTCGAAAGGTGCATTGTGTAACTTTACCGATGCAGGGTCCGTCAAATGCTTTTCTCCGTGGAGATGTAATTGCTTTGCTTTGTCTGGAATGTTTCACAGTATGGTATTAAACCTTTTCTTTTGTCTCCATCAACACCAAACCAGACCAAGTTACAGGTCAGTTCTGTGGAGAGGCAACCAAGATCACAATGCCTGTTTTTCTAGGTATTTTTGAGCTATAAAACTACCTGTAATAAAAAAAAAGTAAGACAGAGCTGTTTAATGTCATACTGTAGAATATTCCATGCAGAGTAATGACATATCCACAGAAACAAGCGGACCCCCAACATAAAAGTTACATAGTTCACCTTTAAATAACAAATTAACAACATCGCATTTTTATTGTGGTTGTTTCAATGCAACTCTCATAGGTTTTCAAAGGGACTTTACAACTTGGGGAATGAGTTACAATTCAAGCATGACTGTAGCCACAGCTGCCCTGGGGCATGTTAGTTGTTGCTGTAATATACTAGTAAACAAAATTCTTGATCGACTAAAAACACATCATGCCATTTGATTAGTCGACTAAAAAGGGGGTGTGACAAATACTCTTTTAAAACTTTTCTGTATCAATGATCTGACCATGTATTTGACCCAAACTGCACTCGCAACATTACAACTGCAGTTCATGCCAAAAGAACCATTTAAATGGAAAAGTACTAGGAAACAGCAGATTAAACTCATAATTCACTCCCAAATCCCCAAACCATTAGTTCACCCCCATTCTTTCTGCTGTTGTGCATATAAATCCTAATGAAATAATGAATTGACTAACAAAAAGTTTGTTCGACTAAGACATCATCAACCGATTCATCGATTTAAAAATGACATTAAACAGCTCTACCTTATATTTATTAAATTACAAGTGGTTTTATAGCTCAAAAATACTAAGAAAAACAAGTATTCTGACTGAGAACAGGGTTGCCTCGACCTGTAACTTGGTCTAGTTTGGGCTCCATGATGATAGAAAAGTTTAATGCCATACTGTGAAACATTCCAGACAAAGTAATAACATCTCCACGGAGAAAAGTATTTGACAGGCCCTCCACCAGAAAAGTTGCACAAGGCATCTTTAAGGACTATAGCCTAGCGACAACATTTTTTCAGCTCACCCGTGTTTCAGCTCATAGGCCAATGCATATGTCTATGTACGTAAAATGTTAGTATGAGTGTGTGGACATTGTGGGGACAAAAATGTATATTATACCCACATCATACGGACCTGCCTCGAAAAATCTGGTCCCCATAATTATGCCTGTCACGATAATTACTACATCAACTTATCCTTCAATATATGAAAGCTGGAACAATATTTTTTGGGCCAGTATGTATCGCGTGTACACTTTTTTTTCACTACTGGGAAATCTGTGATTATTTTTTGGCTATATGATAAGATTTAAGCTGTAAAAGGTTTGGATTCATATTTTATGACTCATTAGAGATGCAAACTAAGTACTACAGGGGTTCATTCTGCTATTTTATTTATTGCACTCATGGTTTTTAACAATATTGTAGATGTAGATTTAGAATCGTTTTTGTGGTTTAAATCTGCTCTTGGGTTATTGTGTCTGTGTCAATTTGTTTCAATATTATAGTTTGTCATCTATATTTACTTCAACACATTATCACACTTCAAAATTGGTTATAGTGACAGGCCTTTATTATTAGAACAACAGCATTGTTTAAAATTCAGATAGGCCTATGGGTTAATAAATGTTAAGATTAGGCAAGTAGGAACTGTACAGTGCTGGAAGAAGTACACAATTTTGGTACTTAAGTAAAAGTCCAGATAGTCAAGCAAAGAAGTGCTCAAGTAAAAGTAATTTGTGCATTTTTTGAGTATCTGAGTATTTTGTAAAAATGTAAGGTCTTATACGACTTCAAATATAGTGATTTTGATAAAGATGCTGAAATTTGTTCAGCAGAAACAACTGAATAGAGTTACAATAGAATAAAGTTACTTAAGTACAGTGCTTTACTACTTTTACTTTGTTATGTTCCACCACTGGAACTGTAGTAATAATTAAGGTTGAGCTCGGTATCTTGAAAATAAACATATACTAAGTAAATAAGTAAACGCAATATCCCCAAAAAGCATGGAAAACCATGTACCTCTAAGTGCGTGTACGACGATGTGATCAGGAATTCATTAGTGCAGAGGAAGCTCGGTGCTGAAGTCTGCTTTCTGTCAGTTTGTGCTGCGGCCATTTTTCCCAAGGCCAAGAGGATATCCCTTTACACTGTCGCCAATACGCACAATACACACACACACAGACATACACACAAGTATACACACACACAAACACACAAAACATGAATGATACAAGGAGCCTGAGCAGAAGGAGCAGGGAAAGTGAGGAGCGAGTGGTACGAACAAGAGAAAGAATGAGCAGGGTTTAAGCTAACACTGGGTTTAAGTGTAAATAGTGTGCATAATAAGCCTCAATGTGATTTTAAATGGTGGGCTTTTCTATTGCCAGACCTACATCCATATTTTTATTTAGTTTATCATAAAAAATTACATGTTACAATCAGAACTAACTTCAGCCACTGATATGCTATAGACCTGGTTGTATTCTGCATCATTCTGTACTTTGGTTTAATCCTGGTTTAGACCTGATGTTGTTTTGGTTTCCTTTTTTATTTTTTTCTTCACAAAAAAAATAAATAAATAAATAAATCTTTATGGAATGTGTGATTCAACACCACTTGTAAAAATACTTATAAATAAATTGTATTAATATGACTAGTAGTTACATAAAACTATGTACAACCTATTTTAGAACCATGTATTCCCAATCCTTATGTAACTGTTATTCTCAAAGCGACTATTTCTTAATTTAATCACACAATTACACAACCATGAGTTTCAGAGCTGCAGAGGTTGGCTGTGTTTCTGGATATAGTTGTGAATGAACAAACCTTTACGAGCGGAAAAAAAGTTGCTCTCACGACTTCTTAGATTAATTTAATTTAAAGCAATAATGTGCAACATTTGTAAAAGTCTGAGATTTACAGACCTGGAACTCAATGCGTGGTATATATATATAACTGATGTGTGCTAAGTTGGTCTGAGAGGAAATTGAACAGGTACTTCATTTTTACTTAATTTTATGTCTTAAAAATAATTTTGCATCCTTCTTCACATAAAGTTTGCACATAGGTTGTAGTACTCATGGCAATAATAACACAGATTGAATTTTTTGTAGTCTATGTGTGAGCCAAAAATAGTGTGTTTACAAGCTGTACTTCTGCTTAAATGGATACTGTCAATTTCCTATTCTTTATTAAATAAATTTTATTTTTTAATTTGTACCCCCTTATACTTACAATGTATTTCTTCATATTGAATGTGATAAACATGATGTAATAAGATACTAATTGCAGGAGCAGACAGGATCATGAGATTTGACTGGCTTTTAAATCCATCAGGACACTGGCAGAGCTCTGGGTGATATGTGCGTAGGAGGAAAATAATCCTTTTAACTTCAGAGTGCTCCTGTCTGGATTTCACTAGAGTTCACAACAGGCTACTACACAGACACAGAACATTCCATCAGAGCATTCAAAATACACAACATTACGTAAATGCAAGTAGTAATAGTAGTAGCGGTTGACTATGGCTACAACTAAAAATAGATAAATAATTTTGTTGCTGGAGCTCATAGCAACCAATAATATTCGACTATACTTATTATGATTTTGATTCATGGACTCTCCATTCCTACAGTGGCTTGTCACTGGGGATTTTAATTATTATTATGCATTTAAAATCACAAAATATGTATTCTTCTTGTCTAATTAGAATTTAGAAAAGTTGCTATATTTGTAATGGAAGAATAATAGTCAATCCTCAAACTCTACTCTGAGCAAGATCCTGACTCAAGATCTGGAGATGGGTAGGCCTGCCATTATAAATACTACTAATATATCACTTTATGGTTCAATACATACATCAACAGATGAAACAATCATTTTTGGGGGTCAATATTTATCGTAGATACTTTTTCTTTGTACCCGTGGGAAATATTTGGAAATTTTACTGTACTATGATGAGATTTCATCTGGAGAAGGCTGAATTATGAACTTCTATGATTCATTATAGACATAAAATAACTACTTAAGTGCTGCAAATTTTTGAACAATTTTGTTGGTAGGACAGATTATACTATGAAGAAAATTTTGGATGCATTCTCACTTGCACATATAGACCACATAAAAAATTTGAACTAAACTGGGACTAATTTCTGAACTAATCCTGGACTAGATCAGAGCTAAATCAAAACTAGAAAAAGACCAAACCATGTCTACCATCAGGACAAAAAAGTGTGATGCCGCACCTTTAGTACATTCAAGGATAAAAGGATTATCGAGAGGCACATACCCTTCATGAAAAGTTTATTTATTTATTTTTTGGGGTTTTTAATTGCACCATCGTTCAAAAATATCTTTAAAAATACGCCATTATACTTAAAACAAGCAATTTACATTTCCTACTACACTACAACAAGACAATTTCAGACCCAATCTTTTACTTGAACTTGAGTAATAGTATTTTGAAGTAGCACCACTCCACTGTAATTTCTGGCTCTTCTCTTCACCTCTGCTGTTTGCCCAGTCACACGCATGAAACCCAAGTGATCCTGCATGGTCTGGTCTGGACTTTTTTATTGCCTCTGCTACAGTAAGTGTGGCTCATAACTCATGTTTGTGTACACTCACTGCACAGGGATAGGCTGCAGAAGTGTCCTGGGTGCTGTCCGCGTCTACAGCCCTAAAACCAGAGCGCGTCCTGGTTCATTGACAGTCTTCATGTGGGACAGAAGGCTGGTGGAAGGCTGCTCCCCTCGCGGATATCTCAGGCTAAGAGGCAGAACACCAAAATGGACTCCAAGTAAGTGACATGAGATTGTATTTCAGCTTCCTCTTTTAATGTGACATTTTGAGGACCATTTTAAAAGATCCAATGTTTTGTTTTGAATTGCTATGGCGACAATAACTTTTTATCGCTCTGAAACCAATGAATAGGAGGAATGGAGTGAAAGAGGAAAGATGTAAAATGAAGCTGTGAGTTATTGTGCTTTTGAATAGAGAAATAATATATAACAGATTTTTTATTTCTCCAGCAAATTCCATTGTTGCAACACAAAGTTCAAGAACAGCAAGAATAAACATGCAATCAAAAAGTCTAAATAACTATTAAAGACTTAACAGTACATAATAAAAAATAACACTGTGGCAATGGAGAGTAAATACACAAATTAAATGCTTAAAAAACTAAAACAAAAAAATAAAAACTAAATCTAAAAAAATGCATGCATATTTTTTCATTCTCTTGCTGTTTTTGTACTTTGCTTTGACATATTGAATTTTTCCCATAATGAGAAAAATAAAGGTTCTCTTATCTTACATGTATTGTGCTTAATGTCTAATAATATAATAAGATTGATTGTTTTTCTAATGCGCAATATTCACTGACATTCACTTCATACCAAGCCCAGTGCTTACTTGTAAACCAACTAGTAACAACACAGTCATTTAAAATAGAGAGAGAGAGAGAGAAAAAAATCAAACATTAATTAGAAATTAAAATACATTATAACTACAACTGGAATATTTATATTCAGTTTTTTTCCACTACAGTCTGGGAAATAAATTTGTTTAAAAAGATAACCAAAAACTGTAAAACTGTTTATAAATGAAGCATTCTCAAATCTATAGCCTACATTAATTTAATGAAGGCTTGACTTATATCCATATCTGAACTAAATGTATGAAAAACAAACATGAGAGCCTGTTAGAGCTCTAATTAAACACTAAAGTAAATGTGATGCATGATGGACTTTTTGTACACCCACAAATGAATAAGGCCTATTGCTTTGGTTATTAGGGAAATGCAAAAGATTTTAAAATAAAATGAAAAATAAACAAAAAATTATATTAATCTCATATTTATGCTCATTTACCTTTTTTTGTGTGTGTGGCACTGGTACTGTGGCCTCTGCTCTGGATCGTGCGTAAATAAACTTCCATGATGCCAATTCGAGCAGTGGTACATATTAGTAAGAGCTGTACCATTGTTCTAACTAAGCAATAAATACAGGCAACCAGTTAGCTAAATAACACAAACAAAATAAGTAACAGGTTTGTGATTTCAAACTATTTCAGGCTTATGCACAAGGCCTCAAACGCAACGAAAGGAAATTTGAAATCGGGTGGATTATTTCCCCATATTATCAGGGTACTATAATCGACTTTTACTTTTACTTGAATACAAAGTTACATTAAACTTCTATGAAACGTTTAAATAATCTAGTATCAAAAAGTAAATAAATAAATCATTGACCCATTTAAAAAAGAGCAAATTTTGCAATTACGCTAAACAGACACGTGACACAGTCTATTTAAACTCAATTACGTTTCCGCTAATCTTTTTCTTAAAAAAAAAAAAAAAAAAAGATCACATTTTGAATTACTTATATTTCGTTGTTGTAGACATTAACAACACATGCCTTGCCCGTTCATAGACCAAAAAATATATAATTCCTTGAAGCGTAAATAAAAACGTGTTGAATGTGCATGTTATGGCACACAAGTTACATGTTAAAACTAGCTCGCTTATTTTTTTCGAGTCTACCTATGCTACTGCATGGTCCACCGTCTAAATAAATCCATTCTTACCCGTTATTGTCTTATTTCTATTGCCAATCAGCGGGCATATGCTTCGTAATTATTGTATGTAGGCTAATTGTTGTATTTTGGTTGAAAATGAACATTACGCGGAGTTTACGTCTCGGATTGATTTGTGCGTAACATTAACGGCGCCTGTGATTAAAGCGGGTTAAGTGGTAAGTGGAGTGTCTGACCTCTGGCGTGTTCGTGTGTGTGTTTTAGGAAAGTTTACCTGCTCGTAATGATGACCGTGTCGCCAGCCAGGAGTCGCAATGATAAATGGACATAGAGGAGGCGATGCCGAAAAATGAGTAGCCAAATGTCCAAAATGTAGAAAACCAAGAAGAAGGAGCCACGTGATTTAGGCTACGCTTGGTCAAGGTAAGCTAAAAAATGCTAAGAAGTGTAGGCCACGATGTCTAATCTTTAAAATATGCTTCACTTTTTTTTTTTTTTTTTTTTTTTTTAACCGTGCGCTTTGATCTACGTTGTATAGTACTTTGCCATAATTCTTCATTATGTAGAATTACGCATAAGCTTCGAATTTATAAGTTTCAGCTTCGTGTTACATGGTGCAGGAAGGTAGACTGTTCGAAAGATTTAATATTTGTGTTGAATTGTCCATCGCAATGACAGCGATCCTGACTTTCATCACTCTGAAACCCATGGATAAAGTAGAAAAAATATGGCGATAGTAATAGTTTAATAATAATAACGTAATTGATGAATACTTTGTGTTCTTCATTTGGCAAATACTACCAAAAGTATTATAATAGGTTACACAAGTTTGGGTAAGACACATCAAACTTTTCCTAAAGCATTATGGCAAACCTAAGTGATCAGAAATGTGAAATGTCAAATTAAATAGATTTTTTTTTTTTTTTTAAAAAGGATAGAACTAAAAATAATACAATGCACGTTTATAGCATAGCATTTTTCATGACTCTCAAACACTCTTCGCAATTCAATACACACACACACAAAAGAACAAGTGGGAGTAGGTACAAAAGTAGATGCAGTTTTTTGAAGGTAAGAGGTTGATGTGAGTTTTCTGAGCTTTTTAGAAGATACTGGGTGTGGATGAGTCTCTGATGCCTTTGCGCTGGGAATGTTTTATTATGTTAGATAATTTATAGTCAGGAGAGACTTTGGCTCCACAAAGATTCCAATAAAGACACATATAATTCTAATTCCTTACCCACTTGAATGAACATTTGTGTTTCATTCACCGCCGAAATTTTGCATGGCCTTCAGAGCACTTAACTTTATTAATGAACAAAATAACAGGCAAAAAGCCATAGAGTTGTAGATGTAATGTTATTGTCAGACCATGTAGCAGATTTTCCACACGTTTCTGTCTTTATGGAAAAAATCACATTACTTTACAAGAGGAGTTAGGGTCAGTCTGTAGTCTGTTTTGTGCAATTCTGTCACATCTTTGGGTTAAGGTGTGGCCACTGAACTACAGCAATCAGAGTTGTCCTGGATTCAACTGTGACAGTAGCAGTGACAGCATCTGAGGATTCTGCAACTACTACTACAACCACCACTACTACTACTACTACTACTACTACTACTACTACTACTACTACTTTTGGGATGTAACCATATCCAGATCTCTCAGTACGATACTTTTTACGATAAGACAAGACTTTGGTTCTGTCATAATCCAAAGAATGAAGATTTAAAAGAGCTTATATGTTATTTCTTCATGTAATCATCACTGAAACTGAGCAAAGGATCATGGTCTATGTAGTTCCCTCTGTTTTTAACTATATTGCTGCACTGTAACTGTTAATTTAAGCCGAGAGACTTTTAATTTGATATATTGTGATTGCCCCGATATTGTGTGTCTTTTGATCATACAATATCACGATCTTTTGGTTATTGTTACATACATCCCTAATACTACTACTATTACTACTACTACTACTACTATATTACTATTTGTAACAGCATTTGATTTGCTTTTCGTTCTCCTGCATGTACACCAATGTCTATAATTAAACTCATAATTAAGCTTGGATTATTTTTGAAAATCAGTGTTCAGTTAAGTTGGTAGAAGGCCAGAATTGGTAAACTAATAGAAAAATCACATGCATTTCAGAATATATGTGTAACTGCAGTGTTAGGTTTCATGAGACCCCGTGGAGACTTATAGTTCACTATAGAAGACAGCATTTGTGTGTCATCAGTTGTGAATGTTCAAATTGCCATTTTCAGTTCTGTTCCAGTTAAAGGCTCTTTTTTTTTTTTTTCCTTGAGATTAAAATGTGCACACCACAGTTAGCTTTGCTGTGATGGCAAAACTCACTCTGGTCTCTAAAAGTATTGAAAAGTGCTTATAAACTCATCACCATGAATAATTAGGATGCTCTGAATGAATGAAGTGAGGAATAACTTTGCAGCACTATCTTGATTAATTAGCTCATAAGATTTCTATAATATATGAGTTTCTCAAAAACACAAAAATCATCATCTTTTACAGTAGCCAAAGCTTGGAAGAGAGTAAAATACAGAAGGTAATTTGTTCATTAAGACGTGTCTCTATAGTCGACTTAACACTGACAGTGAGTTAAGCTCCTGAGAGATTGTTTTCGCCCATAAACCATCTCTGCACCACTTTGCATGCTTGTGTTTACTTTGGGAGAGAGAGAAGGGGAGAGAGAGGCGCAAACGGGGAGAAAGAAACAAAAAGAGAGAGAGATATAGGAAATGGAGAGTAGCAAAGAGAGGGGAGCAGAGTGACCAAAGAAAAGAGTGAGAAAAAGAGATGAGGAGAAGGGGGAAAACGATAAGCAGAGACAGAATGAAAGGAGAAGAGAGAGAGACAAAGAGAAACAGAGAGAGAGGACAAGAGAGATGAGGTGGAAACAGAGAGGGAGGACCAGAGAGATGAGGGGGAAACAGATGGAGAAAGACAGAGAAAAAAGGAAGAGAGTAGAGGGAGTTATCCACCACTCCATCCACAGCTGCCCAACAGATGGTTGATCCGACACTTTACATATGATCTTCTATTACATCTGCATCTAAACATGTAGACTATAGACAGGAACCAAAAGTAGAAAAATATGGAAATTCAAATCACATGGTATGGAATTAGATGTAATATATTAGCTTGGACTGTATTACATTTATTGCAAAATTGTAGGGTGCTCAAAGTATGTTAATACATTATCTAAGATAATATTGAGCCTATAATGCCAGAGCTCAAAAAAGTGCTTTCAGAATTTTCTTAAATGTAAATAAGACATGGTAAGGTACACTTTATTGTCCTTATAATGAAATATGTCCGCTGCCTTCGACTCATCTTTCAATACCGCTAGGGCACCTCATCAGGAGCAGTGAGCACCGTAGCGTGTAGTGCAATGCCGATCTTGAGCTTGTCTTGGACAGGACTTCGTTAGTTGAAGGATTTGACCTGTAGTGCATGTTTTGGGTTGATGGGAGAAACCGGAGTGCCCAGAGGAGACCCATCCAGACATGGGGTGAAGCATGCATACTCTGCACAGAAAGGCCGAGGTGACCCGGGGAGCAAACCTTGAGAGGATGTCACTTTAAAGAATGAACTCACCTCTTGTCATTGCTACAAGTAATTTTCATTAGCGTGAAATATAGGAAATAATAAAGTATTAGCATAATCTTTCTCATTGCACTGCTTTATTGTGTGTTTTCTTGGCATAATTAATTCACAAATAAAAAAAAATTTGTCTTAATTTTAATTTACCAAAATCGTATTCTTATTTACCCTGACTGTGTCTTTTCCTGTTCCTTTATATTCTGGCCAGTTTCAAGCTATGAAAAAAAGACGGCGCTTTCACTCGACTCTTAAATCTTGGCACTATTGAAGATAGGCTAATGTTTGGTACAACTGTTCTATCCTGGGTGGCTAGAGTCACGTTTAGCACAAGAACCCCTTAAAACCCCTTATTTCATTGGAGGCAGCAGTTCTTTTGTTACTCTTCCAACTTTGTGTACAGCGTGCTATGGCTTATTAACCAGACCACCTCCCTGGGATAAACACCTGCTTTCTTTAAGGCTTAAAATATCCAGGGCTTAAGTGATCCAGGCTTACGGCATCTTGGAACCAGAGAGTTGGCAGCCATGTTTGAGATTATCTTTGGAGTTGCGTTCCTATTTTAGAATTTCATGATGCAAGTGACCTATAATAATCTGTGGATAAATTAGGATATATTGAAAGATTTAAAAGTGCCAAAAAATAACTGTTTCTGTCAATTTGCCTTTAATAAACTAGTAGCAGTTTTTTTGATCCTGAGTGGCTGAATATATGTTTTGATAGTTCATTTGTGCTGACAGAGAAAAAGTTGAAAGTTAAAAATTGTGCTAGTATCTATATTGGCATAGTGATTGCAGATTAGTCAAACATAAATGACGTAAACGATATATTTTGACAATTTCACTGACTGTGACACAATATCTTGCAATATAATTTTGCAAGAAACATAGCGTATATTACAATAGAACTAAGTGAAAAATAATATTAAACATGTCCAATTTGGAAATATTGCTATCATTTAAGATTTTAAGATTTATTTTTTGCAGGTTTCATGTATTAGAACATAGGAGTCAAACAAATACATCATTGTTAGTTATCATCATTGGATTAAACCAGCCAAATTTGTCCCTTATACCTTACATTATGCGTCTGGATAGAGCCTCTTATATGAGTCTTGCTGCCGGTCCAGTGCTTATGTGATGGAAAAGTCTGGTAAATCCACCAGACCTGTTCCTTTTGAGTGGGACGCGGGGCTTATTTGGGCTTATGTCCCACTTAGAGCCCACTCCACCGTGGCTCTACTGCATCCAGTGCTGTGGTCCAATACTCTAATATGTTTGTGTGGTGTCATTATGTTCTAAAAGCTCCTGTATTTTCTGGTGTTATCACAATACTAACATTTCTTAACATTGATTCTATGGATTACACTTGATACTCAATACTGATTTGGATACCGCAATGATAAAAATTCAAATTTTAGACAACAGAATTTTTCAACACAAAATACTATTAGATTCTTTATGTCTTCAGTTTTGATAATAGTGCTTGTATTGATTAGTATCAGATTTTCAGTACTTTTGACTTTTAAGATGATCACAATTGAATGAAAATTGCATGTTGAATAGTTGCATTTAGCAAGTCGCAAAGGCTGAAATAATTAACTGTGCTAAATATCCTGTCACTGTGAGATCTTTGTAATGTAAAAACACTGTAGTTTCCACCTCTACAAAAATACATTTATGTATTCAACGTTTCACATTTCCACCTGGTGAATACATGGACTTTAAAAACACAAAAGAGCATTTTTTGGATATCCACTGGATGATCAAAAAGGAGACAAAATAAGCTGATACACAAAAAAGTTGAATGGAACAAAACACAACTTCAGGTGTGTTTTTTGTGTGGAAAAACATTAAAGCATGGATAAAAGCTAAAACCTGTACATTAAATTTAAGGAGTAAACTACTGAATTATTTGGTTAAAAATATGTTTATAATCACATTTACTCCCCACACAAACCAAAGGAATGTCTTTGTAACCATCAAAGAGAGCTGCTTGCCTTTCATATTTTTGAACTATCTCCTTTCCTTAATGTATTTTTGTGGATAAACCTACTTTTTTCCCTTTTCCCATAATGCTCAGGGCTCACCTCGTCCAATTTCCTCTTAGCTTCCTGTCTGAGATGAAAACATAAGCTAGCGGCTCGGTGCTGTCCAAAGCTTGTACGCGAGGCCGTAAATCTGCTCCACAGAAGGAGAGAGGAGAGGGGGAGCGTGATGGAAATGCGTCCACGTCCGAGCATCTCTCCTGGGGAATAAATCTCGCTGAGGGCCCTTGTCTCTGGATGGGGCAGCTGTGGTTAAGTGTTGTGCAAATTTCTGACAAGAGCCATGGCTGTACGCAACATGGAAGATCTTATGGAGGTATGGATTTCAGGGTTTCATGGTGGATGTAAGGACTAAACCAGAACTCAAACTAGACTAAACCAGGTGTATAATGAAGTAAAATTAGCCCAGGTTTAAACTGTGACTGAACTGAACAAACTTCGATCTCTAAATCCAGGTCTATTCTTGAACTTAACCAGGTCTCAACAATAGAACTTAGCCAGGACTCAAACCAGACTGAACCAGGTGTATACTAGGTTTAAACCAGAACTCAAACTACCTAGTCTATAATGCTAGCAAGAATAAAACAACAAATCTAAACCAGGTCTAAACTAGAACTACCTAAACAAGGATATGTAACTTTGTATATGGCCTCACTGACCTGACAAGATGTGAGACATTAGCAGTACAGTTACAGTTATGAAATCGAGAAATAATGGAAGTAACAATATAACAAGAAAAAAACGAATAAAATCAGATTTAAATCAACCACCAAAACTACTACAACTCCTACTGTTACTATAGAAGGACAAGCAGTACAGTAAATGAATAAGGCAATGATATAGACAACACATATGGCTAAAATCGAAACCGGAACACTGACGTTTTTTCTAAAGTTGACTATCCTCAGTCAAAGATAAATTTTCTCTGGCATCCTAAATCACAACGTTCAGATGACTACATGAGTCTGTATGTTTTGAACATTGTATTTCTGACGCACTTACAGGGCAAGATGGATGGGGATTTGGCGGCATCTAGTGGTGAAATGAGACACAATGTTTTTAAATGCAACAATGAACATGATATGTAAAGAACAAATTTGTAACTCTTACAATATAGTTTTGATGAATGTAATTGTCCCCAAAAAACTTCTTGACACCAGAAGTCTTTATCAGTTAGAGTATTGGCTACTATTCATTTTGTCCTGTATACACACTTCAAATGTACATTCAATTGTATTAATTAGTTCTTAATGATTTCTTGCTGTCAGATTTAAGTGTTACTTCCTACACTACCCCCGTACACTAGTGCTGTTAGGCTATAAAACACACAGAAATAATAAAAGCCTTGGACTGACAACAAAAACCATCTCTCTCTCTCTCTCTCTCTCTCTCTCTCTCTCTCTCTCTCTCTCTCTCTCTCTCTCTCTCTCTCTCTGTGTCTCTGTCTCTGTCTCTCTCTCTTTGTCTCTCTCTCTTTCTCTCCCTCTCTTTCTCTCCCTCTCTTCCTCTCTCCTCTCTCTCTCCTCTCTCTCTCTCTCTCTCTCTCTCTCTCCCTCTCCCTCTCCTTCTCTCTCTCTCCCTCTCCCTCCCTCTCTTTCAGACACTGAGCAGGAGCTGTGTAAATCCTCTGTATTTTGACCAAGTGGTTTTGTGGTTTTGATGGCTCGACTTACTGCTTTGATTCTGACTTTTACAGTGACAGCTGCATAAGTTAGACCAGCAGAGGTAGAGGTGAGGAATACTGGCTTTTTAACCCAATAGAAAATGGATATTCCATGTGAACAAATTTAGGAAATTTTGCATTCAGTTATTCTGAAAAAAATGACTGAATTTGACATTTTTCTCAGAATCTTTGCAAAGGTCATAATTCAACTAATCACACAAGACACAGCAAAATCATCAAGCAGTTATAAAATGTGTCTTATTTTTGTTTACTGCATTTAAAATGAATAGAAATGTGTACCTTTCATGAAAATATTTGGTTAACAAATTTTACTTAAGAATAATATTCTAGAGGGATGAACAATATATCAGTTCTGGTAGCAGTCAATATTGAGACAGATTCTTTGATGTCGAGATTGGTCGATATTGATATAATACTAATATAATATTGAATTTGTGCTTTCCCATTCTTTGTGTGTCCTTTTTAGATTAAAGCCAAGATTATAGTTCTGCCTCAGGCAATGCTCAGATGAGAGCTGATGTCCTGACGCAGACCTGAAATATACAAGTGTCTGTGGAGCTCAGGCCCAGGTGAGTCATGGGGATCCAAACGATTTAATTTGAATTAATATATATATTTTTTATTTACTGTGAAAATAATATAATAATAATAATAATAAGCTGTCACAGTAGGCTGTTATGCAGACATTTATGTGCCAACCCTGTTCTAAGCAGTTTTTAATCAGGTGTCCATATAGTCTTTGTGAATCAACAAATCACAGCCCTTGTGTTCAGGGTAAATTTAAGGCATAGTAAGTTTTTGCCCGAGGTGCACTGTGTGGTTTTGACATAAAACATAAACCGGTCTTAATGAGTAAAAATGGAAATAGAGGCGTTACTTGACTGTCTGTTCACACAAATGATTATATACTGAACACCTTTGATTATTATTTTTACAAAAGTGAAAAATTAATTTGTGAAATTTACTTTTGTTCAAAATGTGTTGGTCTCACTATGAATTTTAAGCATAAAAATAGTAATAATTCTTTCTTAGCTTTTTTCTCAATGTATGACTTAGTCGATGCTGAGAACGAACTTTAAACGTAACTTTCTTTTCGTATTTTTGTTTTTCAGATTGTATTGATTGAAGCGTAACAGAGATCAGGACATGAGGAGTGAAAAACAACAGATTTTCAAACAGGAACCTCACGCTAAAATATGAGAAAAGCTTCACTAGAGCCGAACACACTAGAGAGGAAACACAACACTAAACATGGCGGCAGAGGATCGGACATTTTCAGGTCAGTAAAACTTATCTCACAGACTCAGAATACATGAGAAAAAAATATGTAGTATGTTAAAAAAAAAAAAGTGAAATCCCCATAGTCTAAAATTGAAAGAGGAGGGCAGGTCAGAGGTATTGTATTTGAATGAATTTTCAGTTTTACTTATTTTTTTCACAATAGCTCTAGAAAATGGTACCATAATTCGATTTGAATTCTTATAGGACATAAAGCTATACAATGTGGACCAAATATCCAACAAATAATAATTTTGATGGGGTTAAAAATTTTGTATCGCTACCAATTTGAAATTTCAGTCCATTTTTTGCATTTTATCTCACATCCCAGTATAGAGTTACTTTGGGGGAACCCTGGAGTGATGTGAGGGTAGGTTCCCATACCTTTAGCCTGAAGTATTTTGTGTACTTTTATGTGTGTACTTCTGTGTGTAGTAGTAGTATTTGTAGTAGTCCACTGCAGTGACGAAGTGCAGAGACCAGGAGGCTCAGGAGGCCATCCATCATCCAAACATCAGCCTTAAGTGAGCCTCTCCGGACCAGGGACCCCGAGCCGAGCGCCAAGCCCAGAGACGGAGCTCCTGACTGGGACTAAACAAACAGCTACGCCCCCCTCACCACCACCAGCACCACCATCGTCATCCTCATTTGAAGCTGTGAGTGGGAAAATGGAGCAATAATAATAAATTCATAACATTCATTTACAACACTGACGAGTTTTTAAGCAGTCTGTCGTCATGGGAACAGAGCAAGCAATTTTAAAATTTACCTCATTTTAATACGCTGGTGCTAAGAAATACAAAAATCACAAAAAATAAATTAAGGCCAGGACAGAACAAATTATATCAAGACTTTTTTCATCATTTTGATTGAACCCATGCTTTTACTGACAGAAGATTGCATTAAAACTAAAACCATAAACATTCACTCTATTAATTATATGTCTGTCATTAAAGGATAGGACATTTTGTTTTGTATTGCTTATTTCTATGGCAACGGTCCTAATTTGTCATCACTCATGTATAGCAGGACTCAAACTGCAAACCTTCAGGTAGAGCTGGGCGATATTGGCAAAAAAAAGTATATCTTGAAATCATCTCAATGTCAAGTCCATCAAAAATATTCCAAACTGTGCCTGTAATTTACTTTTTTATGGTGAGCTATTGCAGTATTGGATTAGTAAAATTATGCAATGAAGTGCAGAAGTGTTAATTTTTAGTCTTACTCTATTTATTACATGGAAAGTTTGTTAAAAAAAAAAAAAGCTTGCTGTCTTTTTAAAGTTTTGGCTTTTTAATTAAACAATATAGTTGAATTTCAAGATTTTTATATCTCCAAAACAGCTCTCAATTTTTCGCTGTTTCGCCCATCTCCATCAGAGTAAAAGTATTATTAAACATCCCATATTACACAAAACTGATTCTTCTGAGCTTTAAATCATTTTAGAATGTTGTTTCCTCATTAAAAAAAACAAAACATACCTGGAGTTGTTTTGTTTCATTCACACATTTGATCCTTTATTATTATTCTGTCTACATCTACAAAGGCTAAAATTCTCTGCTCCACCTTGTGATGTCATGTAGTGGTAATTTTCAAGTTAACAGCTACCTTTTGCGTTTAGTTTAGAGATTGACAATTCCAGGTCTGAAATAATCCAAATTATTCTACTAAAGGTGTATGGAAGGTGTATGGAGTTTAAAACACAGTGAAGCACTTACCACATGACATCACAAGGTGAAAGAGAGTGTTTTCTGCTTGAGAGAAGAACACATCCAAAATACGCAGGGTTTGTGTGTGAAACGTGTGAATGGAACGAAACATAAGTCCGGGTATTTCTGTGGTGAGGAACATTATGGTATAACATAGATCAGAAAATAATGTAATATAGGACCTTTATACAATTTACTTTACCATATTTCATTCTGTTTATAATGAAATCATATTTGCTGCATTGCATTTTATAATTTCTTATTGAATAAAGTCCATTGAAATGTACAGCTTGTATGTACTCTTGTATGTTCCCTGGGTCACATATACCTTGCCCTCTGCTCTCTTCTCATTTGCAGAACATAAAGCATACTACTCCGCACAGAGCCACGCGGTTCAGCTGGGGTCAGGGGCCAAAGGTCATATTGTGTCTGCAGAGGATTTGGACTGTTGGGTTTGATCTGAAACATGCTCTTTTCTGCGTGCACAAATCTCACGGTTGGTCCTTTTAAGAAATCCAGGGACATTTCTTGTTTATAAAACTGTTATACATGCAACTATACGGGTGTCTGTAGGCAAATAATGATACTTTGATGATTGAAAGTAATTGCTGTAGTGAACTAAGTTAACAGTTATTCAAACGGTGGCTGTGAAATGTCTTAAAGGTCCTATATTACACGAAATTGACTCTTATGAGATTCAAGCTATGTTATAATGTTGTCAGCTCATCAAAAACATGGAGTTGTGTTTTGTTTCATTCATCAAGCCGTGGTTTTCAAGTTAACGACTACCTTTTATCATATGTTCAGGAGCAATTGGAAATCCCAGGGCTGAAATAATACAAATTATTCTAGTAAAGGTGTATGAAGTTAGGCACTTCCTGTATTACCACATTACATCAGAAGGTGGAACAGAGTATTTTCTTTTTGAGAGAAGAACTCAGCCCAAATATGCAGTATTTGTTTGTTAAGCATGTCAACAAAACTCTGCTCCAAGTATGTTTTTGATGAGGAAATGGCATTATAACATAGATCAGAAAGTAGTGTAATTATGGCCCTTTTAATGTCATAATTAGAGCATGTGCCAACAATGTAAGATTTATCCAATTATTTGAGTATTTTTTAATAAATCACAAAAAATTACAATTAACATCTATTAGTTTTGTGTGATTAAACCTCTTTTCCAGCATGTGCTATGTAGTTTGTGTATAGTTCATATTACAATTATTGATTTAAAGAAACATTTTAAGTAAAAATAGCTTATATGAAATACTTTCAAAAAGCAAGGTGTAAAATTCTGCTTTCCAAAGGATAGATTTTAATTTTTTTTATCATTCCTACATAAAACATAATGACTATAAATTAAGTTTTTTTGTTTTGTTTGATTGCATTCATTTCAGTGTCTAGTTGTTAAAATACTGTTACCATAAATTTAGGAGTCCCTGTTGAAATGACAAAAATTACAAATCACACTGTTGAGTATAGACAAGCCCAAATTTAATCGGTCAAATATTGATCAGTACAATTTGTCAGTCCTGTGTAGCTCAAGGACAGACACGGGAAAAAAGTGTACAGCATTTTATAATTTAAAAAGAGTGCGCAAAGAAGTGGTGCTACAAATGCATATGATATTTAGAGCATGGTTTTGTGAAGGAGCAGATGAAAAATGTACAAATTGAAGGAGACAGTTGTAGAAAAAAGGTGCAAATACAGAACTTCTGTCAGTGTAAAAAAGAAAAGTTTGAATGAATTTAGAATATACATATTGTTTGAGTGAATTTGGCTATATTTTTTGACAAATTTTTGTTGGTAGGTTTAGTTTGAATAAACCCCCCCTTATTGAAAAAAGTAAACAAATTGTGTGGTTGTCGCTTAGATCAGGGTTTCCCAAATTGGGGGTCAGGACAAATGTCGCAATGAACCACACGTATAAATCATATTAAACAAGATTTAACTTGTTTTGTCACTTAAAATTGTTACCGATGCCAATTAGATTAATTTTTTTTTCAGTTGTATGGTTAGTTGATGTGAATCGTTACATTCAGCCCTCACTGTTAGCGGTGGCTACATGCTTGCTGCTGGGATTGCACATAGAGGAGTTCAACAGCACTACTCAGAACAAACAAAGCACATCTCTTCATTCAAAATCTCCAAACCATATTGTGCAGGGGAAAAGTCGCCATAATAATTAAAACAATTATGCATTAGAAACTCTGCTACTTTATCTAATCAGTCTTTGCTCTGAAAAGAACAGCTATAGAATTAGTTTTCAAATTGCAGTTCAGTTAAAGGTGCATTCCAAGCTAAGCTGTAACTGTTTAGCCTGCAATGTTCCACAGTATGGCATTAAACCCATCCACCTAATTAATTCTTTTGATCATACGTGTGTTTATTACCAAGAGATTCTGCTCGTCTCTATGGAGATAAATACATTTATGTTCATTTGTGGAACATTGGTGAAACAATATCTCCACTGGGAAAAGTTTCCAGACTCAACATCGGAAAATGTACATAGTGCCCTTTTAATAATTTGGACTCAATAGTGTCAGTTCTTATTTAGTTTTGTTTGGTGAAGACATAGTTCTGATGATATAGTCGGAAAGCATACATTTCTACTGCAATGTCAGTAGAAAACATTATAAATAACTAACATTTGCTTAAATTACAACCACATCCGTTTTCATAAGATCTACATATGCAGAATTAATGGGACATGCAATGTAAAATCACAATATGAAAATGGTTTGGAAGAACTTTAAGGTTCTGGGATTATGAATGTTGTAGTAAATTTTAAATAGAACTGCACTGGCTGAGATGTTCAAGAGCCCATTTTAAAACAACAAGCTTTCTGTCAATACAGCAACAGCCAAATGCAGATACATAGAAATATATAATGCACCAATAATAAGTCAATCTACAGTGCTTTCTATCACAAACAGGTGACATTTCAAAAGAACTTGCTTCACTTTGTGTTATTTTTTACAATTCTTCTAAAACAACTGACCCAATGTCATCTAAACTATACATTAGGGCTGCACAAATTGCAAATGTGAGTTACTGTGACAAAAGAACCTAACTGGTTTTAATAATTAGAGAAATGTTTGTGCCCATTTGTTGTTAATATGGACATTTGAGTCTGAAATTAAGTTGATTAAGCTGATTGATCAAAATAAAATTCAAATTAAAACATATCGGGATGTTGCTTCTTCTAACTAAAAAGAGATTTAAGCCATTTCTTTAAAGATATAAATTAAAAGTGTTGTACATATAATTCAAAAGTTGTTTTAATTTCTTAATTTAGTCCTTATTTTCCAGTGCATTTCAGCTTACTGTGTCAAACTAGTATACTTAAATATTGAACATCGTTATCAAATATATATGTATTGTGCAGCTCTAATCGACTTTTTTTTTTACATGCCTCTAGTTGTCAAAGATCTAAAAGGTTTCTTCAAAATACACAGCATAATTTGGATAATGATAATAATATGGTGAAACTATTATAGAATACGTGAGTAAACTACTTTAGTGGATTAAATGGGCAGAATTGTTCATTCTGCTCAATAGATTAAAATAACATTCACATTCATTGTTGACTTTGAGGAAAAGAACAAACCAAGCCATCATCTACAAAAGTTCCTACCACCTGCCATTTAAAAACAATAGAAATCTTAAAACAAAATACAAAGGAAAAACAAACAAACTTAAACGGGACATTCAAGATGGCCGACCACTGTAGGGGACGTTCACATTAAAACCTATGGACTTCAGTGTATTGTGGTAAATTTGATAAAATGTTCAAAATGGCAAATCAAAGACAAGCAATCACACCGTACACTGTAATAACAAAATATCTAGTAACGTAATTAGTTCAAATGACTTCTATAGACAGTTTTGAGTAGTTTTAACTAGAATTATTAACTTGGTGAAGAAAATTATTTGACTTGTTTCAATATATTGCTTCTCATTTAAAGCAAGACAATTTTTTATTTATTTATTTATTTATTTTTCCGGATATGTAGATTAATGTTGGTGTACTAAGTGACTTTTCGGCCTCTTGCTTGCCTCCATAGAGATATTATTTTGACTGGACTGTTTCACGGTATGGCATTAAACTTATTCATTTTGCTTTTTTAGTTTAATTCCAAATGAAGAAAATTGCCTTGAAAAACATCGTTGTTGTATGTGGGGTTGCCTCTTCTCAGATCTGACCTGTAACTTGGTTTTTGGGCATGCATGTCTCTTGTTTAATGCCATAAAGTACTGTGAAACATTTTAGATAAACTAATAACATCTCAATCCATGTCGCGAAGCAAGTGGCCAAAACCAGAAAAGAAAAGATCCACCTTAAGATGCTGTCCAAGAAAGCCATTTTGAACACAGTAAACCTAAAAATGCAGCTATAATTGGTCTGGTGTTCCCCTTGCAGTCCTGTTGTTATTCTACATATACGAGGGTGACAGAAAATTACATTTAAAATCCCCCCACCCTTCAGTGCAGTAGCAGAGCTTGTCTTCAGAAAAACATCCTTCTTATAGTTGTATATTTTAAAACAAACAAGACGTATTTGGTGGCACAGTCTTTCACAGTGAAGTGGTGATCTTGTCATGTTGCAACCTCTTCTTTTATTTTTCATTAAATTTTTTTCCTACATAAATTAAATAACTTTGTCGAACTTGTGTCCCATAATGTCAGGAAAGTGTGTGGCCCGTTCCCATTCGTCAGTGCAGTGTGAAGATCTAGACAAATCCTATTTCTCAAAACTTGCATCCTCAAAACCTCAACTCCTCAACTTTTAAAATGGTCTGTTATAGCATAATGTTCTATCTGTAGCCTTGTGTTTTTCAAGCAGCTTTTTCTCCCTCTGTTGTCAGCAGAGGGCGTCAAACACTTATCCAAGCATTCAGAAACATACATTGATTAATTTCTAGTGTTGAAGATAAGAAAAAAAAAAAGTCAGCTTTGATGTCAACTTAAATGAGATTTTGTACAAAATAGAATCTTTTTTCTATTCTCAGGAAAATTTAGCTTTTTTCACATCAAATCAGTATTTTTATAATAATATTTTTTGTGTGTGTGTGTGATTATATGACAGTACTCTATGTATGTATGTATGTATGTATGTATGTATGTATGTATGTATGTATATATAGTTTAAAGATGAATTAATTAACTAATGATCATGAACATCCCTGATACTGGATGCACTGTGTACCTTTTATGGTGCAGTGCCAGACACCTGTTTATCTCCATGAGACATTACATTGCCTGAAATGTTACAGTATGGCATTAAACCTATCTATCACATGGAAAGAAACAGCTAGCCCAAACAGACCAAATTAAAGGTCTGGTGGGGCTAGATCTTGCCAAATTGTGGAACATTACAGGCAAAGTAGAGGAGACAAGAAAGTAGTGTTCCCACCAATCACCAACCCACCACAAAAGTGACACAATGCACCTTTAAGCTATATAACAAGCTTAAATCTTCAAAGGCGGAATAATGTAAAATACAACTTCGTAAACGGAGAATGGAGTTGAGGTTTTGACGATCCAAGTTTTGTAGAAAATTTGACTCTCCTGGACTCTCACATGAATGGGGCCTAGGCTGCCACGTGTCCGATCAGGTAGATGTTGTCGTAGAGATGTCCCACGAAGTCATCAGAAACATTGTGTGCGGCGCGACGGGTGTTTCGGATGAACTCGCGCTTGGACATTTTGTTTTTGACGTGAGGACTGGTCAGGTCAATGGACAGCAGGATGAGACTGTAGCACAGCACGTACACCGCATCTGCACAAAGATATAAACGCATACGGTTTACTGAACTGGTCAATAAGCTGCATGAAATGGGCGTGAAGAATTGGGACTAGGGAAAGACATTCAGCTGGAATGTCTCATCAACATTATGATGCTGAGGCACAGAACCTGGGTGATATTTACGAAGGAACACAGTTATAACATGATTGAAAGCTCATTGAAATAAATTTGCACGTCTCATTTATATTGTAAAAATAAATAAATAAAAAATATTAATATATATTATTATTTTGTTTTATACAAGCATGAGAGCATAACATGTGTTCTTTAAAGGTCTTATATTACGCAGAGCATTTCTGTGAGCATTACGTCATGTTAGAATATTGCTCCCTCAAAAACATACCTGAAGTTGTGGTTTGTTTCATTCACATATGTTTGAATAGTCCTTTATTATTAGTCTACTTCAAAACTTAAAATGCTCTGTTCAACCTTGTGGTATCAAGTTAAAAGCTACCTTTTACCTTTTGTTCAGTAAACAATTCCAGGGCTGAAATTTTCCAAATGATTCTAATGAAGGTGTATGGAGCTCAAAAACACAGTGTAGCACTTCTGTTTTTTCTGGTTGAGAGAAGAGCTCTGCCTAAATATGCAGGATTTGTGTGTTAACATGTGAATGAAACAAAACACAACTCCAGGTATTTTTTGATGAAGAAACAACATTATAATAAAGATCAGAAAATTGGTCCCTTAAAGTTAGACTTCTTTTACTTCAGTATTTCCCAGATCTGTGTAACCCAAACATGCACAGTACACTAATCCTCCTGTGTCCCTGGGGTCTGCGCTGTTTTGCTTTGTTATATCTGTCTTAAATTTCACAGTTTGAATATGTGTTTAGCATGACGTCACATTCACCATTAGGGACAAACAGAAGTAGAAACTGAAGTGCAGACCATGGCCTCAGCCTGAGACCCATTACTCTAATCCACTTAATCTACAGAGTTTGTGCTTCTCTGTGGTCTGCTCACAGGACCAGAGATCTGGACAGGACTAGTCTGGGATTACTGAAATAAACCTGGATTAGCCTCTGTATTTGTCTGATCCACAAGTTAATGCACCCTAAACACAGACCTCTACTACCAAATTGGACAGAGCGGACATGTTACAGAGTACGGTCTGGAAGGATGAAATTAAACTTATTTTTGTTGTGTTTGTGTCCCCAATACATGACAGGCAGCTAACAGCATCTGAGGTTAAATAGGGATTGTAGTAAGGTTTTCACAGTCAGTTGAAGCAAATGTACTCAATGTCTAGTTTCATTTTCTACTTTTTATGTAGTTTTTATTTAATACTAATGCTAATATACAACACTTTTCCAGAGGCTCAGTCGGCTTTCAATTTTATGCATTAGGACCCTCAGACCCCACATTCATTCTAGGCAGTGTGGGTGAAGTGATGTAAGTACGTGGACGTAAGGAAGTGCTTAAGGACACAAAAACAGTATGTATTAGAGACGTGGTTCCCAACCTGTGGAGTGGGACCAACTACGTCATCAAAATTCAAATTCAAAAAAGTTTATTGTCAATTCTTCATATGAAACATATGAAGAATCAAAATTGTGTTTCTCGCTCCCAAGCGTATAAATAAATAAATAAATGATAAATGGAAAAGTCCAAGTGTTCTTTGGGGAGATGTAGATTCCTAGCTTCCTGGCACCCTGATGGTTAGAGAGGGGGTAGAGTGCAGCATCCTAATAGTGACAGCATTGTGGATGAGACGGGTGGTGTACATGTCTTGCAGGCAGTGTTGGGAAGTAACAGATTACATGTACCAGAGTTACTTAATCAGAGTACAAATTATGAGTAACTGTATTCGGCTACAGTTACTGTTTAAGTGAGTGGTAATTAGATTACACTTACTAGGTTGAAATAAATGGATTACACAGAGGTATTTTCCTGTTGTCACATTTTGGGCTAAATTCATTTTTCTTTTTTTTCCGGTAATTCCACTCATTGCCGGACACTAAATCAGGTCTAAAACCAGATCTAAACCAGGTCTAAACCCAGGTCCAAACCAGCTCTAAAACCAGCTCTAAACCAGCTCTAAAACCAGGTCTAAACTAGGTCTAAACTAGGACTAAAACCAGAACTAAAACCAGGTCTAAACCAGGTCCAAACTAGGTCTAAACCAGGTCTAAACCAGGTCTAAACCAGGTCCAGGTCTAAAACCAGGTCTAAAACCAGGTTTAAACCAGGTCTAAAACCAGGTCTAAACTATGTCTCAAACAGGACTAAACCATGCAGTGCGGACCATGTCTCCTCGTCTTCTATCAATACTATTTCTAATTTGGTTAAGTAAAGTCTGGGTTTTTTATTGTCTTTTATCAGACAAAATATCTTATGTGAAGATGTCCGAGTCTTTGCTTCTCTACAGCAAATCAAGTAATCCAAAGTATTCAGATTACATTACTCACTTTAAGTAATTTAATAGATTACGTTACAAACTACATTTTGGGGTATGTAATCTGTAATCTGTAGGGGAATACATTTTAAAAGTAACCTTCCCAACACTGCTTGCAGGGAGGGGAGTGGTGCACTAATGATCTTCCTGGCTGTGTTCACTATGCGCTGCAGGGTTCTCCTGTTGTGGTCAGTGCAGAATGTAGTCATGATGGTTGGTGAGGCACTTGCCCACCTGAGTTTTCGCAGGAAGTGGAAGAGCTGCTAGGCTTTCTTCACCAGTGATGCACTGAATTTTATGCTGCTCACTCTTTCCACAGCAGCACCATTGATGGTCAGTGGTGGGTCTTGTTGTCGACTTCCAGAGAGGAAGTAATCTTGCTGACATTCAGCTGGAGGTTCTTGTCTCTGCACCACGTGGTCAGAAGGTCTACCTCTTTCCTGTAGTGAGTCTCATCGCCCTTGGTGATGAGACCCACCAGAGTTGTGTCATCCAGGAACTTCACAAGGTGGTTAGTGCTGTAGGTTGTTGTGCAGTCAAGTGTTAGCAGGGTGAAGAGCAGAGGATAGAGCACGCAGCCTTGGGGAGTTCCTGTGCTCAGAGTGAATGGTGCTTGAGGTATTGTTGCCAGTGTGTATTGCTTGTGGTATTTGGTTGAGGAAGTCTAGCAGTCAGCTGCAGAGGGAGGTGCTGAGACCCAGCTTGTCGAGTTTGCAGATGAGAAGTGATGAAAAGTACTATATGCAATTTAAAATAAAAATAATGGCACATATTTTATTAGAAAAGGGAAGAAATTATCATTAGGAATACTTCTTATCTTTTATGTCCTTTAAAAACAAAAAAAAACAAAAAAACATCATGTACCACTGCACTAGAGCCACAGCCACACTCTCCCATCCCCATACTAACCTTACCTGACCAACCAGAACCACATGCTTTGAGAAAACTTTACAAAGATGAGTGGATCTGGAGCCTTATCCTGTCCCCCTGATTTCAGAGAGCATGATTGACAGGCAGATTAACCAATCAGAGAGACGCATGCTCTGTTCGCATCAAAAACAAACATCTACGTAAAGGACTGAGAAACTGTGCAGATTTTCACAGAATCAGCAATTGAAGCACCAAACTATTACTTATGTCGGGAAATAGAAGTTACATATTTAGATCTGAATGTTACAAGAATTTTTGAAAGGAGATGTCTTCCACATTTGAGGGTCACATGCTCAAATTAGCGGTTATGGTTGGATCATCTAAAATTTGGATGGAGTTTTTTCACGCTTTATTGTCCGATTCCAGTTTTTTCCGGATTCAGACAGAATGTAGAAGTTACTGGCTTGTCAGGCAAGTACTAACCAGGCCCAAGAGATATCAGGCATTCTCAGGTATGTCTGTGTTGAGCTTTTCTGTTTGTTGTGTGCTTATTTCAGCAGATTGTTACAAAGTCCAGTATGTTGTTTGTTTAAGCCCTCACCTGGACTGAGGCCGAGCTCACGCACCAGTCCGGGGTTACAGGTGCAGAAGCGATGACTGAATTTAGTGATGAGGGTCTCCAGGTACTCGCCCCTCTCCTCTGGGGCGTGGATGTGTCTGAAGAAGTCTCTCAGGGCGTTGGGCAGAAACTGATTACTGAAATTATGCAGTGTCACCAGCTCATCCAGGACGTCCCGCCTGTGTACATACCACTATACCAGTACTTTAAATGGTAAAACATGAGGCAATAAGTGATTGACTGATTGACTTGACTGATCATTGGAATATACTGTTACTGATGTACCTGATGTAAATATAGAAAATTTGTTTTCTATATTTACCCAATTATATTTTTTATTAATTGTATTTCTATTTAATCACCAGAGTTAGTTTTACCTCTCGTCAAGGTAAATCCGCAGCATCTTCCAGTTGAGCCTCCTGGTGTAGAAAATGAACTTGGCCAGCTCTGTGGGGTGGTCCACCAGAATGCTTTTAGATAAGAAGTAACCAATACCCTGTACATAGAGAGAGAGGGCCAGATCAAATATTATGCAAAATGTATATATAAATAACATGACTGCCACCAGAATTGAGATCCATGCATTGCAAAAGCAGAATGTTCGGACAAATATTTTAATCTGATTAAATTAAAATAGCAGGCCAAACTGAAAAATCAAACCTTCGTTAAATCCAGTTGAGAGAAAGGCCCAGACATCTTCCCTGTCCACAAATGCACAAAGTACTTCCCTGTGCACGTTTTCAAAAACAAAATGGTCTGTGTTTCAGCTAAAATAGTTTGAAGTATGTCTGTCGGCATCGCCATATTTGTTTTTGGTTTTTTAACACTCAGACATTTATTCAGAGAATTATTCTGGCCAGCTGGTTTATCTTCATAAGATATAACATTTCTTATTCTTAACAATTTTGTGGAAACGTTAATAAATAATACCTCTTGTGGGTTAGCGTTAAACGTAAGACAGCCTTCATCAAGCTGGAGGTAAAGTCTTCTATAGGAGAATCCATCGGGTAGTGTTCTGTTGTAGATAGAGCAGTGTCCCCATGTGGATTTGCACAGTCTGTATGAACAAGAAAAAAATTTTAAAGCAGTATTCTATATTCTGTGTATGTAAATTTAGTTATGGTTGATCAATAGTTAAAAAATTATTTGGTGGAAAAACACAACATTAAACTAATCTATCCCCGTAGAGACAAGCAAGTTACAGATATGTTCAAATCTAACTTTAAAGCCTACTAAAACTGCAGTTATGAGCAACAAATCCACACAGTGTAATCTGCCTCACTAGAGCACGAACAAAAAAATACTTTGCAAAACACATGCAAATCTGAGTTCACTGTTCACACTAAATGTATACAAAATACATGATTTATCCCTTTAGCTACAACCAAGTGTTCCCAACTTTTAAAAGTATGTATATATTACAAAATTAAATATGTATTCTGTAAAATATATGTCTATACATATTTTCTTCATAGTCACAACATAGATTCAATTGCATAATAATTAGTTGCTGATACTTGCTGCTACTACTGGTAACTACAATCCAACTAACTCTTTCTACTATTACACACAGGTGCATGCTATTTTACCTGGCAAATATAGAATGTCTGTATTTTAAAGAGATATGATTTTCTGGATGCCAGGAAAGCTGCTTTTACCAATACTGCATAGTAATTTCAATAAAACCCACCTATTTAATCTAGCAAATTACCATATTGCATTAGCACAGAGAAACATTAAAATCATGCTAAAATCATGGTTACTTGAAAAGCACATCTGTGACCAAAGTAAATAATGTCATTTCTTTGTGCTGATTTTGTGCTGCCTGCCGCCATGCCTATTGTCCTGAATCATTGTGGTTGACTTTTGTTGTTGTTGTCTATGGCTTTTGTGCATTGACCCCATTCAAATAAATAAATAAAAATAAAACATAGCAATATAGCAATATATTGTGCAGCCAAATAGTTACAACAATTATTAGCCTAAGCAAAGCAGTCTCACCCCTGCCACAGATACTCATCGTTGCCCAGGCCGTGCCATACACAGCTGGCCAGGCACAGGTCAGTGGCGTTCAGGTATGATAGGATGGTGATGCCCAGCTCTGGAGGTAGCATCTCCAGGTCGATGAAGCCATGCTGTTCCTTACCTGGTGGAAACACATGAAGACCTAAATCAGGACTTAAGGCAATCATGATAACATCAGACATGAGCACTACTTCATTTAAGCCAATGTAAGAAACCATCAGCCATCTTTGTCAGAACTTGGGTAGTGCAAAATTTTTGTTTTTGCAATATGTTGTTGATTCATTTTGTGTAGCCTTTTGAAAGCTAAAATATTGGGAGCGATGGGAAGCCTTAGAATATGGATAGAAATATCAATGGAAAACGTGAAAATGTATGTTTAATAGAGGCATTCAACAGTATTGTCAACACCATTGGCTGTATGTATTGTTTATACCAGGAGTCATTAACTGGCGGACCGGTGGTCCGAGTCTGGACCCAGACGCCATCCCATATGGACCCAGGCAGGGTCAGCCCGATCTTCTCCATACCACTGTTCCAATTGTGAAAGGTATCGATGCTCCCCGTTAACACCGCGAGCTGTCAAGTTATCACCATGAACTCATAAAACAGCAGCATGTAGCCTATAACTTTGTACACAACTCACCACACATCAGCCCGGATCAGAAGCACTGAGTTCAGGTAACAGCAGCAGGTAACAGCAGCAGCCAACAGCAGTAGAGGCACAGCAGCACTCACTGTAGCGCACAGTTCCTCAGGATGGGATTGAGAGTCCAGCCCTTGGTCTTGTGCAGTCCTCTGAGCGCATTGATCAGATAGGTCTGGAGGCTCTGTCATCCATGTGCTGTTTCCAGACGGGGACGAGCAAGAACAGTGCGCAATGGACTGGGTCCGAGCAGGTCTGTGCCGTCGTCTGCGCGCTGGTTCCGTGTGAGGAAAGTGAGAATGCGCTGTGGACTACAGGTCTGGGTGGGCTGCTCCTGCCCTGCGCGGCTGGTTCCGAGGTAATGCAAAGCATCCAGACAGAAGCATGAATCCCATTTGGCTCATTATATGTTGTTCTGAGCAGCCCGTCCGTAAACTTGGTTCTTCCCGGGGAAGAACCACTTCCCGCTCCAGCTCATCTGAGCCTAGCCTGAACCAGAGCTGCTCCCACTGGTTCAGGACTAGTCTGACTGTAGCATTTCTTGCACTAGGCTAAATGCAGTTCATTTTATAAGCTGAACCAATTGAATAGGGCCTATTCAGTTTACACTCTAAACTTCACACCACTGTATTAAAAAGGACAAACAAACATACAAACCAATCATGATGCTACTTAGCCAAGTCGAGATGTGAAAGCTAAAGAAAAAAGGGAAATTCGAGCTGCTATTTTTTTTATAAATTTTTTTCTGAAATTCAGCACTTTAATGATTAAGATGTACAATTTAGCTATTTTATTTATTTTCTCTAATTGATTTTAAACTGGAGCCCTATATCTAATGTAGGACTACTGTGTGTTTCAGTGTTAACAGTACATTTTGTTGAAATGTTTTTAACTTGTATTTTCATTAATTTGACAGACTATTGTTCATACATTCAGGCATTGAAAAAACTAGGCTACTATCACAATCATAATGCAAGTTAGACATTATGATGTCCCAGACCTCTGCTTGAGGAGATTTTCTTACCCTTGGTTTATACCTTGTTCATAAAGTACATTTATGGTGTGTTTTTACCTCCTCGGCGTGATCTTAGCAGATGGTAGATGTCAGGGCCGTAGCAGTGCTGAGGACCTCTCCTCTGGCCTCCATCTCTCCCTGTACACATAAACACTGTTTACATTTTCATACATGATGACATCCCAGTCACTTGGTAAACAAATAAAAATGACTTACATTGTATTCTTCTAAATTAACAGTATTCTTAATTCATTGTATTCTTCTAAAATAAGAGTGTTAAATTGATAATAATAAATTGAAGTGTAAGCGACATAGTTGTTAATGAAATTGCAAAATATATGTAAAAAAACAACTGCAATATAATTCTGAATCACTTTACAACAACATAGCAGCTGTTACATATTAAACACATTTTATTTTTATTACCGTGGTCGCTTCTTCTTCCTGCTTGCTCAGCCAAGTGGTCTACAAGCTCTTCCTGAAGGTGGTGTTGTTGTCTGGGAGGCAGCCTCCAAAGTGCTTGACCCATCTACATCAGAGAAAAACAGTAAAATGTTACATTCAATGGAATGAAATAGGAATAACATTTTATTTCATTCATGCACACTGGGTCTGAGTAATGATTTTTATTCTTTCAAATTTGACATATAGTGGAATCTAGTGAAGAGATTATTTTTGAAGAAATGTAAATCGTTAATTGTTGATGGTAGTATAAAAATCATCTTTGATCATTCTAGTTAAAGGTCCACAGTGTAACTTTTCTGGTTGACAGTCCACCACCTACTTGTCTACATAGAGATCCTTAGGTATAATGTGAATGATAGGCATTAAAGTTATATCAGTAGAGTAAAGCAGGCAACATTACCAGGCCAACTTACAGGTCAGATCTGTGGAAAGGCAACCCATGCACAAGGCATTTTGTTTTTATTTTTTTATTTGCAATAAAAAACAAAAAAACACTAGTTTTTGAACAAATGCAGACTTTACTGCCATTCTGTGTGGAAAATTTTAAAAGCAAAGTAATAACATCATACTGGAGAAAAGTAGGTGACGGATCTTGCACAGAAAAGTTACATAGAGCACCTTTAAAACATATACAGTGTGCTACTGTCACTTGTAAATAAATTGATTTCACAGGCACCAGAACAGCCCATTGATGACCGAAACTATTCTCGATACTGCCATCAAAGGCGACTATACTGGAGCAAACGTGAATACAGAGCCCTATTATAACGCCTATTGTAAACCTATGGGCACAATGGCATGAAGCGTCTTTTTAGTGACTATTAATAGATGCTACATCCTTTCCCGTTCGCGTTAGCTGGGTTGCATAAACAAATCCATTGCTCTGTTGTAAACATCAACGCTGGAAGTTCCAACATCAAGGTAGATTGACCAAAAGACCCGCCTTTTCGTAAAATACCATTGGTCCACACGCCACTAAAGCAATAAAATGTACGCCTCATTGGTTAACATAGACATCACTCCTTTTAACATCGTTACAAATCCCAGTTATCATTTTCCACAAGTTTTGGGTTTTCTAAAAGATGTAGACAGAAAACACTTCAAATAAAACTTGAAGTATTGCTTATCTAACAAAATGTATGACTTGCAATATCAGTGACAGTAACCTGCTTACCTGAGTGAAGCTATTCCTCGGGATGTGCGCGTAAGGACAACCAAAAGCGACTTATTTCTCACGAAGGATCCCAGAAGGACATTAAGGAAATAGCAGATAAAAATAACTAAAATAAATATGCTGGAGGTTGAGGGAGAGGCTTCATTTCACTGCCTTTACAGAGAGCTCGCCCATTTGTTTTGCCCCAGCGCCCCCTGTCACTACAGACCACGCCCCCTTTCCTTCTTCCTGTCTCACGTCACTTCAAAACTGAAATAATACCATTTAATTAAATATGTAAATATTTTTAGCACATATTTGAAATATGAAAAAGAATACATAAAAAAAACACATAATGTTTACATACTATATAAAGTTTTAAAACGTTTGACGTACTGCTCATGAAACGTCACTACTGGGTTGCCAGATTGGTGGTGATGTCGCCCCATAGACTGTAGTGACATCTATGAATCCGTCAATAAAGGATCCACTCATATTCTGGCAACCCTAGCACAGCGGTACAAACAAAAATCTACACGGAACACGATTGAGGAAAAAGGTAAAAAAAAATAATTAAAAATCAACAATCCTGTCAATTTAGGAACATTTTCCAGTTTAAACTAACTGGGATGTTATATGCGCCTTGCCACCTTTCCTTTCCTGATAATGTTGTTTCACTTTATGTCTATGTTTTAAACTGGTAACCAAGGGCAGCGACTCATTCATGTGTTGTTACCACAGAGTTGATCAGTGTTTGTTTTAGCATTACGTTATTGAAACAGTTTCCTTATTTTATATTACTACCATATTTTAGATAAAGATGCTTCCAACGGGAGATGTTCAAGGTGGCCTTCGTAAACTGGAATCTCTTATTCGTACAATAAAATACACGGGTCCTGTCAACTATAGCAGGTAAATGACTAATTTGTTAGTTCGAAGTCCAGTTGATAAGCACGTTTTATATTATTGAAAACGCATTTCAAAATGTAACTTAGCTTTATCTACTGATACCTCCCTGATTCTTTTTTCAACTTTTGTTACACGTATAAGTGAAGACCCTAAATTGAAGATCATTTATGGGATTATGTAAATGCGTTTTCTTATTGTTTTAAAGGCGTAATCTAGTCATAATCACATAACCCAGCTAATTTAACTAGTTGTGATTATAGACATACTAATAACCATCTATTTATATACAAATTATATATTCACAATTACTTTTTTTACAATTAGAACAGCTGTACACATTTCTTTGCTAATACTTTGGTGAAGAACGTAGAATTTGTGACTTTACTACTTTTCCAAACAGCCTCACGAGTGGAGACCCTGCAGCTTTTCTTCCCATTGTCAGCCACACACTCACTTCCTTTTCTCCCGTGGTGACTGAACAGTTGGTGTCATCTGGATTTGAACTGACCGGAAAAACTGACCTAAGATTCATAGAGACTGTCTATAAGGTAACCCCAATAGTATCTCCCCCTTAATATTTTAATACAGCTTGTGATTGTATCGTCACACATAATTAGAATTATGAGTTAGCCTATTATTAAACCCAAGGAGATTAAAGGACGTTGAATTCATTCTTGTCAAGATAAATGCTATTTACAGCATGCACAGTATATTAAAAGCAGCTAAACAAGACAACTAAATATAAGGGTACATACACTGTCACCTTTTGTCATCCAGTCTTGCACATTGTTGCATTGTTGTTGTTTTTTTTAATATTCCAGCCCAAGCTCTATAATTATAATGATTTTTATTTATAACCACTTTTCTAGACACTAAAGGACACTGTGAAAAACACACATACACGCACACACACGCACACATACACACACATACACACATATATGCAATTAAAGAAATCAACATGCTTAGCAAAAAAAGGTTCTCCTTAACATATTAATGATCCATAATCTTTTTTTTAATGCACAGGTGTTGAGAGATGTTTTCAAATATAAGCCAGTTTTAACCAAAGAGCAGTTCCTTCAGTGGGGATTCTGTCAAAGGAAGATTTCTGTTGTCTGTGATATCATCAGTCTGGTGCTGCAGAGACACAACCAACACAAGAAGGCTAAAGTAAGACCACACCTGCATTAAGTAGAGTCTCAGTAGAACATTTCTGAAAAGTAATATTTAAAATTCTTGCTGTACAGACTGCTGAAGTTAAGCTTGATCATTTTATATAAATTGCTTTTATTTCAAAAGACAAGATAAAATTGGGAAACACATTTTTATATGAGTTGAACTTAATAAACCACTTTTTTAAAGGAACCCAGACCAGGTCATACTCTCTTAGTATAAATGAGCTAAGAAGTTGGCTTAATACATGATTTAGTATGCTTGCAATAAAGGCATTTTCATAGAAACATTTTCCAAAAACATTTAAACCAGTCTACGTTAATTCTTTGAATGTAAAAATATTGGTTCACTGTTAAAAATTGCAACTTCTGTTTCATGTAACAAATTCACTATTTATAAAAAGGACAATTGAAAGAATGGAAGTGCGCTTGGGTTTATGATGCTTGATGCAAACTATTTGTAAGATAATAGAACTTCGCAATGTTGTGAAGATAAGTTACTGTCTACTTTGTCTAATCTTTTTTGTGTTGTTTTATGTGACCAGCCTAAATCCAGATTTCCTGCTTCACACAAGAATGTCAAAGTAGAAACAATTTCCTTTGCTGATCTGGAAAATGCCGTAAGTGTAAAGTAACTTGGATTAGATGTACTAATGAAACAAGAACAATACAAATATATCGTACATGTTTACCTTTTATTGTTTTGTTGGGTAACCACAGATTTAAACACCAATCCCATCTTTGTGACTGATTACTCAGGTTTTGTTTTTTGTTGCTTTTCTAGAAATATTACCTGTAAGACATGTTAATCTGCATCTCAAATGTGTGTATATATATTTTTCTAATGATCTATTTTTAGGTTCTTTCAAAGCACTGTTTATGAACAACAGCTTCTTACTATGTCCATACACCATGTTACTCTAGTGCATCTGAAGTTTGTATCATTAGTGGCATAAAGTTCAGGAATTATTTTTTGATATATGAATATATATCTTTTAGGTTCCTGCTACGCCTTATGTTGTGAACCATGTAGAATGTCCATCCACAATTCCTGTGACTTTCTCCCATAAAGAGACGTCTTCCTCAAAGATCGTGACCCATTCACGTCCAGTTGAAAGATTCATTTCTCAGTCTTCTGAACACAGGGTCATAGAGGTGACAGGGATACAGGAGGAGGAGACTGCTGACAAACAATGTGTAAGTATGACCTGAAATTGTACTGGCAATTTTATATATTATAAAACTGAAACAGTTAATATGATTAGTTGGATTAATCAGTTACTATGTCACTTTTTTGGTGGAGAGTCTGCTGCCCCTTGTCCCCTTGGAGATATTGTTTCTTTGCTTCATTAAATGTAAAAACATGCACCCTTGAGATTGCGCGCCTCTCCACAGATCTCAAACGTGCTCTGATCTGGATAAATTTAATGTCATACTGTGGAAAATCCCAGACAAAGCAATATCAACTCCATGGAGACAACCACTTGGTGAACTCTCCATAAGAAAAGTTAACATAGTGCAGCTTAAATTTATCTAAACTTAATAAGATACTGTGTTGTTGTTGTCTAAAGTAAACAATAAACAGACTTTAAAAAAGGTTTTATTACCAACACCAAGATCAGTACAGGATAACAACTCTTTAATCTACAGGTAAACGTATACTTCTACTTATTGTTTCCATTTGACAAAACAACTCAATAACTGCACATTTTTCTTTTTTTGTTCTGGTAATGTGGTTTTGTTTTGTTTTTGTTTTATAAAGCTGTTGTGGAAAAAATTATATATCTGTCTTGAAGATAAATAATGAATCAATTTGCGAAGCCCGATGAGTTTTTGGAATATAGACCAAGGTTTATTCTTGTTACAGCAGATATGGACAGGGCCTAGGCCTGTTTCGGACAAAGCCCAACAGCCTCTCACCGTGTCTCCCCCATGTCCCCTCCATCTCTCTCCCATGTCCCTCTCCAGAGCATTTGAGCTCTGAGTATTTATACAGAAATACAAGTTACATACATATCAAAGCAGAGTGACTTTGGTTTCAGAGGGTGGTACTAAATTAACATACAGTTGAGGACAACAAAGGGCTTCCTGAAGGCGGAGACAGTTGTGCCCGATGAACCTTTACACATGTTAATGACTGGTCTGGGTTTCAGGTAGAAATCACATTAATTTACACGACAGATTGAGAGAAATCTTTCCACAATCTAAATTTCTATCACAAAGTGTTTAAATGATTTGTTGCAAGAAGGTGTATTTATATGTGTTTTCAGTGTGTGGAGTTGCAGGGGAGGCTTTCAGCTCTAGAAACCCGAGTTGAGAACCTTGTTTCTGAGCTGGACCGATTTGGTGTCCTGGAGAAGCGCTTGGAGGAGCTGGAAAGACTGAACAACAAAGATAAAGTTGGTAGATTTCATTTGTTTGTCTTCTTATTTTTGTATTTGTGAAGATTTTGGATTTAATTGTTTTCATGCAGACTGACGAACAGCTTATTACCATATCCAGAGAGACATGGGAAAATCTGCTTAGTCGTGTTTTACTGTTGGAAACCAAACTGGAGCTGAGCAGTGCTAAGGTAACAGTTTTTATTATTTCTATTTGTAATATTAATCTTCGTAATATAGCAATAATCAGTCATAACATTAATATCCATCTGCATGACTAATATGCAACCCATGCAACACATAATGCATAACTGAACTGTGTAGACATCTATAACAACCAGTATTAAAAGTATAGCTCTTATCCAAAGTCAACTCTAGGAGTGAACCAACTCTAAAAAGTCTCAGAGATGCTGACCATTGCAGACCAGGAGCACCCTGCAAATATATGCTGAACCTGGACTGAACCTGGACTGAACCTGGACTGAACCTGGACTGAACCTGGACTGAACCTGGACTGAACCTGGACTAAACCTGGACTAAACCTGGACTAAACCTGGACTAAACCTGGACTAAACCTGGACTAAACCTGGACTAAACCTGGACTAAACTAGGTGTAATGCAACCTTTGAAAGATGATGACAACTGCAGACTGGGAACATGTCACCGCAGCTGTACTAAACTAGACCAGGACTAAACCAGGACTAAACCAGGAATCAGCACATCTGATACATACTGACCACTGCAGGGAAAAAAAAGACTTCCTAAATGTATTCCACCTATAAAAAATGCCACAATGAATAGATTAATTGTTAATTGCAATTACAATTATTATTCTTGATGTACATGTACATGTTTTTAGGTTAAACATTTTCTTTGTCTTTTTTTCAGGAGAATGTCCCTCCACCATACCCAGCAGCAACAACCTCTTTTGTCCCGAATGTTTCAGTTGATGTTCCACAGGTAAGAGCCATAGCAAGAGTATTTGAGTTTTTTTTTTTTTTTAAACAACACATATGGCTTAAGCACGAATATATGTAAAATTTGACTTATTCCAAATATGTCTGTCATGCCACTTAGCCCAGTGTCAAATGCTCCACCTTGAGAGAGAATGACAGAAAAGAACTGGATCAGCTCACTTTGACAGAACCAGACAATCAAGTAAGATCTGTCAGTTAGTATTTTAAAGGTGCACTATGTAATTTTTATGGATGACGGTATGCCACCAGCTGGTCTCCATGGAGATGATATGGCTGTGTTTGGAATGTTTGCACAATTATGTCAATAAATTTTATTTACCGGGAATAATACGGTCCTAATCAAAAATATTTTTAATAGTTTTTAATAATTTCCATTTTCATTTATAGAGATTTGTATTCTTTCATGATTAAGCATGTGTTACAGTACCAACAGTCTATTACTAATAAAAAAACAACATATATTTTCCTTAAGGATGATCTTAAAGAAAGACTGGAGAGGATCACCAACATGTAAGTTCAATGGGACATTTTTATTGAATTTTATGCAGTGTATGTATTGTATTTTATTGCATACTATTTTAATGTTTGTGTTTGTTTTAGGTTGAAGAGCACTTCTAGTCTATTGAAGAGCACTGACAACTACAGTTAATTATGTTGTTTCTTACTAGTGCAAACTTCAGCACATTCAACCACTCACTAGGTTCAATGACTGAAATACCACAGTCATTTAAAATTTGGTTTATTTTGTATTAAATCATAATGAATATAAACATAAATATTTTTTAGTTCATGAGATTTCATACACTGGTACTTCACTTTTTACTGCTACATTAACAATTGGTAAGATTACTAAATAACCATGAAATTAAAATGAGATGATTATAAATAATTGACCTTTCTAGTCGTTTTTGTTTGTCATCTGTTTGAGAATACTGTAAGAGAGATTACATATTGATAATATTTGTTTTAACCGTTTAGACATGTCCAATTAGCTCGAATACACAGTTAACTCACTTGTTAGAGCTTAAGTTTTTACGTTATTTATATAATTACTATTAGTTTTTATAAGGGAATGTAGGTGCGGTGTGAGTGAAGTGTCCTGCCTTCGAGTCAAAAAAATGGGCATAATACTCAAGTAAACGCGGGAAATCACTTCCTGTTTAAGTGACGCGTGTTGTGCGTGTTTGTGTGCAGTGCGTCTCTGCTGCAGCCCTCTCGGTCTGGCTTTTTAACTTTTTTAAAAGTGTTTATTAAAGACGACCTTAAAACGCAACATTTTTAAAGTAATGGAGACCGATCATCAGCAACCTAAACTTTGTCTTCTCAACGGGTAAGATCTTTTGCTTTATCAACATCGCATAAAACCAAAATAGTCATCGTAAAAGTGACAGTTTACTCCATGAAATAGTTTATATACTCAAAATTTTGCATAATACCTGTATATCGTTGGATTTAAAGTGCGCATTTTGTAAGGTATGCAGAAGTGTTCATATTTTGAAGTGACCTACTTTTAACCTCGATCATAAATACTTGCATTCTTGTAACTTCAGTAATTTCTCTCTTCAGATTCTTTTTCTCTTTTTTTCTCTTTATTAATCTAATATTTTTAACGTGTTTTAAACGTGTGTTTAATATGCTTTATTTATTTATATTTTCACCATCTGACTATGAAGAAAAAATAATTTTTGGAGTTCTAACTGAAATACATTCCTGCAGTAGTGGATAGTTGTGAAAACTAATCAGAAGGAATTCAGATCTACATTTACGTTGAATTGAAAGAAAATATTTCTTGTAATGTGCCCAACAATGCACTATCATAGGGTGACATCTAGTGGTAATATAATAATGATGTTGAAATGCTTTTCCTTTTGAGATCTGACCTGTAACATTATGCAGTAATGTATTACATATTTATAAACAATTGAACCCTTACTTGTATTTATGCTAAATGCAGTCCTAAACTCCGTGAACCAGAAATAGTTTATTCTTTTTTGCCATTGATTAAATAATACTACTGTATTTGTTAAACAAAGTATTTTTGAATGTGTTGTAGAGTCTGGAGGAAAAGAGAGATAGTTTAACACATACCATATGAATGGTAGTGGAACTTCTAGCCCTGCTGAATACACTTCTATATCAAAACGCGTAAGATGGTACACTTAATAAAGGACTTGTAATTATTGCACACAAAAGTGCCTCTGATTTTGTTCAGCTCCACTACCATTCACCTTAATTGGTTGGCAATGGCATGTGTTCAGCTATATCTCTGTTCCTCCATGACAAGTCGCCTCATCCTTGAAGAGCACCAATGTCTTACATCCTACTGTTTCATTAGAGATTCATTGAAGCACTTCCCTTATCTCCTGTTAGTGGTTTTAGAGTCCTTTTACTGTCTGTCTGTCTGTCTGTCTACCTATCTATCTATCTATCTGTTATATATAATATAATTCTATCTGATATATATAATTCTAATTTTATATATATATTATATAAATATTATATATACATTTTCCCCCCTGTAGTAGCACCCGGAAAAGGGAGGACTTCCTGGAGTGGCCTGAGTATTTCATGGCAGTGGCGTTTCTGTCAGCCCAAAGGAGCAAAGACCCAAACTCACAGGTGATAAGAGCAGTAACTCACTTTCATCAGACATCTATAGGGGACAGGGTGCATGTGATGTAACCAAAAAAGCAATTATTTATTACATGATTTGTATGAAATGGAAAATGCCATTTGTTGAAATTCATTTAATGCAATAAATGTACTTAAACTTGGACAACTTTTTTTATTATTTATTTAGCAGAAGTTTTCATTAAAAAAAAAAATCTGTCTTCTGCCTCTTATGAATCTTTTGATCTAATTCATTTATATGTTTTTTTTTTTTTTTGTTTGTTTGTTTTTTTGTTTTGTTGTTGTTTTTTTGCCAGAAGAGTAAAATAGTAAGTAAATAGTAAGTAAAAAAAAAGAGTAAAGTCAAGAATGTGCTATCAAAGGTAGCTCTAACAGGGCTTAGAGCTCTGTTTTATTACAGAGAGAAGGCACTGGGCAAGTCTTTGAAATCTTCTGTGTATTTTCTGATTCTGGGTACATACAAGGTAGCAGTGGAACTGTACGAGATTTGGGGGAGGAGGTGGTGGCCCCATCTAGAGGCTATAATTAAAGGTGTACTATGTGTAACGTTCTCTGTCTGTTACCTGCTTGCCTCCATAGTATTGCTTTGTCATGAAAAAAAGTTATAATAATAACTGCAACTTTCACCAGCTGCTGTGTGTCTTCCATGTGCAGGTGGGGGCGTGCATAGTGAACCAGGAGAATAAGATCGTCGGGATTGGGTACAACGGGATGCCCAATGGCTGCAATGATGACCTGCTGCCCTGGTCCCGGACAGCAGATGACCAACTGGACACAAAGTACCCCTACGGTGAGAGGCAGGCTGGCACGAATGATACACAAATATGAAACTATTCAATAGCACAGGGTATGCAAAACATCGTATATGTCAAACAATCTATTAAAAAGTGGTCATGTAGTGTCATCTTTCAATGCTTGGAATCAGATCTTGAATTTGCTGCCCTGGGGCTGATTGCTTCAGTACCAAGGTAACTACCGCCAGTTGTAATTATGCACAGGAACACAGGGATAAAGTGTTTGGCCCAAGAACACAAAACAGTGGGGCACCAGCTGCAAAATTGTCATTGTGTCCTTCAGCAAAACACTTCACCAGCATTGCCTGATACAAATGTGATGTGTGAGTGTTGGTGATGGTCGGAGGGGCCCATGGTACAGATTGGCAGCCTTGCTTCTGTCAGTTTGCCCCAGGGCAGTTAAGGCTCTATATGAATCCAATATTATCATTATGAATATATGAATGAAAGCTTCAGCCACAGTTTATGCACTTTGGCATGTGTCCTCTAGAGGGAGGCAAGAGATGAGTAATGACCAACTCTCTTAACTTTTATGTTTGTTTTTTTTTTCCTTTGTTTTCAAACAAATTGAGTTTTTAATAATTCCACACCGTGCATTTATTTAGTTACTGGGTTGTGTAAGGATTCTTAGACTGACAAGTAAGTCTATTTCAAAGGCTCAAAGTAAGGACACATGTTTAATCAAAGTTTTTAGTGCAATAAATACAGCCAAACTGAAAAAAACATGCTTTTATCACAGGTTCTATGCTTTTGAGGAAAAAAGTTGCATACTGAATTTTGATCCCGATTTTGAGTTGTATGTGAAAGGATCTCCAAACTCATATAATCTCATATAAGAGTTGAAACGATTTAGGGTGCACTCACTTTAGGACTTTAGAACTGTGCCCAAGCACGGATAGCCCCTAAAGACTCAGTCCCCGGGACCAAATTTGGCCTGCGAGATCATGTCAAATATGTATTAGAGCTGCCCTCCGGCTGCAGATAGACTTTAGAGACATTATTTATTTAAAATTTTCTTATTATTTTATATTATGCTTGTTCTGGATTAAATTTTGAAGCAAACCTTTATTAATTGTCTATTTTAATAAGAAAAGGTTTAACATTATGTATCTCCAAAGAAGCAAAAACATGCAGATGTTGTTGAAATTTTTCACTAAATATTTAGTTTGGCCCACGACTTAGTCACAGTTTTTAATTTTGGCCCTCTGTGAATTTGAGTTTGACACCCCTGCCCTAAAGCGTGGTACAGTGTGAGCGCAATCACACCATGCCCAGGCTTTGTCTCTGGCTGTCCTCACTCCTCCTCCTGTCCTCGTGTCTGTCCGTCCTCATGCACTGTTATTATATCCGTAACCTCACGGAGGAGGTTATCTAATCATATCTGTTGCACTATTTAATAGATATTTCTGCTGCTTATTTTCTTCACTAAAGTGTTAGCTCTGCTGTGCGACATGTAAAAAAAAAAAGAGCTCTGGTTCAGTTGTGCAGGTGTGAGTGCAAGATAGATATTTTTGTAGCCTATATTTATTTTCAATGTGAAAGTTTTGCGTAAATTATCAATACTGAAGTGTTTTGTTTTGTTTTGTTTTTTAGGGAGAGAGAAATGCTGAATAAATGCATCGTGTAAATAAAAAAATAATCGTTTGAATATCCTGGTTTCAGTATTGACCAAAATAATCGTGATAATGATTTTTTTTGGGGGGCCGGGCACGTTAACGCGTTAACTTTGCGTTAACTAATTAAGTCGTTAACGCCGACAATTATTTTAACGCCGTTAACGCAGTTTTTATTATTTATTTATTTTATTGTAAACGTCTGTTTCTCACTGTCTTATATTTTGAAAAAGTCCAACGCAAGCGTTTCTTTAAGTTTGACGTCTTTTCTTTACACTTTTTTCACTTTTTTCTGACCACGTGAGATGCAACGTGCCCGAGCCTCCGCGAGCCGCGAGTTCGGCCGCGGGCTCCGGCTCCGGCCGCGGGTTCAGCCGCGGGCACCGGCTCTGAGCTGAGCTTATTTCTTTAGTTCAGTGCTGGAGTAACTGATTTACCCAGATACCATTGGAAGAAAAAATGTGATTGGTCCATTTCCATTCCATTATATTAACCCGTCTTTGACGCCGTGGACGAACGGGACAAAAATACTTGACGCGCGGCCGTTGCCCTGGAAACAAGAGCCCGGTCCCGGTCTTTTCCCGAAACGATGTCAGACCAGACTGATAAAGTGTTTTTATGACATAAAACATCAGCGGAGGAGATCAGGTCGACGACTGGGGCGTATATATATTTATACTCCGCTAATGACACTGGATCAGTCCCGGTCTAGTCCTGGTCTAATCACGGTCTTGTCCCGGTCTAATCACGGTCTTGTCCCGGTCTAGTCGTGGTTTAATCTCGGTCTATTCAGGGTCTAGTCCTTGTTTAGTCTCGGTCTAGTCTCGGTCTAGTCTCGGTCTAGTCCCGGTCTAGTCCTGGTTTGGTCCCGGTCTAGTCTCGGTCTACTCCCGGTCTAGTCCTTATTTAGTCCCGGTCCGGTCCTGGTGTAGTCCTCCCGATCGGCTCGGTGATTGTGGTGTATATATTTAATCTCCGCTCATGTTTGTGGTTCTCATTCTGGTTCTCGGGTCTTGCTTCCTGATAATAACGTCGCTGCGTCATTGGATACTCGTCCCTGATTGGTTGACGCGGCGCGTCTGACGTGAAAAGTTCAGCATTTTCAACTTCTTGACGCTGACGCCTTGGACGCGCGTCTAGACCGCTGACGCCAAAACGCTCAAGACGCGCCACGTCGACGCCAGATTCGCGCCGCGCTGATGCCGAAAACGCGCCGCAAAAACGCAGGACGCTCTAGTCGCGCGTCCACATAGACTTTACATAGAAAGTGGACGCTTTGACGCTTTGGTGTGAACGGCCCTTAAGAAATATCAGACCAAGTTTATAACACTGATCTAGAAATTATTACTAGTGTAGTGTTCATTACTCACAGCATAAAAAATATTCAATAATTATATTAGTAGTACAAATGTCCATTCAATATTTTTTTCTTGAGCCTTCCCTGAATACCTTGAAGGCTCTGAGGGCTCCCTGTGAAAGAAATGCTGTTTGCACAACAAATGTATGGCTCTTTCATTTACATTTCCAATAAAAGAGCGCTATACTCTACTTTTTAATTCATTAATTGGTTTTGCGTATAGCATGCGATTAATCGCAATTAATTTTTATTTTTGCCCAGCCCTAATTTTTTTTTTTTCCCATAATCAAGCAGTCCTACTGTAATAAGCTTAGAGCAATCTGTGGGTTTCAGAATTAGGAAAAATCAGCAATGTTGCCATAACAATAAAAATAATAATAATAAAAAATCTTTAAAATGTTGCATAGTTATTTTGGTAAAACTTTGCTTTAGCCTTTTGAAAGTTGTGAAAATTGTTTATAAAATAAGTGTATGTAAATAATTAAATAAGATGCTTGGAATACATAAGTTAAGTTAGGAATGAAGTTGGACCACTGCAAACTGTTTAAATGAACAAATTCTCTTTGTCACAGCTAACACTGGTGATGTGTAAAAGTATAACTTGTATTTCCCCACAGTGTGCCACGCGGAGCTAAATGCCATCATGAACAAGAACAGTGCAGATGTGAAGGGCTGCACCATGTACGTGGCTCTGTTCCCCTGTAACGAGTGCGCCAAACTCATCATCCAAGCAGGTGGGTACAGCTCTGCTCAAAAGCATTTACATAAAATAACTTAATGTATGTTTAAATTGTACTACAAGAAATGGCATGTAGGGTCTTGTGATTTTACCTGCCATATGATTTTAGAGTACTGATGTCACGAAAATGCAATTTTACATTTAAGGTTTTACTAAGACTCTTAAATGCCTATACGTTTTTATTTTATTTTTTATTTTTTCATCTCTGTTAAGTTTATAATTTTACTTCCTGGTTGGACACGGGCAGCAGATGTGACATACATAGAGGTAGAGGTAAATTATTCATAAATGTTACCAAGCAATGATAATGTTAAAAAGTGCCAATTAAGTAACATCTCTTAATTGCACAATAGTTACCGTATGATTTGACAAATGAAAATAAATTACAACTTCCTTCATTTTTGTTAAATCAATGTTCAACTATCACAAAAATGCCTTTGTGTGTAAATTGTCTCTGTATTTTTGGATAAATCAATTAGTTCTTGGAATAGGTGGAGGGATTCTCTATAAGAACTTGTGGTTACTTCCCCTATTTTCCAGCTTTTGTTCTCATTTATAGCGTTCATGTCAATGTCTCATAATGGGGAAACGGCCGCTTGCATATTCACAGAAGCGCTGTACCAATACTCCAGCCCTGAGTGACTGGCAGTGATGATATTGTGACATTGGCACCCCATTATAGACGAGGAGAGAAAGAGACAATTAATTAATTCCGTGGGACATTCAAGTTTTCAAGTTTTGCTGCTGCAACAGTTACACTGCGCTTCCCAGTCCCCTTTATGTGTCAGTCAAAGGTCACAGTGCAGCATAGCAGAAGGACACAACAGGAAAGGGCTCTGGTGTCTTGGTTTGTGATGAAATGTGCCAGTCCCTCAAAGTATTTCCTCTGGAAGGTCTTCTGCCACATTTGCTACCACATGGCGTAAAAAGCCAATAGCATCTCAAAAGTTCATAGCTAGCTCCTTAGCTAGCCTCTTGCATGGTTTCCATGGGAAAAACTAACTTAATTTCACTTAATCCAGTCCCTTGCTTGTGTCCTTTGAACTGCACATTCTGCACTTCTTAGTTTTAACTGAATTTAAATACAAACACTAGAGCATTGAGCACAGGAAAGTCTTCTTTGAAACAGCCAGCCTTTTCAGTCCGTCCTGGAATCTGGTCCCCACAGAACTAAAGTAATGTGACTTCTATCTATAGCTTTAGGAGACCTGTGAAACAGTGGCTTCTGGACAATCAGACACGTGAACATAACTTGGACTCATCTGTATGTGTTTTAACATCACAAAGCAAATGTCTCCGTTGTGTTGTGTGATTGTGATTTATGTCTATTGTCTTTAATTTGTGTACTGTATTTTCTGAACTATAAGTCGCACTTTTTGGGGAAATGTATTTTATAAAATCAGAGACCAGAAACCAACATTTCATCTTGAAAGGCAATAGTAATAACAACAGAATAGAGAACAACCGGCTGAATAGGCATTAATATGTTAATGTAACATATTAACAGTTATTCAGATAATTATAGCATAAACAACAGAGCATAAGTTTACCAGACTCACGATCTCACTCCAAACCACTAAATCCATTGAATTCTTCATCCTCGGTCAGTCGGTGTCACTTCAACCTCCAGAGATAAACCATAGATCCATGATGTAAACGGAGCACCGTTTCCTCTTCTGTGTAGCTGTCGTCAGACTCAGCATCAGTTCCAGTTAGAATTATTCCGGCCTTTCTGAATTTCGACAGAATGCTTTCCGTGTCATTGAAGTTCAGGCTTTGTCAATTCATCCAGTGACTTCCAGGAAAGTTGGATGGCGCACCTGCCCGGTTACTGTGAAGCTGTGTTCTCCATCCACGCTTTCCGCGAGTCCCTCACAAGTTTCTCACTCACTCCAAACATTTCTTTCTGCTGCTCAATTACCGTTTTAGGCTTAATATTTCACTATTTGCAGCAAGACAGCAGCTTTTTCTACAGGACGCATGCACAGTAGAGTGTGAAGTGATGGTACAGGAGTAGTAGCAGTACTCGTCATGTGTGATGGACTGAATGTTATTGTGCATATGTCCTGTTTTTGTCTTGCCATCAACCTGCTAATCGACTACAGATGAAAATGTGTCTGTTTTGAAATCGCAGGGATTAAGGAAGTAGTGTATTTATCTGATAAGTACCATGACACACCTGGAATGACTGCGTCCAGGAAGCTGCTCAACATGGCAGGTGTCCAGTTCAGGTATGTCTCTGTACGTCCCTGTGCATGTATGTTCTGTTCAGATATAACAACTGGACTGGAATCATCTATTACTTATAAATAATAATAATACTTTTTGATAATGGAGTTATTCTGAATATTTCTCTCACTTGTGTGTCTCTTGATGATGTTTTGGTTGTGCTTTGGTTTTGGCAGGCAGTTCCAGCCCAAGAGGACTGAGATTGTCATTGATTTTAATTCCATCAACCACACTGGAACACGGAGCAGCAGCAGCCAGTGAAATACCTGATGTGTGGGACCACTGAGAGGAGTGGAGGGGGCTGTGATAACCTCCTTATCCCCTCCTCGTCTAAAGAAAACTCAAGGATGCCTCAACTTTGGCATCTTTGATATTTTGATTAACCCTTTGGAACGTTGTGATACTCTAATGTGCTACTTGGGTCTTAATGGTCTTCTTTTAACATTATGTTCTTGGTTTAGGAGCATTTTAAGGACTGAATGACTGGAGTTTAAAGTTTTTTGTGGAGAAAACCCCAGATTTCAGTTTTAAGGCAAAGAACAATTTTTACATTTTTGATTTGCTTGTTGTAAGCTGGTTACTGTGTTGTTTTTATCATTGATTTGCTAAGTGGCTTAAATGCCATTACAATTAATCCACATTGTTTGTACTTTTTGAAGCTTGTACTGTTATACTGGAATTATATGGGTGAAACAATATACTATTTTGGTTTATTCCAAATATACGGCTGCAAAATTAATCATAATCCAATTGACATATCAATTAAAATGAACACAACTGGCAAATTGCAACGTCTGTAATTTGTGCCTTAATTTCCTCCAAAAACAATAAATGTTCTTTCTGCATTAAAACCACTAACACACAGTAGTTAGATCTGTACACACATGTATTGAAATTAATACATGTGATTCTTCTACTAAACCAAGTTTATAGGCCTATTTCAGTTTTTTTTTTTTTTTTTCAGTCAGTCCTCCTGGATGCATTTAAAATGTGAACTTTGAACAGAATCCTATTATTCTATCATTAAAACATATAAATCAAATCAAATAAAAAATAAAAAGTTGGAAATACACCATTATTGTGAACTTTTGGTTAGAGAACACTGATTTGCTGCTGGAGCAGTAACAGAACTGCATTATTCTTTGCACATGTGAATAAAAAGGTCAATATTCAAGAGTTTTATTCACTAAAAACAAAATTACTATTGTTTTCATTGTAATGTTTATTTTATATAGCAAAATGATTTCCAAATGTGTTCTCACTGTCTTTAAATGGGCTGTAAGAATTGATACATTTTGAACAGATCCTGTGTGGACCATGTGTCCTTGTGTGTGAAAAGGCATCAGGCTCAAAAACTGTATAGTCAATAAATGTCCTGGACACATAAACCAGATTCTTTCTTTAAATAGATTTTGGTGGGGCGTGAATGTTTTCTTAATGATGTGACTGCTGACCTCCTTAACAACTGTGTTTGTGATTCTACACCCTCGTTCTTAAAGTCACACACTTACCACCTGCACCATGTTAGACCAGTGCTACCAGTTATTGAAAATTTTATACATTTACAAAACAAAACGAAACAGAAGTGCAGACCACAACAAAACAAAGTAAAATTAAATTAAATTAAAATTAAAATTCAGAGCATCCAGAGTAAACAATAGTTATCTGTCCTGACAGTATTAACATATCGAATTCAAATAATCGTTCCATTTCCTCCAATACCTATTACATTTAGCAGTAGAAAGTCTCAATGAAAATGTCAATCTTTCCATGTCATATATCTCGTTGACTACTTTGATCCAGTCAGTGAGTCCAGGTGCATCTTTACACAACCATTTCCTGGTAATGGCTTTCTTTGCTCCAGCCAGCAATATTGACAAAAGATATTTGTCTGATTTCTGTAATCCACATATAATATTATAAAAAAAGACTTCAGTAAATCCCAATGATATTGGCAGGTGTAATCTGAATATGCTTTGAATAGCTTTTATCACCATTGTCCAGTAGGATGTGATCTTAACACAGTCCCAAAATATGTGAAAATGCCCTGCTCTGACATCACCACAGTCTCTCCAACACCGAGCCTCTCTGGGTCATTACTCCGCTTACTCTTAATATAGGGTGTAACAAAAAAACGTACAGTAGTTTTCCATGTGAATTCTCTCCAAAGACCAGAGCTGGAGGTGGTCATTGCAGTTCTGCAGATATTGTACCAGTCATCCTCAGATATTGTAATATTAGAATCTTTTTCCCATGCTTCTTTAATGTATATACTAGAAATGTTCTTTGATGCTTGTAGACATTTGTAAGCAATGGTTATTTGTTTCTTAGGAGCATTACCTTTGCATGCTTCTAGAAAATAATTTACCAGATCCCCCTCTTCTGCAGGAAATTTTATTTTTCTATTGAAATAGTGTCTCAGCTGAAAGTATCTGAAAAGATCATGTTTTTCCAAATTGTACTTGTCTGAGAGTTCCAAATAGCTTTTCAGCACGCCTTTCAGTGATATAGACCAATAACCAGTAATACCATTTTGAGACCATTGTTGAAATCTGTTATCTGTTTTTGCTGGTAGAAATTCTGAGTCAAATGCTGGCCAGCGCATTATTTTGGCCCTTTGTTCAGTATTCTTGTTTTTAAGTATTTTACTCCAGATATTAATTGGTGTGTTTATCCATGGTGGCAATAGTTGTGAATTCAAATGTATTTTTATTAAAGGTTGGTCACTAAGTATAGATTGTATTGGGACATCAAAGTATGACTGGTCAATCTCTTTCCATTTAACATCACAACTTGGGTCACACCAATTTATCAATATTCGTAACTGGGCTGCTTTATAGTAACTATTTAGACAAGGTATAGCCAATCCACCTTCCTCCTTCCGTAATTGTAGAGTTTGAAATCGTATTCTTGGTTTTGTATTTCCCCAAATAAAATTTGAAATCATTCTATTCCATTCGTTGAATTGTTTGGTGGGTATTTCAACTGACAGCGCCTGAAATAGGTAAAGGAACCTTGGTAATAAATTCATTTTAACTATTTCAATCCTATTATACATATTCATTGATAGTATCCCCCATCGCTGCAGGTCAGCCTTAATATTTGTAGTGAGTGTTCCATAATTTTCCTCATATATTAAAGATAAATCCTTTGGTATTAGTATTCCTAAATATTTGATGCAATTGCTTTGCCAATTAAAATTTGTCATTTTACATATCTCGGCGGATGGGTGATAGTTAAAAGGGATAATCTGAGTCTTTTGTAAATTTAGTTTATATCCAGAATATGTGCCGAATTCACGGAGTAATATCAGAAGGTTGGGTAAACTGACTGTTGGGTTGAATAATGTCAAGAGGACGTCATCTGCATATAAACAGATTTTGTGTGTGGTTTCTCCTATTGCAATGCCTGAAATATCTTTATGTTCTCTTATAGCTTGCGCCAGTGGCTCAATAAAAAGAGCAAACAGGGTTGCGCTTAGAGGACAGCCCTGGTGACAACCCCTCTCAAGATTTACAGTTTCTGAAAGGTCCCCGTTAATTTTGATTCTGGCAGACGGTGATTCATATAGTGATCTTATACATCTGATTATATTACTGTTAAATCCAAATTTGTTTAAGGTTAAATAAAGATATTGCCAACTAACAGAATCAAATGCTTTTTCAGCATCAAGACTAACTGCTATAGATTCTATGTTTTTCATTTGATGAATAAGGTGAAGAGCACATCTAATATTGTCATGAGCCTGTCTATTACGTACAAAACCAGATTGGTCAGTGTCTGTCAGTTCTGGAACCAATACCTCGAGCCTCTTTGCTAATATTGTGGCAAATATACGATAATCAATATTTAAAACGGATATTGGACGATACGAGCCACATTGTGTTTTATCTTTACCAGGTTTATAGTGCTACCAGTTATTAAACTCCACTGTTGTTTCACTTTTGAAATGAGATCAAATATTTTGTTAGTGCTTTGTTTTGTTTTTTTGTTTTTTTCTGCAGACAAATGAATTACAGATTATTTTAATTAAACTGCTTCTTGCCAAATTTTGGTTGTGTGATATTGTTCAATTTATAAAAGAACCAAGTATTTTGTCACTTAGACCAACATCACAACAGCGGCAACAATAACAACAACAGCAACAATAACGACAACAATAACAACAACAACAGGTGAGATCAAAGAGGTCCACTGCTGCCTTGTTCAAAAGTGATTTAGCCTGCATGGCTAACTCTGGCACATTTACATGTTTTACTGACACATGTAGATTAATGTGCACTGTCCCATATTTAATAAATAAACATAAACATAAAAACACTCAGTGTTTGAGTCAGGTAGCCATTAAAGCAGCCAACCACTCGGCTGCCGTGGACACAGCGTCACTTGTCATTCAAACACCTCTTCTCCCCTCACTAAGCCAAGTTACTGCAACTTCTGTATCTCTGACCACTAGCTTTACAAATTGACCCCCCTGACCACCATTTACTCCCTCAAACACCAGTTTCATTCTAGGTAAGGCAATCTAAATTAATCTTATCCTACATAGTATATTACATACATAATACCTCAACTTTCTAAGCAAGTTACAAAGTTTTTGTTTTAAATTTGTTTTTTGCTGGAAGGAATCTTTATTAAACTAAGTACTTTCTCTGTGAATAAAGCTTAAACTATGAGACCGTTCTGAAGTATGGTTTTACCTTTATTTTTATGCTAGTTCAAGCTTCACGCAAGTAACGTGCCACCTGATTGATTTTTATTTGGTTTGTGTCTTTAACTGTACTTACGTAGGTACGGCGCCACCACTGATCTCAAAATCCACTGTACTGCAGCATTCATTCTTAACTATTTGATTCTAATTATCTCATTAAATAGGACAGCATTGTCTCCACTTAAACTACCTCCTGCTTCTGAAGAGTGTGGACGCTATCCTTGCTTGCTCCTGCTGTTTTCGCTTTTTAATCAGTTTACCTCCTCCAACAACGGATAATGTGCCTATTTTTGATAATGTGTCTATTTTTGATTTCCTTTTAAGCAAATGAATACTTTTAAACATTTTTACATTTTTTAACAAATCATCTGATGAGCCAACACGTCGGGGAGAAGAAACCAAGGGAATTCTATCTGTGAGCGCTGTCAGAACTATCAACAAGAAATTTATGAGCTGCGAGCACGGATATTTGCTTTAGAAACTGAAAAAGGACTTCATCAGACGCTACCAGTGACTTCCAGTGGTGAGCAACCTACAGTTACTTCCAGAGAAGAGGGTGGAAATTCTTTCAACTTAAACCTGAGTGATACTGTGTCTTTTCCGAAACTTGGTACAGACCAAAATGCTAAGCCAGCGCAGCGAGTGGTAAAAGACAATGCTAATATCGTTATATCACCCACAATAAAGCTAACAAACAGATTCACCACTGTCACAGACTGATGTTAACGTACAAACGGATAATGTACTGTCATCACAAAACAAGAACAATAAAGTTGGCAAAAGAGTGCAGGCATACCGGGAATCTGTGCCAAACGTCAAGGTCAGAGATACGTTGCTGCTAGGAGACGGGGCTATCAGTGGTGTGAGTCACAGAAGAATCCTAACATGCTGCTACCCGACCTACACTGTTTCTGAGATAACAAAACTCCTGCCAAAAGTTTTGTCAACACACCAAGGGGTCAAACAGCTGATTGTGCATGTGGGTGCAGTGGACATCAGAATGGAACAGAGTGAAGTCTTGAAAAGGGATTTCACAAAATTATTCGAGGAGCTTAATAAAGTGGAGGTTAAGACATTTATCAGTGGACCTCTTCCCAACATAGACCTAAGGAACAGGAACAAATTTACCCGACTGTTTCAGCTGAACACGTGGCTGCTGAATGTGTGCGCGGCCAGAGGATTGCACTACATTGAGAACTTTGATCTTTTTTGGAAACGGAAGGACCTGTTTGAGGGAAATGGCCCACACCTAAGCAGAGGTGGAGTGAGAGTGTTGACGGAAAACCTCCTCCACGCTCTGAGGCACCGGCCTGGACAGGGTCCTGTGCATCCAGTGAGAGAAAAGAGAAATGGGAGAAGCATCCCTACTGCACCAAACAGAGAACCAGCCAACAAGTCAGCACCATTGACAGCACCACCACTGCCACAACCACAACCACTTCCCCCTCCCCCCAGACAACAACTCAGCAGCATCACCACCTCCCGCTCCCCCAGAGAACAAGTCAGCAGAACCACCTCCCCCTCCCCCAGAGAACAAAACAAGTCAGCAGAACCACCTCCCCCTCCCCCAGAGAACAAGTCAGCAGAACCACCTCCCCCTTCCCCAGAGACAGAACCACCTCCCCCTCCCCCAGAGAACAAGTCAGCATCACCACCTTCCCCTCTCCCAGAGAATAAGTCAGCAGCACCACCTCCCCCAGAGAATGAGTCAGCAACACCACCACCACCTCCCCCAGCGCCACCAGCACACCCATCACCTCCGCTGCCCACAGACCAGCCTGGAGTCCCCATTGCTACATCTACTCCATCAACGGACTCTTCACTCTCCTTCTCCTCCCCACCTTCACCCATGGCACTGCCCAACCATCTAGAAAGCCTCATCAGATCGGGAATCAAGATGGTTCCTCTCACACCTAACATAGCACGGTCAAGGGTTCTGACATCAACTATGCTGAACTCTCCCCCATACAAAACTGTGCCTGTTTCACCACCAGAGACTCTCTCAGCTCTCCCCTCACCCAAACCTCCCCCTACTCCACCTCCTCGGTCCTTACCTGGCCTCTCACCCAAACCTCCCCGTATTCCACCTCCTCGGCCACCTCCTCGGCCCTCACCTGGTCCCTCACCTGGTCACTCACCCAAACTCTCCCCTGCTCGCCCTCCCCCGCCTTTCCCCAGAGCTGTTATCACCAAGAGCTAGGACACACAGGGCCTCTGCTGTCCCAGGACATACAGTCATGATAAAGGTAATATCAGGCTGGGGCCCTGCGATGGAGCTAAATCTCCAGTTACAACACGTAGACGGATTAAAAGAAGGACAGTTAGACTGTCTAATCAGAGAAATTTAGTTCACATTCCCTGTAAGAAGATAACACCCAATCCTACTGAAACTAATCAGAAACTTGCTGTGCTCAATGTCAGATCTTTATGTAACAAATCATTTCTAATTCATGATTTTATTTCTTCTTTTAATCTTGACTTTATGTTTTTAACTGAAACATGGCTTGACAAAAAACACAGGTCATGCAGTGCTAGTGGAATCAACCCCTCCCAACTTCAAATTTGAATCTGAAACACGAGCAAATAAAAAGGGTGGAGGAGTGTGTGCATTTTTTAGAGATCATTTGGTTACACACAGGTTGTCATTTGGGGTGTTTTCATCATTTGAGTATGTTTCCTTCAAAATGGAGCTAAAACAATCACCATCCATACTCTACATCGTCATATACAAACCTCTTCAGCACTGTCAAAGTTTTATTGATGATTTTACTGAGATGCTTTCAGTTGTTTGCACAGACTTTGATGGTTTAGTCATTACAGGTGATTTTAATGTACATGTGGATAATGTGTGTGACAAAAATGCCAAAGACCTTAGTGTTGTCCTTGAAACTTTTGGACTGACTCAGCATGTCAGTGAGCCCAGTCTAGAGGTGAGATCGGGCCTAAAAAATCCAGCCCGACCCGGCCCGCGGGTATTAAAACCCGACCCGGCCCGAGCCCGACCAATTAACTTGATTTGCAGGCCCGAGCCCGAAGCAAACCCGAAATGTCATATTTTATTTGTGAGGACTCGGGAGGAGGAGCAGTGCTCAGCGTCGAGGTGCCAGTCTTTTTGCTCTCGTATGAAAGCAAAGCGCCACATTGACTACATTCAGCGAAGCCAACGCAAGTTTCTGTAGCATTTTCAACAATCAATTTGAAGCTTTTCCACACCTCACTCTTACCGGTGCGTGTTTGTCTTTTCAGTTCTCCTGCCTTTAGTTTAACTTCTTGCTCCTCCATATTGGGGATACCAGGTCAAAATAGATGCAGACTTGCGGAGGGGAAGATTATTAAATTAAGAGGGGGCGTTCACGTGCGCAGAGCTCTGGCTCTGCGGATCCTGTTTAGTAGTTAAATAGCAATTACATTACATTACTTCTCTGTTTTATCCATATTATTTATTTTATAACAAGTATTCCTTAGTTTAGTATCCACACATCGTTTTAGCATACATTTTATAAACATATATTTATTTGAAGCCCGAGCCCGACCCGACCCGAAGTAATGATTGACATTTTAGACCCGACCCGACCCGAATTTAGGGTCAGATCGGGTCGGACTTGGGCTCGGTCTTAAGATCTTACCTCTAGCCCAGTCACAACAGAGGGCACACCCTGGACCTGCTCATTACAAAGGGAGTAAATATTTCAAATGTCAATGTGGTTGATGTTGCTTTGTCTGATCATTTCTGTGTCTTTTTTGACCTGTCTGTTATTCCCAAACCACCGGCTGCTCCTACAGTTGTTCGAAGACACATCAATGATAACACAGGTGCACTGTTCATGGAAATGATAAATTTTGAAATTGCCTCATGTTCTAATGTTGATGATGTGTTGAACTCTGTGACTTTGAGTGTTTTGAATGTTCTGGATGCCATCGCCCCGATAAAGGTTAAAATGGTTAAACATAGGCAAAAAGCTCCGTGGAGGAATGATGACTCAGTCAGAGGCACAGAAAAGGGAGTGCCGGAAGGCTGAGCGGAAATGGCGCAAGTCAAACCTCCAGGTTCATTATGAGATTTACAGAGGAACAATGCATATGTACAACTACACTTTGAGTAAAACAAGAGAGAAGTATTTTTCGGACATTATTGGTAATTGCAGTAACAACTCTCATGTCCTGTTTGCAACAGTGAACAGATTAACAAACCCTCCAGCTCCACTGCCACTAGAACTAATTTCCACATCTAAATGTAATGAGTTTGCAGTTTTCTTTAATGACAAAGTTCAGGGTATCAAAAATGCCATCAATTCCACAACAAAAATAACAAGCATGCAGCCACAGAGACACTTAGAGCTGAATCACTTTGCACCTGTAACTGACAAAACTGTTTTAGAGATCGTTACCAATCTGAGTTCATCTACTTGTTGCCTGGACATGTTACCCACTAGATTTCTAAAGTCTGTCCTCAACAGTTTACTTTCACCACTCACTCACATAGTTAACATGTCACTTCAATCTGGAACATTCCCAAATGCGTTGAAAACTGCGGTCATTAAGCCTCTCCTAAAGAAGAGCAGTCTTGATGCCACAGTACTGAACAATTTCCGACCCATCTCAAATCTGCCGTTTTTTGGCAAAGTCCTTGAAAAAGCTGTTTACCAACAGCTTACGAACTTTCTCCAAATGAACAACTCCTTTGATGTTTTCCAGTCAGGTTTTAGAGCCCACCACAGCACTGAGACTGCTCTTATCAAGGTGACAAATGACATCCGCCTGAACACTGATGCAGGCAAAGTCTCAGTCTTGATCCTGTTAGATCTGAGTGCTGCTTTTGACACTGTCGATCATGGGATCCTCTTACAGAGACTAGAGGACTGGGTGGGCATCTCTGGTACTGTACTAAACTGGTTAGAGTCCTATCTAGAAGACAGGAAGTATTTTGTTGAAATTGGAAACTGTGTCTCAGATGACATGGCCCTGACCTGTGGGGTGCCTCAGGGGTCAATCCTGGGCCCCCTGTTGTTCAATCTCTACATGCTGCCATTAGGCCAGTTAATAAGCAGCAATAATGTGTCCTACCACAATTATGCAGATGACACTCAGATCTATGTCTCTCTGGCAGCAGGAGACTATGGACCAGTGGACTCACTTGGTCATTGCATCCAACAGATCAGTGTGTGGATGCAAAACAACTTTCTCCAGCTAAACTCTGACAAGACTGAAGTCATAGTGTTTGGTCCACAGAAACAAAGGGACAGTGTCAGCAGTCACCTCCAGTCTCTCTCTCTAAAACCTTCAAATCAGGCAAGAAATCTAGGGGTAATAATGGACTCAGACTTGAACTTTAACAGCCACATCAAATCAATAACATCTGCAGCCTTTTACCATCTAAAAAACATAGCAAAAATCAAAGGTTTACTGTCTAAATCAGACTTGGAGAAACTTATCCATGCATTTGTCTCCAGTAGGTTAGACTACTGTAATGGTCTGGTCACTGGTCTCTCCAAACGAGCTGTGAGACGCTGCAGAACATCCAGAACGCTGCAGCTCGGGTCCTTACTCGAACTAGGAAGTACGAGCACATAAGTCCTGTGCTCAGGTCTCTGCACTGACTCCTGTGGCTCAGAGAATAGACTTTAAAGCAGCTCTGCTTGAGTACAAGTCTCTCCATGGCCGAGCACCAAAGTACATCTGTGACATGTTAGTGTCATGTGAACCATCTCGCACTCTGAGGAGCTCAGGGACCGGCCTCCTGCTGGTGCCCAGAGTCAGGACTAAACAAGGGGAGTCAGCGTTTCAGGTTCATGCAGCTAAAACCTGGAACAGTCTGAACATGTGAGACAAGCCTCTTCTGTGATGCTGTTTAAATCCAGGCTCAAAACATTTCTGTTTAACTGTGCATATAACTGAAAGGTTTTCATTCCGCACTCTTCTCTCCAATTTATGTCTCTCTTTTTTAATTTTAATCTTCATGATTATTTATGTTTTGATTTGTTTTTATTATGATTTTAATGTATTTCTTATTCTGTAAAGCACTTTGAATTACTTTGTGTACGAATTGTGCTATACAAATAAACTTGCCTTGCCTTGTCTTGCCTTAAACAATTCAAATGATGTGTGTTCTGACATAGGTTGACCTTAAACAAACCATGCTGTTTGTTACACATGTATTCTGAGAATTGAATTGGAATATTCTTTGACACGCCCACCCAAAGTTTTAACTATTTTAGTAATTATTGTGACAGGACTAAAGCAAATTTTAAAGCAAATCAAAGGAGGATGATTTCTTGTTTTCAAATGGTATGACCAGGAGGAATAAACTGGTCATTTTCCATGGTGATCCTGTGTAATATTGATCTGTTTTTAAATCACAGGGATCAAGGAAATAGTGTATTTATCTGGTAAGTACCATGACACACCTGGGATGACTGTATCCACACAACTTGGTGTGGTGTAGAAAGCTTATGTTTTTCAACTAAACACATTGCATTGAAGGCAATTATTAAGAAAAAGGTTAAAAAAAATGTAACAGAAATAAGTTTCTACTAAGCCAAAAACTGTTGTTTGAATATCGTAGGTCATTGACGACTTTTATTGTCTAAAACCGCTCTAAGTCCCACTTTCCCAAATGATTTCAGTGTGTGCAATTCCACATCCATATTACAGCACTAACATTATTACTGTTGTGTTTAACCTCATTTAGTCAGTAAGAGTGAAGTTGTTTGGTTTGCTCTGAATGGCACAAGGACATATGAGCGATACGATTTGAATGAATGAACTGATTGTTTTCTCCCAACTTTTTTTTATTAAGTTCTTGCTGTCCAGACTTTCTTTGTGTTTTACTGTTTACTGGTGGAGTTATTCTGAATATTTCTCTCAGTTGTGTGTCTCTTGATGATGTTTTGGTTGTGCTTTGGTTTTGGCAGGCAGTTCCAGCCCAAGAGGACCGAGATTGTCATTGATTTTAATTCCATCAACTAGGGGTGTCAAATTATCGCGTTAATTGCAATTAATTAATTACAGTCATATTTAGCGCGTTATGTTTTTTAATCGCGTTAATCTCATTTTTAATCTCTAACTTTAGTGTTTCTGTATGCGAGTTGCTTTATTATAAAATCTGTTTTTATGTGTTGTTGGGACAACAACACACAAAATAAAAACACATTTATAATTTTTTTAATTTCGGTAATTCCACTCATTGCCGGAAACCCACACAAAACGCGCGCAGTAAGAGCGACGTAAACGTCATATTCACGTTCGCGGCGTCAGTCGCACGATGGACGAGAAGAGCCAGTAGAACAGAGGCAGCAGTGCACAGGTTAAAACACATTCGTGTCTTGGAAATTCTTCTTCCGACGTGAAATATAAAAGTATAAAATCGCATACAACTTAAATGTCACTGGTGAAAACAACCTGCATAGGCTCATGATGTCTGCACTACTGTCCTATAGTGACCTGCCACATGAGGGGACACGCACACAAACACACACAAACACAAACACACACCTTCATCATCGTCATTAACCTGAGAACGCGTGGACCACGTTTCCTTCCGTAGTTACTGCGCAGACACCGACGTGCTCCCGTGCGCCGCGTACGTTTTCTTGCGTACGCTGCTTAAACCGCGCTTCCTCCTCTGCGCCTCTAAACCAGAACTAACACCAAGACTAAAACCAGGACTAACCCAGTCCAGGACTAAATCAGGTCTAAACCAGGACTAAACCAGGTCTAAACCAGATCTAAACCAGGTCTAACCAAGGTCTAAAACCAGGACTAAACCAGGTCTAAACCAGATCTAAACCAGGTCTAACCAAGGTCTAAAACCAGGACTAAACCAGAACTAAAACCAGGTCTAAACCAGGTCTAAACCAGGACTAAACCAGAATTAACACCAGGACTAAAACCAGGACTAACCCATTCCAGGACTAAACTAGGACTAAAGTAGGACTAAAGCAGGTCTAAACCAGGACTAAAACCAGTGATCTCATATAGAAAGCATTTCTCTATCAATAATATTTATAATATGGTTAAGGAAAGACTGGACTTTTTATTGTCTTTAAGTAGACAAAAGTTATTATGTTCAGATTTCCTCGTCTTTGCTACTTTACAGCAAACAGTTTCTTATTCATTAAGACTTGAGCTCAACAGCCAGATTGGAGAGATTTGTTAAACAATAAATGACTTTATAAAGTCACTTTTTTTAATCTATATCAGTCTTTTGATCTGCCACAATAATGTAATAATGAATTTAAATGAAAATACCTCAAATTGAAGACTTTTCTCAGCAATTTTTAGGTGAGATTAAAAATAGATTAATTAGATTAATTAATTACAGATCATAATTAATTAATCTCTCAATTTTTTTAATCGCATGACAGCGCTAATAATAATAATAATAGAATGATTAAAAAAATACACTAAATGGTAAATGGTCACATTTTTCTATAGCGCTTTTCCACCTTCAAGGCACTCAAAGCGCTTTACAACAAGGAACCACTCACCCATTCACACACACATTCACACACCAGTGTACGCAGACACTGTGGGCAAGGTGGGTTAAGTGTCTTGCCCAAGGACACAACGGCAGCATTCATCTGTTGGAGCTGGAATCACACCAGCCAACCTGTGGGTCAGTGGATCTGACCGCTCAACCTGTGATGTTTATGTTGAGAGCTGGATTCGAACCGCCAACCTTCAGATCAGTGGGCGAATGCTCTACCAACTGAGCTACTGCCGCCCGAGCTACTATTACTGATAACAGATAGAAAATAAAATAAATAAATACAATAAAATAATAATTAAAGAACATATAATAATAATAATAATAATAATAATAAAGAAGGGGTGGGTAGGTGGTTGGTTTAGACTGTTTTAAATAAGTCAATAAATGGCTGCCACTTTCTAAAAAATGTCTTTATGTTACCTTTCTTGGAATACCTAATCTTCTCTACTTTCAAAAAGGACATAACTTCATTAATCCATTGAGTGCTGGATGGGGCTTTTGTAGATTTCCCATGCAAGAGGAGACGGCGTCTTGCAACAAGAGAAGTAAATGCCAAAACTTGCAGTTGTAACACTGAATAGCTAGAGAAGTCTTCTGGAAGACCAAAGATAGCTACATACAAAGAAACATTCATTGTTTTTGACAACACCTTGGACAACGTGTCAAAGTAAACATGCCAAAAGGTTGTCAGGGCTGGGCAAAGAAAAAACATATGCGTGAGATTACAAGGTGATCCCTCACACCTGTCACAAACATCCACAACAGAGGGAAAGATCTACGTTAGTCTCGTTTTTGAGTAATGACATCTAAACAGAACTTTAAACTGTATCAAAGTCAGACAGGCACAAATGGTACTCTTATGAATAAGCTGTAATGCGGAGTTCCACCAGTGTCCATCAAAAAACCAGTGCCAGCTCACGCTCCCAGGCTTCTCTTGTTTTAGTAGTCAAATAACCATCATACGACTGAATAATGTTATAGATTTTTAAAATGAGTGACCTATGTGAGGGGTTCAACTGAAGAAGCTCAGCCCATACTTGTTCAGGTGGGAGTTGTGGAATATTAGGAAATAGAGATCTTGCACAGCTCCTCACCTGAAAATATCTAAAAAGTTGGGAAGGTGGAAGGTTGAATTCACCTGCCATGTCTGTAAATGAGTAAAACAATCCATCTTTATAGAAATCTTTGAAACATCTCAGTCCTTTATCATGCCAAGTGTTAAAAACTGGATCAGTAAATGCAGGTTTGAACATGTGATTTTTTCAGGAGTGGGGTCAGAACAATAGGATCAGAAAATTTGAATTGCTTTCTAAACTGAGACCATATCCTAAGAGTAGAAATTACCACAGGGTGGCAAGTAAGGCCAGAGGGGTTGACAGGGACCAAGCCAGTTAATAAAGCTGAAAGAGATGATGAGGAGCATGAATGTGCCTCCAACTGACACCATGGTACATTACTTGACTTTGACCAAAATGCAATTCTAGTTATGTTCACTGCCCAATAGTAAAACTGAAAATTTGGCAAGGAGAGGCCACCATCGAATTTACAATTCTGAAGTATTTTCTGCCTAACTCTAGGTGTTTTGCCATTCCACAAAAAATGTAAAATCATGGTATCAATTATTTTGAAAAAACCTTTAGATAAAAAGATAGGTAGATTCTGAAACAAAAATACAAACTTTGGTAGGACAATCATCTTAATAGTATTAATTAGGGGTGTCAAATTATCGCGTTAATTGCGATTAATTAATTACAGTCATATTTAGCGTGTTATGTTTTTTAATCGTGTTAATCTCATTTTTAATCTCTAACTTTGGTGTTTCTGTATGTGAGTTGCTTTATTATAAAACCTGTTTTTATGTGTTGTTGGGACAACAACACACACACACGCACAAACAAAAAACACATTATACATTTTTTAATTTCGGCAATTCCACTCATTGTCGGAAACCCACACAAAACGCGCGCAGTAAGAGCGACGTTTACTGCGTCAGTCGCACAATGGACGAGGTCGTAGAGCCAGTAGAACAGAGGCAGCAGTGCACAGGTAAAAACGCATTCGTGTCTTGGAAATTATTCTCCCGATGTGAAATATAAAAGAAAATAACTAATATAATATCGCCTAAACTTAAATGTCACTGGTGAAAACAACCTGCATAGGCTGATGATGTCTGCACTACTGTCCTATAGTGACCTGCCACATGAGAGGACACGCACACAAACACACACAAACATACACAAATACACACAAACACACACAAACAAAAACACACACAAACACAAACACACACCTTCATCATCGTCATTAACCTGAGAACGCGCGGACCACGTTTCCTTTCGTAGACACTGCGCGGACATCGCTGTCCTCCCGTGAGCCACGTGTGGATCGTGTTTTCTCGCGTACGCGGCGTAAACCGCGCTTCCTCCTGTGCACCTCTAAACCCCAAGACTAAAACCAGGACTAATTCAGTCCAGGACTAAATCAGGACTAAACCAGGTCTAAACCAGGACTAAACCAGGACTAAACCAGAACTAACACCAGGACTAAAACCAGGATTAATCCATTCCAGGACTAAACTAGGACTAAAGTAGGACTAAAGCAGGTCTAAACCAGGACTAAAACCAGTGATCTCATATATAAAGCATTTCTCTATCAATAATATTTTTAATATGGTTAAGGAAAGACTGGACTTTTTATTGTCTTTAAGTAGACAAAAGTTATTATGTTCAGATTTCCTCGTCTTTGCTACTTTACAGCAAACAGTTTCTTATTCATGGAGACTTGGGCTCAACAGACTTTATGAAGTCACTTTTTTTAATCTATATTAGTCTTTTGATCTGCCACAATAATGTAATAATGAATTTAAATGAAAATACCTCAAATTGAAGGCTTTTCTCAGCAATTTTTAGGTGAGATTAAAATGAGATTAATTAGATTAATTAATTACAGATCATAATTAATTAATCTCTCAATTTTTTTAATCGCATGACAGCACTAGTATTAATTCTCCCAATCAAGCTAAGAGGTAGGGAAGCCCACCTTTGAAAATCTGCCTTAATCTCAGCCAACAAAGGTGAAAAATTTGCAGACTGAAGAGACTTGTAGCCTCTGGTTAAATTGACTCCCAAATATTAAAATCCAGAGGGGCTAAATTTAAAAGGAATGTCCAATGGAGAGAGTTGCATTGCTGATTTATTAACAGGATAGCATTCACTCTTTGAAACATTAACCTTATACCCTGAAAATGAGCCAAATCTTTGAAATAATGAGAGAATTTTAGGGAGCACGACTTTACGATCTGTGACATATAGTAGCAGATCATCAGCGTAAAGCGAAAGCTTAAATTCTCTATGCAACCGCGTGATGCCTGTAAAGACTGGGGAGGACCTCAGAAGAATTGATAAAGGCTCTATTGCGATGGCAAATAAAAAGAGGTGACAAGGGACAGCCCTGTCTGCAGCCTCTATTCAGGGTGAAATAATTAGATTGAGCATTGTTTGTGGTAATATTTGCACAAGGTAATGTGTAAAGAAGTTGTATCCATGATATAAAATCCTTTTCCAAATCCAAATTTAGTTAAAACTGTAAACAAATACTGCCACTCAACTCTATCAAATGCCTTCTCTGCGTCAACTGATATCATGACTTCTGGGGTTGCTGTGGTTTCTTTAGAATAGATAATATTTAATAAAGTGCAAACGTTATAAAAAAGCTGATGTCCCTTTATAAACCCAGTCTGTTCGTTTGAGATAATGGCTGGAAGTACTTTTTCCAAACGGCGGGCCAAAGCCTTAGCCAGAATTTTGGCATCAACGTTCATTAGAGAAATAGGCCTGTACCAGGTACATAGATCAGGATCTTTATCCTTTTTAAGGAGAACACTAATAGAGGCTTGCCTCAGTGTAGAAGGGAGATAGCCACATGATAAAGATTCAACATAAACGGAATGCAATAAAGGAATGAGTTTGTTTGTGAAATGCCTTAAAGAATTCAACCGGAAATCCGTCTGGACCTGGTGCTTTGTTACATTACATACAATTTAAGGCCAAGATCAGTTCTTGGGCTGTCAGTTCTGAATCTAATTCAGTAACTGATTCCGGGCTTACGGTAGGAAAGTCGAGATCATCTAAGAAGGCAGACATGTCTGTCGCAACTGAAGAGAATTCAGAACTATATAAGGACTCATAAAAAGATGAAAAAACTGAATTAATAAGACTAGGCTCTTCCACCAGGATTCCTGATGCATCCTTAATGCGAGGTATTAACCGGGCGGATGCTTGACGACGCAGCTGATGAGCAAGTAGTCTTCCTGCTTTATCTCCATGTTCATAGTATTTGGTACGGGAATGAAGTAGTAGGCGCACTGCCTCATTGGTCGTAATAAAGTCTAACTCTGTTTGTAAAGCTACCCGACATTTTTGCTAGATTAACAGAGTGGGCCCCTGCAAGTTGTTGGTCTATAGATTTTATATCAGCTGACAGTTTCTGAATTTTAGACACTCGTGTTTTTTTCACATATGCAGAATATGAAATTATCTTGCCTCGCAAATAGACTTTTAAAGATTCCCACAAGAGTGCTTTTGAGATAGGTTCTGACTCAGACTGATTAAAAGTAATAAAGTCATCAATTGCATCTGTAATCAATTTATGAAATTTGTCATCTGATAAAAGTGAAACATTAAATCTCCATTGTGAAGAGTACCGGGGTCCTGGTAAAATTTGAATATCTAAGGACACTGGTGAATGATCCGAGACAATAATTGGGTGGGATACTACGTCCGTCACTTTATGTATAAGTGTAGAATCTATAAAGTAATAGTCTATATGGGAAAAAGTCTGATGTACATGTGTGAGTAGAAAGAATACTGCCTAGCAGTAGGATTATGAAATCTCCAAGGGTCAACATAACCTCCATTGGACATAAAAGCACTAAGGATCTTAGCCATTTGAGAGTGAGCAGATCCTGCTGTAGAACGATCTAACTGAAGATCAATGGTACAATTTAAGTCCCCACCAAAAATCAAAAAATGGTCATTGAGCGAAGGCAGATTTTCAAACAATTTATTCATGAATCCTGGATTATCAAAATTTGGCACATAAACATTAACTAGTAGGACAGGAGTGTGAAATATAGTGCCTGAGACAATCAAATATCTGCCATACCTGTCAGAAATGGTCCTGGTCAGTGTAAATGGAATCGATTTACCAATCAGAATGGCAACCCCTCTGGCCCGAGAATTAAAGCTAGAATGGAACACATCAGCAACCCAAGGACATCTCAGTCTGACCTGATCATTGGTTCTCATGTGGGTCTCCTGTAGGAAGACAATGTCAGGTTTTAAGTGTTTTAAATGGGAGAACACCTTAGATCTCTTAACAGCACTCCCCAAACCCTTAATGTTCCAGCTAATAAATCTAACATTTGAGCCTATTATGTTGGTCATATCTATCAAATATCAGAATAAAAAAGAAAATCAAATTTCCAACCACCAGCCCCAGGAGTTAAAAAACATAAAAAAATAAATAAAATAAATGTAATACAATTTAAAAAAAAGACAAAACAGACTGATCTGAACTCAAACCAATTTCCCCCAAATCCACAACCTCCCCCCATTGCACTTACCATTACCCCATCCCCAAACGATAGGATACCAGTGCAGACTCCACAAGGAGTCAAAAAACCTAAAGGAAAAACTCAGGGCTTTGGACCTGATAGTTATCTTGACATTGCTCCAAACTCAGAGGGAGCACCCGCACAGCATTAGTAAAATAAAGACTTGAATGACAGGGCAAATATATGCATGGAAAAAAAGTAAAAATCTGAATAATCCTAAATAACATTTTCAATGTGTATATTAGCACAATAACAAGTTTATAACCACATCATAGAACATTAGCACCTGTGGCAAGATATAAACTATAATAATAATACCACTATTGATAAAACACAACATTTAGCATCACTATCATTACCATCTTTGATGGGACATTTATATGATCACAAAACAGGTCTAATTAAGTGTATTCATAAAGACGTTTGCCTCTCCTGGAGATGTAAACTCTCTTGTGACACCCTTACTTGTGATCCGGAGACGAGCTGGATATACTATACCAAATCGCACATCTGGTATATCCTTGAGTTGTCGTCGAACATCGTTGAAGGCAGCGCGAGCTTTGGACGTGCGCGTAGTAAAGTCCAGAAAAACAGATATTGTTGCATCCTTAATCTTGATCCGCTGCTGAGCTCTGGCACGCCGTAGAACGTCAGCACAGTCTGAGTAATAATGTAAACGAGCCGATGGGACGGGGACACCCGCCAGACTTAGACTGTGGAGACCTGTGTACGCGATCCACAAGCGGTAGTTCATCCAGGCCGTAGTGACGGGGCCATCTTCCTCAGGTAAGCCCAAAATCCTAATGTTATTGCGGCGGGATCTCGCCTCCAAATCGTCGCATTTGTTCTCAAGAGATATAACTTGGGCTGACAACTTATCGACTCTAGTTTGGAGTGAGACCACGTCATCTGTGCAGGTTGTCAGCGAGTCCTCCATATCACGGACAGTCGCCCTTAAATCGCCCACCTCCACCTTCACAGCCGCAATGCTACCATTTAGCTCAGTTTTAACATCTTGCAACTCCGACTTTATTTTAGACAAATGATCGGACATGGCTGCCGCCAGATCGGCTCTAAAAATGCTTACCACCTTGTTCCAGAAGCTAGCGAGCAATTCAGTCTTAAAGTCTGCAGAACTCATCACCAAAGCTGGAGCCGCCGCGTCCGGAGGAGTCTGAGGGGCCGGGGCAGGGTCTCTCAAAACTGGGGACTCTGCCACGGCAGAGGGCCGTATTTGCGCCGTCGTGGAGCTACTTGTATTCTAAGGTTTTGGAGGCATGTCGGTGTGAAAAAACAGCTTAGTGTCCCAAAATGTCTTGCCTCAGTATCAGTAATGATGCCCTGATATACTTTTAATCGATTTTGCGGGAGCCCCCTGAGTCACGCGTCCTACTCCATCAGTCGCTAAACCGGAAGTCCCAAACTACCTGTAACTTTGTCTGGTTTGGTCTCCATGAAGATAGAAAGGTTTAATACCATAATGTGAAAACACTTCAGATATCTCCGTGGAGATAAGCATTTGATGGACCATCTACCAGAAAAGTTACACAATGTACCTTTAAAAAAAAAGATGAAAAAATGAGATTGTACTGTTCTTCTGTGCTTATACAGACTTCATAGATTATTATTCTCTCTGACAGTGTTATTTTCTGGAACTACAAAACAAAGGATTTTAAACATGAACCACTATATTTTTTTAACACAGATCTTTCTACGGAAGAGATGATCCTCAGAAAGAAACTATTGAAATTAAAATGGAATAAGAGAAGGCGCAAAATCTTGGATCCAAATATCGCCTGTACTGTTCATACTGATTCTATACACAGCTTTGTCTTATTAATTAAGAGCAACTTTCATGTTAATTGTGAGATGAACAGACATCTCTATTATCTTAAATGGGACATAAAAAAGGGAGCAAAATAAAAGGTTCTGTGCTTTTAACCATATTGTAACTCACGAAATGTGCTGTGTTATAGTTCAATTATTGATGCATGTTTCAGTGGGTGTAAGGAAATGATTTTATTGTGTATGTGCAGCACTTGACTTACATGTAAAAGTGCTTAATAAACATTTTCAAACAGAATCTCTGACATGTTTTCAAGTTCAGCTTAAATCACAACTAAAAACAGCACAAAGCCAACAACAATGACTGATCATTGAAACAGGGACCATGGCTTTGGGATTGGTGGGATTTCCACTTCCGACGTGATGTAGGTGACACGCTATGAACGTGTCGTGTCGTGCTCGTGTGAAACTCTCTTAAACTATTGAAGATAACTTACAAATACATACTGATGTGCCTTTTCGCAAACTGAAGGACGCTAACATGCCGACAACAGATGCAGATCACGGCTCTAACGCTAATGAACAGGTAGCGTCTCAAACTGCTGAAGACAGTTTCTCCATGTCAACACTCATGGCTGTACTAGCGAAACACCAAGACACAATGGCCATACTGATACAGGACTCTGTTAAACCTGTCCAGGTGTCTGTGGACTCCCTACATGAAAAGGTTGGTGCGTTCCAAACACGCCTCACTCAAATAGACGTCCTTGTTGGGGAAAACTTTGAAAAGATTACAGCGGCTGAAACAAAGATTCAAACCCTGGAGAAGCAAAATCAGATGCTTCTTGATAGGATAGAGGATCTGGAAAACCGATCACGAAGAGTAAATCTACGTATACTCAACATACTGGAAAAAAGTGAGCACGGTAAAGACAACACCGTCTTTATTTCCGAACTGCTAAGAGACGCCGTGGGACCAGAAGTCTTCCCTTCACCACCTCAACTGGAACGAGCACACCGTACAGGATATACCACCGGGAGAGCACCCAGACCCTTCATCGTTTGCTTTCACCGATACCAAGACAAGAAGGTATTGCGCTGGAGCAGGCAGAATCAGATTCAGTACGAGGGACAAACATTACGACTGTACCCGGACCTGAGTGCGGCTCTATCCAGAAAACGAGCCGAGTTTAAGCCAGTTAAGGCACTGCTCTATGAGAAGGGCCTGCAGTTTCGTCTGCTATATCCTGCACAGCTAAAGATTATACACAACGGAGAGAGCCACATGTTTAACTCCAGTAAGGATGCCATGGCATTCTACAAGCAGCAAATAGCCACCGACTGAAAACAGCACTAGGTATGAAACCATAAATGGTAATAGAGACATAGATAAACAAGTCTAAAAAAAGAAAAAGTAAATCCTATAAAAGGGTAAAAGGACAATGTCACGGGGCCAGGGTATACTATAAATACAGACACAGGCCCCTTCCTTAGTTAAACCCCAATAATGGCGGGTAAATGAACTTGGTTATCTTCTGTTCTGTTTATAATCATCTTAAATATCAGTTAAAAAAAAAAAAAAAAAAAAGTTTCCACTCGAGGTGCAGGAAAATCGAAAGCAAATAAGCGGGAAAGTAAAAATGGGGGGAGGTCTTGCCGGGGTGGCAGGAATACATGAGGGAGGTGGGGGGTTAAGAGGGGTTTATGGGTCATCTGTCTCCAGATTTTGATTCATTTCTTTGTTTATTTTATTATCTTTGTTATTACTCCTCTACCTTGTTTCAATTATTCAGCTACAATAAAAATGAGTAACTTGATTAGGTCGAAGTATGCACTTATTAAATTATGGGGTTGAAGCTGATTTCATGGAACATCTCAGGTTGTAACCATCCCATTAAACGGAAAAAAAATCCTCAATTACTTGAAACAAAATAAATGTGATATTGCACTGCTACAAGAGACACATCTAGATAGAAAAGAATCTGAAAAATTGAAACAAGGTTGGGTAGGTCAGGTATTTTCAAGTGTATACAACACAAGAAGCAGAGGGGTTTCTATCCTGTTACATAAAAATTCTGAACTACAAGTCATGGGGAGTTATGCAGACCTAGAGGGTCGATGGGTAGCTATAGATGTACAGCTTGATAAACAAAAATTAACTATTATGAATATTTACGCACCCAATGTTTTGTCATCTGACTTCTTCAATAACTTATGTAAAACTTTAAAAGATATAGGTAACGAGAAACATTATAATAGGAGGAGACTTTAATCAAGTCAGAAATCCCCTATTGGATAAAACAAATAATACTAAAACGGAATCATCTTGCAATGTAATAGACATAATGATAGAAGAACTCAATTTGATTGATATATGGCAACTACTTTACCCTAATGAAAGAGATTATACGTTCTTCTCTCATCCTCATAAATCATTTTCTAGAATAGATTATATACTAACATCTAAAAACCTGGTTAACCAAATTACAAACGCTTCAATTGGTAATATATCTATATCTGACCATGCACCAATAGATATAATATTTACAATGCTTGATCAAGAGGCAGAAAATATACATTGGTGCTTTAACAACTCACTATTGCAAGATGAGGATGCATGTAAGTTTATACAATTGGCAATGGATGAATACTGGACATATAACGAGGATCACCCTGACCTCAATATCTCCTGGGAGGCATTCAAAGTGGTTTTAAGGGGAAGGCTTATACAATATTGCTCAATCCTTAAAAAGAAAGAACAGGAACAACTAATACATCTTGAGAAACAATTAAAAGAATTGACATTACAATATGCTACAAAGCAAGACCCAAACATATGGAACAATCTGATATCATTAAAATATAAAATTAACTGTATTGTACAAAAAAAAAGTAGAACTGGATCTCTTTCGCTCTAAGCAAAAGTATTATGAACAAAATACTCGCTAACCGAGTAAAACAACTAGCCTCACAGAATATTATCCCATCAAATTTCAACTCAGAAAATATACTGGTTACAGGGAAAAAGGAAATTAACAATGTTTTTTATGATTTTTATAAAAAACTCTCTACACCTCAAAAGGAGAGGTGGAAGAGGATCAATACAAAGCTTTTTTCTCCTCTCTCAATATACCCAAGTTATCTGAATCACAAAGAAACTTAATGGAAAAGGAAATAACAATTGAAGAGGTTAAAAAAGCAATACATGGGTTAAGATCAGGACGCTCTCCAGGGGAGGACGGGTACTCGCCAGACTTTTTATAAAAGGTTTTGCGATACACTTTCTCCTAGACTATTAGCTGTATTCCATAATGCACTTTTCAAGGACACACTACCACCTACAATGAATAGAAATTTGATTACAGTAATACATAAAAAGGGAAGAGATCCACAGCAGTGCAGTAACTATAGACCTATCTCACTTGGAAATGTAGATGGGAAGATCCTCACAAAAATTCTTTCAAATAGATTGGAGAAAATACTTCCTACTATCATACATCCAGATCAAGTAGGCTTTGTTAAGGGGCGGTCCTCTGCAGACAATTTAAGAAGGCTCCTTCATATTATACATAAATCTAAAAATGACCCTAACCCTGTCATGGCCTTTTCCTTAGATGCGGAAAAGGCCTTCGATAGGGTTGAATGGGGCTACCTAATATACACAATGAAGAAATTTGGATTCGGACCTACATTTCTTACTTGGATTAATTTATTTCACAAAAAATATTACTGCCTCTGTTCTTAGCAACGGGATCTCTTCCCCCCACTTTCGTCTCTTCAGAGGCACAAAACAGGGTTGCCCGCTCTCTCCCCTCATGTTTGCTATCGCCTTAGAACCACTAGCTATTGCAATCAGAAATAATCCAAACATTAAAGGGATACATGCTGGGAAAGAGGAACACAAAATATTCCTTTATGCTGATGATCTTCTTTTAGTCTCACCAAATCCCACTGCTACCATCCCTCTCATAATTTCATTGATTCATATTTTTTCTAAAATTTCTGGATACAAAATCAACTGGTCTAAATCAGAGGTAATGCCAATCTCAGCAATAGCAACTCATATGTCCAGTATTCAATGGCCATTTCGATGGGTACCAAATAACATGACATATCTGGGAATTAAACTTACAAAAGATCTTGAGGAAATAATGCAACTTAACCTAGAACCAGTGATCCAGAATATTAAACTCCTCTTAAATAACTGGAATAAAATTGTTCATCTCCCCTATAGGGAGAATTAACCTGATTAAAATGATAATCATCCCTAAGATAAATTATTTAATATATATGCTGCCCCTTAATCTTCCAAAGGACTACTGAAAGAATATAACTCAACTATCGAAAAATTTGTATGGAGGGGGAAAAAACCCTTGGTTAATCGCTTTAAATTATACTCTGCTAAAGAACAAGATGGGCTCTCCTTACCCAACATGGAATGGTATCAATACTCTTTCTCACTTGCTCAATTATCTAAATGCAACCTACCTAAGAATGAAGCCCCTGTGTGGGTGAAAATCGAAAGGGAAATTTTAAACCCCTTTCGAACAGATACTTTTGTTTCACAAACAGGTAGACCAATCCCTACTCATAACCCCATACTAGATTTTACCAAACAAAGTTGGTCTAAAGCACATAGCATTACAAAAAGTAACCATATTCTAACAGCAGATAGTTCTATATGGTTCAATTCTAAAATAACTATAGGAAGGAAACCAATCTATTGGCCACGATGGGCAGAGGTAGGAATTGTCCACCTTGGAGATCTCTACCAAGATGGCTGCATGGTAGAATTTGAGCATTTGAAAGAGCACCACAAACTACCAAATCAAGACTTTTATAAATACCTGCAGCTTAGACATAGTCTCTGTTCTGCTTTGAAATCCACTCCAAATGATATAACGTGCATCCAGAAATGATTAAAAACAGCATGTTTTAAAAAAGGCAGCCCAGCAGCTTTCTATAAGATAATCAGGAGTGCCAATGCTCCTAATCTCCGTGGTCTTAGGGCTGCCTGGGAAAGAGACCTAGGTATTCCTATAGAACAAGAGCAATGGCAAAACATAATATCCAACTGGTTTCTTACATCTCAAGAAATTCAGTCACAACTAATTAATTATAAAATTTTAAATCGATGTTACTGGACTCCAAGCAGAATGGCTAGACTGAACTTAAAAGACAATGATAAATGTTGGCGATGCAATCAAGCTACTGGAACTATGATACATATGTTATATGAATGTGACAAAGTCAAGCTCCTTTGGGAGCAAATAATTGGACTTATTAATGAACTGTTAAATGTCACATGGAACACAAACCCTGGACTCTGTCTACTTGGAATCATACCCACAAAACAACTACGGCACGAACAAACTTTATGGTGTAGAATAGCTCTTATAACAGGATGCCGGATGATAACACAGGAATGGAAATCTACCAATCAATCATCTTTCAGTAAATGGTTAGAATGGATGCTTAAAACTGCAAACTATGAAAGGGTGACTTATAGAATGGGATTATAGGGACTATCGGGGTGTGCTGGGGTGGGGGAAAAAAAAAAAAAAAAAAAAAAAAGATTGTCACATTGTATTACTATTAATTATATTACTTATTTATTTTTTCTTCTACTTCTGTGGCATCTGATTTGTCTGCACACAAAAAAAAAAAAAAAAAAAAAGAAACAGGGACCATGTTAAAAAGGTGCATTGTGTAACTTTTTGGTTGGGGGTCCGTCACCTGCTTGTTTCTATGGATATGTCATTGCTCTGCCTAGAATGTTTCACAGTAAGAGATTAAAAAGCTCCACCTTACATTTAATCAATTACAGTTAGTTTTATCACTCAAACATACCTAGAACTACCTGTAACTTTGTCTTGTTTGGTCCCCATTACATTATCGAATTTTTAATGAATTAATTGGTAAATTCCTCAATAAAATAAGTATTTGGTCACCTACAAACAAGCAAGATTTATGGCTCTCACAGACCTGTAACCTCTGTCCTCCACTCGTTCCTGTATTAATGGCACCTGTTTGAACTGGTTCTACTGAGAACCAGTTCAAACACCTGGTTCAAACACAAAAGACACCTGTCCACAACCTCAAACAGTCACACTCAAAACTCTACTATGGCCAAGACCAAAGAACTGTCAAAGGACACCAGAAACTAAACTGTAGACCCGCACCAGGCTGGGAAAACTGAATCTGCAATAGGTAAGCAGCTTGGTGTGAAGAAATCAACTGTGGGAGCAATTATTAGAAAATAGAAGACATACAAGACCACTGATAATCTCCCTTGAACTGGGGCGCCACGCAAGATCTCACCCCGTGGGGTCAAAATGATCACAACAACGGTGAGCAAAAATCCCAGAACCACTCGGGGGGACCTAGTGAATGACCTACAGAGAGCTGGGATCAAAGTAACAAAGGCTACCATCAGTAACACATTATGCCGCCAGGGACTCAAATCCTGTGGTGCCAGACGTGTTCCCCTGCTTAAACCAGGACATGTCCAGGCCCATCTGAAGTTTGCTACAGAGCATTTGGATGATCCAGAAGAGGACTGTGAGAATGTCCTATGGTCAGATGAAACCAAGATAGAAGCTTTTGGTAAAAACTCAACTCATCGTGTTTGGAGGAGAAAGAATGCTGAGTTGCATCCAAAGAACACNATACAAAAAAAAGTAGAACTGGATCTCTTTCGCTCTAAGCAAAAGTATTATGAACAAGGAGAGAGGGCGAGCAAAATACTCGCTAACCGAGTAAAACAACTAGCCTCACAGAATATTATCCCATCAATTTTCAACTCAGAAAATATACTGGTTACAGGGAAAAAGGAAATTAACAATGTTTTTTATGATTTTTATAAAACTCTCTACACCTCAAAAGGAGAGGTGGAAGAGGATCAATACAAAGCTTTTTTCTCCTCTCTCAATATACCCAAGTTATCTGAATCACAAAGAAACTTAATGGAAAAGGAAATAACAATTGAAGAGGTTAAAAAAGCAATACATGGGTTAAGATCAGGACGCTCTCCAGGGGAGGACGGGTACTCGCCAGACTTTTATAAAAGGTTTTGCGATACACTTTCTCCTAGACTATTAGCTGTATTCCATAATGCACTTTTCAAGGACACACTACCACCTACAATGAATAGAAATTTGATTACAGTAATACATAAAAAGGGAAGAGATCCACAGCAGTGCAGTAACTATAGACCTATCTCACTTGGAAATGTAGATGGGAAGATCCTCACAAAAATTCTTTCAAATAGATTGGAGAAAATACTTCCTACTATCATACATCCAGATCAAGTAGGCTTTGTTAAGGGGCGGTCCTCTGCAGACAATTTAAGAAGGCTCCTTCATATTATACATAAATCTAAAAATGACCCTAACCCTGTCATGGCCTTTTCCTTAGATGCGGAAAAGGCCTTCGATAGGGTTGAATGGGGCTACTACCTAATATACACAATGAAGAAATTTGGATTCGGACCTACATTTCTTACTTGGATTAATTTATTTCACAAAAATATTACTGCCTCTGTTCTTAGCAACGGGATCTCTTCCCCCCACTTTCGTCTCTTCAGAGGCACAAAACAGGGTTGCCCGCTCTCTCCCCTCATGTTTGCTATCGCCTTAGAACCACTAGCTATTGCAATCAGAAATAATCCAAACATTAAAGGGATACATGCTGGGAAAGAGGAACACAAAATATTCCTTTATGCTGATGATCTTCTTTTAGTCTCACCAAATCCCACTGCTACCATCCCTCTCATAATTTCATTGATTCATATTTTTTTCTAAAATTTCTGGATACAAAATCAACTGGTCTAAATCAGAGGTAATGCCAATCTCAGCAATAGCAACTCATATGTCCAGTATTCAATGGCCATTTCGATGGGTACCAAATAACATGACATATCTGGGAATTAAACTTACAAAAGATCTTGAGGAAATAATGCAACTTAACCTAGAACCAGTGATCCAGAATATTAAACTCCTCTTAAATAACTGGAATAAATTGTTCATCTCCCCTATAGGGAGAATTAACCTGATTAAAATGATAATCATCCCTAAGATAAATTATTTAATATATATGCTGCCCCTTAATCTTCCAAAGGACTACTGAAAGAATATAACTCAACTATCGAAAAATTTGTATGGAGGGGGAAAAAACCCTTGGTTAATCGCTTTAAATTATACTCTGCTAAAGAACAAGATGGGCTCTCCTTACCCAACATGGAATGGTATCAATACTCTTTCTCACTTGCTCAATTATCTAAATGCAACCTACCTAAGAATGAAGCCCCTGTGTGGGTGAAAATCGAAAGGGAAATTTTAAACCCCTTTCGAACAGATACTTTTGTTTCACAAACAGGTAGACCAATCCCTACTCATAACCCCATACTAGATTTTACCAAACAAAGTTGGTCTAAAGCACATAGCATTACAAAAAGTAACCATATTCTAACAGCAGATAGTTCTATATGGTTCAATTCTAAAATAACTATAGGAAGGAAACCAATCTATTGGCCACGATGGGCAGAGGTAGGAATTGTCCACCTTGGAGATCTCTACCAAGATGGCTGCATGGTAGAATTTGAGCATTTGAAAAGAGCACCACAAACTACCAAATCAAGACTTTTATAAATACCTGCAGCTTAGACATAGTCTCTGTTCTGCTTTGAAATCCACTCCAAATGATATAACGTGCATCCAGAAATGATTAAAAACAGCATGCTTTCTATAAGATAATCAGGAATGCCAATGCTCCTAATCTCCGTGGTCTTAGGGCTGCCTGGGAAAGAGACCTAGGTATTCCTATAGAACAAGAGCAATGGCAAAACATAATATCCAACTGGTTTCTTACATCTCAAGAAATTCAGTCACAACTAATTAATTATAAAATTTTAAATCGATGTTACTGGACTCCAAGCAGAATGGCTAGACTGAACTTAAAAGACAATGATAAATGTTGGCGATGCAATCAAGCTACTGGAACTATGGTACATATGTTATATGAATGTGACAAAGTCAAGCTCCTTTGGGAGCAAATAATTGGACTTATTAATGAACTGTTAAATGTCACATGGAACACAAACCCTGGACTCTGTCTACTTGGAATCATACCCACAAAACAACTACGGCAAACAAATGATTATTAATACTTATATGTGTATATGTGTATAGTAATTTATTTTTCTCTCTTAGGGCGGGGGGCTGGGGGGAAAAAAAAAAAAAAAAAAAAAAAGATTGTCACATTGTATTACTATTAATTATATTACTTATTTATTTTTTCTTCTACTTCTGTGGCATCTGATTTGTCTGCACAAAAAAAAAAACAAAAAAAAAGAAACAGGGACCATGTTAAAAAGGTGCATTGTGTAACTTTTTGGTTGGGGGTCCGTCACCTGCTTGTTTCTATGGATATGTCATTGCTCTGCCTAGAATGTTTCACAGTAAGAGATTAAAAAGCTCCACCTTACATTTAATCAATTACAGTTAGTTTTATCACTCAAACATACCTAGAACTACCTGTAACTTTGTCTTGTTTGGTCCCCATTACATTATCGAATTTTTAATGAATTAATTGGTAAATTCCTCAATAAAATAAGTATTTGGTCACCTACAAACAAGCAAGATTTATGGCTCTCACAGACCTGTAACCTCTGTCCTCCACTCGTTCCTGTATTAATGGCACCTGTTTGAACTGGTTCTACTGAGAACCAGTTCAAACACCTGGTTCAAACACAAAAGACACCTGTCCACAACCTCAAACAGTCACACTCAAAACTCTACTATGGCCAAGACCAAAGAACTGTCAAAGGACACCAGAAACTAAACTGTAGACCCGCACCAGGCTGGGAAAACTGAATCTGCAATAGGTAAGCAGCTTGGTGTGAAGAAATCAACTGTGGGAGCAATTATTAGAAAATAGAAGACATACAAGACCACTGATAATCTCCCTTGAACTGGGGCGCCACGCAAGATCTCACCCCGTGGGGTCAAAATGATCACAACAACGGTGAGCAAAAATCCCAGAACCACTCGGGGGGACCTAGTGAATGACCTACAGAGAGCTGGGATCAAAGTAACAAAGGCTACCATCAGTAACACATTATGCCGCCAGGGACTCAAATCCTGTGGTGCCAGACGTGTTCCCCTGCTTAAACCAGGACATGTCCAGGCCCATCTGAAGTTTGCTACAGAGCATTTGGATGATCCAGAAGAGGATTGTGAGAATGTCCTATGGTCAGATGAAACCAAGATAGAAGCTTTTGGTAAAAACTCAACTCATCGTGTTTGGAGGAGAAAGAATGCTGAGTTGCATCCAAAGAACACCATACCTACCCCCTGTGAAGCAGGGGGCTGGACACATCATGCTTTGGGGCTGTTTTTCTGCAAAGGGACCAGGACGACTGATCTGTGTAAAGGAAAGAATGAATGGGGCCATGTATCGGGGGATTTTTGAGTGAAAACCTCCTTCCATCAGCAAGGACACTGAAGATGAACTGTGGCTGGGTCTTTCAGCATGACAATGATCCCAAACAAACCACCCGGGCACCCAAGGAATGGCTTTGTAAGAAGCATTTCAAGGTCCTGGAGTGGCCTAGACAGTCTCCAGATATCAACCCCATAGAAAATCTTTGGAGGGAGTTGAAACTCCCTGTTGCCCAGCGACAGCCCCAAACATCACTGCTCTAGGGGATATCTGCATGGAGAAATGGGCCAAAATATCAGCAACAGTGTGTGAAAATCTTGTGAAGACTTACAGAAAACGTTTGACCTCTGTCATTGCCAACAAAGGGTATATAACAAAGTATTGAGATTAACTTTTTTATTGACCAAATACTTATTTTCCACCATAGTTTCCACCAAAATTCTTTAAAAATCAGACAATGTGATTTTCTGGATTTTTGTTTTTCTGATTTAGTCTCTCATACTTGAGGTATACCTATGATGAAAATTACAGGCCAACAAGTTTCCATGTCCACCTGTAGATGTGATGGAAGAAAAGTAGGTGAAAAGTACATTTCACTTCAATTTGATATAATATCTGCTTTAAAATTGGTTTAATTGTTCTGATTCAGCAGAGCGTACCAGCCCAAAAGGGACAATAAAAGCAACTACTACATTTCTTGCTAAGTATAAAATTCAGGCTAGTTTTTAGTTTTTTTACCCTTTTTCAGTTGGAAATTTCAGGTCTTATCTAAATGATTCTAGTGAAGGTGCATGGAGTTTAAAATCACAGTGGAGCACTCCCTTTATTACTCCATGACATCACAAGCTGGAGCAGTATGTTTTCTGAATATGCAGTGTTTGTGTGTTAAACATGCATGAATGAAACAAAACACAACTCTGTTTTTGTTAAGGAAACAACATTATAACATAGATCAGAAAATTACATATTTAATACTGACCTTTTTATCTACAAGTGCAAAGAATGTCTGTTTGCACTTCTGACACACAGTAGCTAAATTTCCTGTGTTATTTTTCAATTATTCATGCATGTTTCAGTGGGTGATTTTAATTGTGTACGTGCAGCACTTGGCTTACATGTAAAAGTACTTCATAATAAACATTTTCAAACAGAATCAAGGTGGGAAACATCTCCAAAGGTTGTGGAGAATGACCGAACCAAGATCCTGTGGGACTTCCAGATACAGACTGACAGGATGGTGATGGTGAACCAACCACACATAGTGGTGTTGGATAAGCAACAACAAAGCTGTGGGTGTGGACATCACAATACCAAGAGATGGCAATATCGGGAAAAAGGAAAATGAAAAACTAGAGAAATACCAGGGACTCAAGGAGCAGCTGGAGAAGATCTGGAAGGTGAAGGCATCAGTGGTGCCCGTGGTGATCAGAGCACTTTGAAACTTGAAGAGAGTGGCTACAGCAGATCCAGGAAAAACAATGGACATCTCAGTTCAGAAAAGTGTGGTACTAGGAACAGCAAAGATACTGCACAGAACTCTTAAGCTCACAGGCCTCTGGTAGAGGACCCGAACTGGATGAGGGGGAGAGACACCTAGTCTGTAGTATAGGTTTCAAGATCTGGTTCATGTGAAGAAAGTTTGGACACCCCAGATTCAAGTGAAGGATACAATCAGTGTTCCTTATATTCTGTGTAGTCACTTACTGGTGTTGTCACCAAATTCATCAAAACAATCAATCAAAACAACTGGGCTTATGTTGCTTTTGCAGCCAATGTTTTGCTACCAACCAGGTAGCTTCTTCTTGGCACACTGTTATGATGCATTCATGTGGTTGGAGTTTTTTTTTCGACACGTGAGTTTTCCCAGTGGAGAAGTCATTTTTCCGATCATTCCTGAGACGACGTGAACGCATCCTTGCCACAACAAAACTAACTCAAGACTTCGATACTCTGGCTAAAAAGAGAGACCAACAACACTGTTTCCACTGAAATCAAAAGTAAGTTTCTCTGCTGTTATGTAAAAAAAAAATATTTACGTGTTACATGTCATTTCTGTTAAGGTGTGCACATAAATGTTGTGCAAGTGCACGTTCTCATGAGTGCGTATACATGCACATCAGTATTCCAGTTATTAGCCATATTCCGGTTCTGTCAGTATTAGGGATACTGCGTATACATGCATGCTGAGAAACCGGGACACTCATATCCCTGTGTACGTGATCAAATGGAGTATCCCGGTTGAGCTCCTTTAGCAGAGGAAGCTCGGGAGGTCCTAACCAGCGGTGAGGAGTTAAGATCCACTGCACAGATCAAACCCAACATTTCCAAACATTGTACAAGTTATATAAACACATAAATGAAGTCACCTTTACAACATATAAACCATAAGCACATCAGCCCGTTTGATAATATAATTCAGCTTAGCCACATTTGTTTACGTTTTACAGAAATGAAACTTAAAACTGCATGGCTAATTAGCATAAACTGTGCAGGCGTTGGCATTGTTCTGTCCTTCCCTTGGTCGTTGTTGAGTTTTGGCTCTGTGGACGCACATTGAATAGAAATAGATCTGCATCTTCTACCGTTTTTGAAATAAAGACAGTCAGGAGGAGAGTGATGATGATAAGATCCTGAAGGAGAACAGAACTTTCAGTGCTTTAAAATAGTAACTGTTAGTAATAAAAAACTGTATTTTATCAATTTAATTCCAGTGTTTTAAAAGTAATTTCAATAAATATTAAACACCGTGGAACTTGAAAGACAGATATTTTGTTGGAATGCTTTGTAATGACTTTCAATTGAAATTGAAGCACAGGTTTTCTACATATCCCATGTTATTTTTTTCTCTCTACTCCATCCATCTGCTCCTGGTCCGACCCTTCCGTAAAATTTTAGAACCCTTTGTGGCCCACGAGCCAAAAAGTTTATAATAAGAAAGAAAGAAAGAGAAAGAAAGAATTAAAGTCACAAGCGGCATTGAACAGCCCTCGCCCAGCCCACGCCATGCCTGCAAATGCCGCGCCCGCAAATGCCACGCCCCACACTAATACTAATATCTGTAAACCCCAACCACAAGTCTAACCCCGAGCCCAAACCCTAACACTAGGCGTAACCCTAAATGTTACCCTAACCTTAAACTTTACCCTAGTTGTAACCCTAACTATAGTCCCAACTCTAACCCTAGCCCTACCCTAACCAGAACTCCTCCCTAACACTGCCATTTTTCTAACTTTGTGCACCAACACATCCTCCACCAGAAAAATTACATAGTGCACCTTTAATTTTTTTTTTTTTTTAGGAGTCTTTGCAGCCCCTGGTGGCCAACGGTGAAAAATGCCCCATATCAGTAATATATGTTTTTGCTTCTAGTTGTTCATAGAATTGAATTCCCAAATTTGGTACAATTCCGATAATGTTGACGTTTCATGTCTACGGTAGGGGTCGCTATAGTGTTCACTTTTCATATGTTTTATAGTGTATTATATTCAGGCTGAGATCACGCATTAGTGATTCAACTTTCAGCACAGTCAGACTAAGCCTGTGCAAGTAATATTATTTTGAATATTTTGGGGGGGAGTCATTGCACCCCTGCTGGCCAACAGTGAAAAATTCCCCATGTCCATAAAATATTTTTTTGCTCGTAATCATGCAGAGAATTTCATTCCCAAATTTGGTGCAGATCCAATAATGTTGACGTTTCATGTCTATGGTAGGGGGCGCTATAGTGTTCACTTTTCATATGTTTTATAGTGTATTATATTCAGGCTGAGATCACACATTACTGAGTGTGTATACATGCACGTCAATAACCCGGTTATGATCGTGTTTTTTGAGTATCCCGGTTTCTTGATGGTGCATGTATACGCAGTACCCCGGTTTCAGTAACCCGATTACGGCAGTATCCCGGTTATTAGAAACCGGGTTACTGTAGCTGGTTTATTCCGATAGTAACCGGGATACTTGTGTCATGTATACGCAGTACCCCGGTTACTGCAACATAAAGTTGAGTGCGCATGCGTCAAAAAGACACTTTCCAGCCTTTCACCACAACAGTAGTGACATAAATAAATTGACCAACATAAATAAAGTGTCCAAACGAGTGAAATGACTGTAAAATTAAGAGCTGAGCTAAACCTGCACACATACAATCTGCACTCGTACGACCTGCACTCGTGTGATCGCTGAAAAGCTAAAACATGAACTATCTCCTATACTCTATACGCACGGAACACACTTACCATCATTAGCGCCTCTTCTGTCACAGAAATAACACACATAATCCACAGAGTCATGTCATTTAGTCCAAAAGAAACTGATCGCATCAGCGGCGCAAGCGAGAGGGATCTGGCTGCAGACACACGGGGAAAGTGGAGCTCCACTCCACTGCCGGAAACACGTGACCTCCACCGGAAACACGTCACTCAACTTATATAAAGGACGGACTGACAGAAAGCTAAGGCCTTTCACACAGACTGAACC